>NC_090813.1:52606746-52917424 GCF_000390325.3 Nicotiana tomentosiformis
TTGTTCACGACTTGTATTGAACTATTGATACAACCCACGAAGAACAGGCTGATTTAGTGGAACCATTCGTCGAAAAATTACACTGTATTGCGCCTTTATATATTGCTCTATATTTTTGGTGAAACAGAAAAAGAACTTACCAAGAAATCCAGTCGATCTAATCTTGGTATAACAGGCAAGGAGCAAATTAAGTCTTTATTCTCGAGCCGGTTCATTGTTTCTAAAAGCCGGGATCTTTTTCTTGTCTGGGCTTATTGTCCTCTCTAGCTTCTTTTTATTATGGAGTAAGAACGTAGTGTTTCTGTGTTTGTGCATATATATCACAAATTTATGACTTATCTGCTATAGGTGAACAAGAATTAAAGAAAGAGACATTGAAGATGAGGACACTGCGGTCTTGAATATTGAGGTGGCAAGTTCTTAAAGATGGTAAAGAATCAGTTGGTGATCTTAATAGAAGCTCACTCAAAGTGAAAGCGAGGGGAGTTGGGATTATTAAATGGCAACTCCCACGCCATACCCTTTTGTCACCATTCATTATTCGTCATCGATCTTTGACTAGTAGATTTTTTTAATCCTTCTTTTTTCCTTTGGATTCTTATCCCAACGTCGCATATATAATACAGTAGTATGATAACAAAGATCAATCTCAACGACGTGCCGGTTTCTTCTCTCCCTATAGCTCGTTACGTCTACGTGCACATTTGTCTCCACAAGGAATATGACTTGCGTCATTGTTGGGCTATTGTTATCATATTGTCAATCCGTTTAAGTTCTATTCATATTTACACAATCATTGTTAGATAAAAAAGTGTTTAGAATAACTTGGTTACTGAGAAAAATGCTAGACATGTTAGAATCGAAACATTAAACGTGTAAAAGTTTTTATATAGTTAATTAAATTCAAGAGAAAAAACATAGAATCCGGGTCATGCTGAAAGAGTACTGTAAAAGAGAAGAAACAATTTTGTGGAAATTTTGTGTGTATTCATTTTGTACAGAGACAATGTATAAATAGAACTATTCTATGAAAAATAAAAGAATCAAAATAACTATTTGTACATGTGTCTAAATCCTATTTGCTAGCTAATAACAAAATAACTGAAGATTATTCTCTCTATGCTATATACACGTTCCATGTGACAAATTTTTAAGATTGGGATCCAATGTTGTGCAGTTGTAAAATAAGTTGTGATGTTGCTCATCTGAACGGCTATTATTTGATCCATCATATATTTACACAATCGTTGAGATGAGGCCACGTGTTGAGTCTAAAGGAGAGTCCAAATAAGTCTTTGACCTAGAAGTATCTGAAACACTCTCATTTGACTGAAAACCTAGAAACTTTCTTCCCTCTTCTTCTTCATGAGAGATAGCAACCGCCATTAATGATTTCTTCTCAACATCCCCCCTCAAGGTGGAGGGTAAAGAAATTACCCCCAGCTTGTCAATAGCGGAACTATGTGAAGGACCTGAGAGAGATTTGGTGAATAGATGAGCGAGTTGAGACGAGGATGGAACATAAGAAAGGGAAATGAGTCCGAAAAGAAACTGTTGCCGAACGAAGTGGCAATCGAGTTCCACATGCTTCGTTCTTTCGTGGAAGACGGGGTTTCGAGCAATGTTGATGGCTGCTTTGCTATCAGAGAAGACCGGCACCGGCAAGGATGACGACATAGAGATATCGGAGAGGAGACATGTGAGCCAAGTGAGCTCAGCGACAACTCTACGTATGGAGCGATACTCCGCTTCAGCTGACGATAAGGAAACAGAGGTCTGTTTCTTCTATTTCCAAGAAATTCGAGATCCCTCAAGAGTGATGTAGAACCCTCTGACAGATCGTCGACTTTCTGGACAAGAAGCCCAGTCGGCGTCACAAAATGCTAACAAAGAAAATGAGGGATCTGAGTTCAGAAGAATCCTTTGTCCTGGGTCTGATCTCAAGTATCGTAATTCTCGAAGTGCAGCTGTGAAGTGAGAAGATCGTGGTTGTTGCATATACTGACTCAATTTCAACACTGCGAAGGATAAATCGGGCGTTGTGTGGGTTAAATAGTTCATCTTCACCACAAGGTGTCGATAAATAGTGGGATCACTAAGATTCTTCGGCATGCAATTTGGCAGAAGGCTCCAGAGGTGAAGAAACACATGAGAGATAAGAGACACCAAATTCCTTCAATAAATCCAAGGTGAATTTCATCTGACACATGATAATGCCCTGTTTTTCTCTAAGTATCTCCATGCCTAGAAAGTAATGTAAATTTTCCAAGTCCTTGACTTTGAATTCAGTGTTGAGAAAATATATAAGGGCAGTAATTTTGTCACGACCCAAAATCTCATATGTCGTAATGACGCCTCAATACTAGGCAAGCTGACAATCTCAATAAACCACCATATCTTTTAAATTTGAAAACAAAATGATTAAATTCAGCGGAAGAATCTCACAAATACAACTATAAACACTCCCAAAACCCGGCACCACTGAGTGCATAAGCATCTAATATGAATACAAAGTCTGACTAATAAAATATTGTCTGAAAGTATAGAACAGTACAATAACTGAAACAAAGAGAGTCAAGGTGAGCGGACTTCAGGGAGCTACCTTGATAGTCTCCAACTGATAGCACTCTGAGATCTAACGGTCACCGTGTCCGAAAGCACCTGGATCTGCACACGAGGTGCAGAGTGTAGTATGAGTACAACCAACTTAATAAGTAACAAGACTAACCTCTAGGCTGAAAGTAGTGATGAGCTCCGCAGGTACAGTTCAGTACATAAATAATGGTACAGAAATGTAGGCATGCTTTCAAGTTCAACAATTAAACTCATTACAAGCAATAGACCAATACTGCATGATTTGAGGAATATGACATCTCAGTGGAAAAACCTCATGTTCTACGGGTCATAATTCATTCGGTCACTCGGTACTATTTATGGCCAATCCAGCCTAGGGATATTCCATCCCGCATATATATATATACACATCGACTGACAGTCAGTCACTCAGTACCGTATAAGGCCAATCCAGTCCTCGAAAAATTTATCCTCGAATATAAATGGTATGGACAAGATCCATGTCCAGGGAAATTCATCACAATATAAATAAGTAAGGTAAGTCCATGCCCTGAGAAGTCTATCCCGAATATATAATCATCTACGCTCATTGGGGGTGGGTACAAACTCCGGAGGCGATCCTTCAGCCCAAGCGTGATATAAAGCCGATATGGCCTACCGCAGGCGGGCAGTCCCGATCCGTATAATAATAAAGCCTATAAGTCCTGCCGCAGGGTGGCAACCCCGATCCATATAATAATAATATAAATAAAGCCAACATGGCCTGCTGCGACGCACAACTCGATCCCATAAATATCCTCATAATGGACGAATATGACTGAGTGTGAAATGTACATTTTTAAAATAATTAATTCAACAGCAACACGACCCCATGGATCCCAAAATATCGGCACGTAGCCTAAACATGATCTTTAATAAGAGCCTCAGCTCAATTTCTCTAACACGTGGAATATGTTCAGATAATAACATGATTCTTTAATTTTACAACTTCACAGGATTTATTCAAGTCACAATTTCTATGATGCACGTCCACACGCTCGTTAATTATCATGTGCGTCACCTCCAAATAATTTATATAACACCAATTCGAGGATTCATACCCTCAGAACTAAGTTTAGAAGTGTTACTTACCTCAAATCGTATAATTTCTTACTTCGCTATGCCCTTGCCTCGCGAATTGGTCTCCGAAAGCTTCAAATCTAGTCATAATTAATTCGATTCAGTCAATACAATTTATTGAAATTAATTCCATATGAAAATACTAATTTTCCAACAAAATCCGAAATTGCACCCAAAAATTGCTCGTGGGGCCCACGTCTCGGAACCCGACAAAAGTTATAAAATATGAACGCCCATTCGACCAAGATTCTAACCATACAAAATTCCGACATCAACTCAACCTCCAAATCATCAAATCTTATTTCCAAATCCATTGGTCCAAATTCCCGATTTACACCTCAAAAATACGTAATCTAGTTGGATGATTCGATGATAATTCAATATTATGGAGTAGAAATGATCACAAGTGACTTACCTCAAGTTTTCCGTGAATTCTCTCTGAAAATCGTCCCAAGAATCGTGCTTGAAGGTCCAAAAATGGCAAAACTCGGAACCCCTTCGAAATGTATACTGTCCAGGGGTTCCGCACCTGCGACTCACTTAGTCACTTCTGCGGTCTCGCAGGTGTGAGAATCCAACCGCTTCTGTGACTGCCCCCACTTCTGCAGAAGTCCACTTCTGCGGACTCTCTTCTGCGAAGAAGCGTTCGCTTCTGCGGTTTTGCCCAGCCTCCCTTGCCTCCGCATCTGCGACCTTGGTGTCGCTTCTGCGGACTCACTTCTGCAAGATTCTGTCCACTTCCGCGGACCTCCCGCTTCTGCGAGCTCGAACTTGCTAGCCAAATTCCGCAGGTGCGATTGCATCAGAAGGCAGAAATTTCCAAATTTCTTCCAAGTCCAAAATTTAGTCCGTTAACCATCCAAAACTCACCCGAAGCCCCCGGGACCTCAACCAATTATACCAACAAGTCCTAAAATATCATACGAACTTAGTCAAATCCTCAAATCACATCAAATAATACTAAAACTACGAATCATACTTCAATTCAAGCTTAATGAAACTAAGAAATTTCAATTTCTATTTTCGATGCAGAAACCTATCAAATCAAGGCCGATTGACCTTAAATTTTGCACACCAGTCGTAAATGATATAACGGGGCTATGAAAATTCTCAGAACTGGATTCCGACTCCGATATCAAAAAGTCAACTCCCCGGTCATACTGTCAAACTTAAATTTCTATTTTAGTCATTTCAAGCCTAATTTAACTACGAACTTCCAAATAATTTTTCGGACACGCTCCCAAGTCCAAAATCACCATACAGAGCTATTGGAATCATCAAAACTTTATCCCGGGGTCGTTTATACATAAGTCGATATTCGGTTACTATTTTAACTTAAGTTTTAAACCTTGGAACTAAGTATTCCAATTCATTCTAACACCTCACCGGACCCGAACCAATCATCCCGATAAGTCACATAACAACTGCAAAGTATAAATTAAGCAGTAAATGGGGGAACGAGATTGTAATACTCAAAACGATCGGTTGGGTCGTTACAAATTTCTTCCGTGTCATCTCCACTAATGAGTATGTCATCTACATAAACTACTACAACTGAAATTAGGCTATTCCTCCTTTTAAAGAACAAAGAGTAATCATTTAGAGATATTGAGTAGCCTTTATAACTTAAAGCACCTGCAAGACGGGCATACCATTGTCGTGACGCATGTTTTAACCCATATAATAATTTCTTCAGTAAACAGACATGATTAACAGTAGGTGGAGATAAACCTGCTGGAAACTTCATAAAGACCTCTTCTTGCAAAGTACTATGTAGAAATGCATTATTGGCGTCTATTAGATAAATAGGCTAGTTTTTATTGATTGCAATAACTAATAAGCATTGTATAGTGATCATCTTTACCACAGGGAAAAACGTCTCAGTGTAATCTATGCCCTCTAGTTGAATATCCCCCCCCCCCCCCGGCCACTAGTCGTGCTTTAAGCCTTTTAACTGACCCATCTAAATTATGCTTCACCTTATAAACCCACTTACAAGGTAAAGCTTTCTTTCCCTTTGGTAAGATAACCACATCCCAAGTGTGATTAGCTTCCAAAACATCAATCTCTGATTGCATTGCCTACCATAAAGGATGAATAATCAGCAGAGAGAAAAGGATTAATATAGATCTCTCTCTGATTTTTATCATGTAGTACAAGAGAATAGGCATGGTCTATGCTAGGTAAAAGGTTCATCATCAAAATATTTCCCCTTGCATGTCCATAGACATCATTTAAATCCATGAGAAATTGTATAAGCCTTTCATCATCTAGGAATTTCTCCAGTTTTTGTGTTTACCCTAAAAAACGGATAAAAATTAAATTTATATATGATTTTAAGGATACGCGGATTAATTCAATACAAACGATAAATAACGTTAGATTAAGCGGATAAAGGATGTAATAAATTATCAAACCAGTAAGGAGAGTGACCCCTGACTCAGTAACAGCTTAATAAAATGCCTGCCTTGCTCACACCGATGAAGAACTGATGAACTAAAGTAAGATATTTTAATAACAGAGAGAATAAGAATATATTGCCTTGGAATGCGTGTTACAATGTGTCCTGTGAATGATAAGTTTTTCCTTTTATATAGTAGGGGAGTTTTACCCTAAGTACAATTCTAAAAAAGATAAAAATCTTCCGTTTCGACGATCACCGATTTTCCACTAATACAAGCCGAGATTCACGCCGTGATATACGGTTAGGTATGGATATCACGACCCTTTGTTAGTCGTGTGAAGCTGCTGGGTAATGCTCTCCGAGGTCTCAATCCTTAAATCGGACCTCAAGGATATAGCCTCGATATCCCCGAGGGCAGATGTTTGCCCGAGCCCTAATACAAAGGGTTCTTCATTCTAACTTCGATTCATTACGGTCATGTTCCTGCTCCGCTTGGCTCACCGGAAAGTTAATTCATGCAGCGGGCTCGGTTTTACCCGTATACATTCTGTTTTCCAAAACACACACAAACACACTTAACATCACAAATTAAAGAGTCTAATTCATCCCATAGATGTTTGAGTTTTGTGAAGTAACCTGCTATGTCATTGGTTCCCTGTACTAAACTGGATAGTTCTTTGAGCAGGTGATACAACTTAGCTCCATTTGACCTTCCAAACCTTTGCTCAAGACTCGTCCAGAGGTCTTTGGCAGATTTGGAATATATGATACTATCCCTAATGTCCTTGGATAGTGAATTTAATAACCAGGAGGTCACCATATCATTACATCTTGTCCATGACTGATACTCATTGGACGTGATAGCAGGAGGGGGGCATTTTCCATCAATGAAACCCAACTTGTTCTTTTGCTAAGAGAGCAATCAAAACTGATCTTCTCCAGCCTTGAAAATGTCACGACCCAATTTCACATATAGGTCGTGATGGCGTCCAACATCACCGCTAGGCAAGCCAACTAGTGAATTAAACATATATTTCCTCGTTTAATAAATTTCCGAGTAATTAAACTTTCCTTACTTGCAAGATTTAAGAAAAATAGAAAGTCTAAATAAATAAAAAAAACCAAAATGATAATTTCAAGACCACAATTCTACTAGTGTGTGTGACAAGACCTGGTGTCATAAATATATGAGCATCTAGTAGATTATAAAAAATTCGAAGTATTGTCTGAACATAATAGACAGAATACAAATACAAAGAGAGACGCTAGGTACTGCGGAACGGCTCAGGAAAGGCAGCTCACCACGAGGCCTTGAGGTAACAGGGATGCGCACCGGTAGGAAAGCCTGATGCACCTGTCTCAGATCCTGCACAAAACGTGCAGCAAGCATAGCATAAGTACGTAAACAACGTGTACAAAGTAAGTATCAAGTCTAATCTCGTAGAAGTAGTGATGAGAGGTCGACTTCGACACTCACTATGGGTCAATAATATTAAGATAAATATTTTTAAATAAACATGGTTTATGTGAATAACAATAATTTTCTTAACAAACAGAAATAAATAATTCTTTAATAATTTAATAATTTCCAATAAATCATTAATCTTCACAAGCTGCAACAAAATGTCAAAGCATCGTGT
Organism: Nicotiana tomentosiformis; assembly: GCF_000390325.3. Taxonomy (NCBI): domain Eukaryota; kingdom Viridiplantae; phylum Streptophyta; class Magnoliopsida; order Solanales; family Solanaceae; genus Nicotiana; species Nicotiana tomentosiformis. The sequence goes on from NC_090813.1 coordinate 52,614,484, forward strand.
AATTGTTATTATTGAGCACAGTTTATGTCGAGGTCGTACGGTTCGGTCCAGAGTGACGTGTACACTGCCGAGGGACGTGCGGCACGATCCATAGATGCATCTATCTACTGCCGAGGTATTCGGCCCGCTCCACAAGAAGAGAAAAATATTTTATAAGCATTTGACTTAAACATTATTAATGATTTATACCCAAGGTAATACAAATTTCTCTAACCAGTTCCAATATAATTTAGGCATTTTTAGATTAACAAGTACTGTGCAAAATTCCAAATAATTCATGAATTGGGTCCTAATACTACCCGGACAATAGCATAATAGTAGCTACGCATGGACTCTCATCAACTCGTACGTACGTAGCCCCCACAATTAGAACAAATATCTATTTAAAACACATATGGTGTAACTTCCCTCTTACAAGGTTAGACAAGAGACTTACCTCGTCTCAAAGCTCACTTCTCGATCACAATTTTGCGTTAAAGCCTCAATTTGGTGCCGAAAAATCCGAAACTAGACAAATATTATATAATTTAATCAATACATGCTCAATAATTCAAAATAAAATTATTAGATTAATTAACCAACCCAAATTGGTAAAATTTTTAAAATTCACCCCGGGCCCACGTGCTCGGATTTCGGAAAGGTTTGGAGAAAATCGTCACCCATAACCTTATGAACTCAAATATACAATTTGCATCCCATTCCATAACCATTTTCATGGTAAAAATCTCATTTTTATAAAAACCTAGGTTTTTCATCTAAACCTTTGATTTCCACAATTTACATGTTAAAATCTACCCATAATCATGTATTTAACTCACAATAAGTAGAATTAACTTACCTCCAAGTTGCTAGATGAAATTCCCTCTCAAGAAGCTCCAAAATCGCCCAAGAATGGAGAAAAATGGGCTCAAAATGGCTGAGCCCCGACTTAAATGAAGGTTCTACCTTCTGCGATTTTCGCACCTGCGGAGCCTCTGCCGCACATGCGGTCCCGCACCTGCAGAAAAATCCTCGCAGGTGAGAGTTTCCCCCACCTGGCCAAGCTCCACATCTGCGGCCTAAGGACCACTTCTGCGATGTTTCTTCCGCACCTGCGGCCCTCGCCGCTTCTGCGCCCTCTTCCTCCGAACCTGCGCGCTCGCAGGTGCGACAAAAAACTCCGATTTTGCGATCCCTGGGTGTCCCTGGCTGGTCCTCTTTTGCAGCTCGTGGCTCGCTTCTGCGAGCTCGCACCTGCGACTGACCAAGCGCAGGTGTGATTGCAGCAGAAGCTGGAAGCTTTAGCTGCTGCTCCTAAGTCCAAACTTGGTCCGAGCCTCGTCCGATTAACTCTCGAGGCCCCCAGGGCCCTGTCCAAACATACAAACAAGTTTTAAATCATAAAATGGACTCGCTCAAACTCTCGGAACGCATAAAACAACATCAAAACTAAGAATCATACCAAACCAAATTGATTCAACTTAGAAATTTCCAATTTTTCAAACTTACTCCGAACGCGTCGAAACATACTTAAACTATTCGGAATGACACCAAGTTTTACGTGCATGTCTTAAATCATCATACAGAACTATTCCCATGCTCAAAATTCCAAACGGACCTCAATTACTCTGAAACCTACTCCAAACTAAATTTAAAGAACTTTAAAACCTTCAAAGAGCCAACTTTCACTATTATGCGCTGAAACGCTCTCGGGTCGTCCAAAACCCGATTAGAACATACGCCCAAGTCTAAAACCATTATGCGAACCTATCGAAACCATCAAATCCCAATTTCAGTGTCCTTTTCTCAAAATATTGACCGAAGTCAAACTTAGCCTTTTTAAAACCAACTAAGGAACCAAGTGTTACGATTCAACCCGAACCCTTCCAAGTCCCGAACTAACCATGCCCGCAAGTCATAAAACAGTAAAAGCACATACGGGGAGTCTTATTTAGAGGAACGGGGTTCTAGAAGGCAAAATGACTGGTTGGGTCGTTACATTCTCCACCTCTTAAACAAGCGTCTGTCCTCGAACGGATTTAGAATCATACCTAGAGTGCTGAATAAGTGTGGATATTTGCTCTGCATGTCCTCCTCGGCCTCCCAAGTCGCTTCCTCGACTGGTCGGCCCCTCCATTGAATTTTTACCGCAGAACCCTTCTTGGACCTCAACTGGCGAACCTGCCTATCAACAATGGCAACGGGTTCCTCTTCAAAACCCAAGCTTTCATCTAGCTAAATTGTGTTGAAGTCTAACACATGTGACAGGTCGGCATGATACCTCTGGAGCATAGATACATGGAAAACCGCATGAACTCCCGATAGACTGGGAAGCAAAGCAAGCTCGTAAGCAACCTCCCCAACTCGTCTCAACACCTCAAATTGGCCTATAAAACTTGTGCTCAACTTGCCCTTCTTCCCCAAACCTCATGATTCCCTTTATCGGCGAAACCTTCAAAAGAACTTTTTCACCTACCATAAACGATAAATCACGCGCTTTCAGATCCGCGGAACTCTTATGTCTGGACTGTGTTGTACGAAGTCGCTCCTGAATCAACTTCACCTTTTCCAAGGCATCCTTCACCAAATCAATACCATATAACTTAGCCTCACCGGGCTCAAACCATCCGATGGGTGAATGACATCTCCTACCATATAAAGCCTCAAATAGAGCCATCTCGATGCTGGATTAGTAATTGTTGTTATAAGCAAACTAGACCAAAGGCACGAAACGATCCCACTAACCTCAAAAGTCAATCACACATGCCCTGAGCATATCCTCCAAAATCTAAACTATCCACTTTGATTGCCCATCGGTTTGCGGATGAAAGGCTGTGCTGAGCTCCACATGGGTCCCCAATTCGCTCTGTACTACTCTCTAGAAATGTGAAGTAAACTGAGGGCCTCTATCTGATATGATGGAAATTGGCACACCGTACAACCGAACTATCTCCTGAATATAGATCTGGGCCAACCTCTCTGAGGTATACGTAGTCACAACTGGAATGAAGTGTGCCGATTTGGTCAACCTGACGACAATGACCCAAACTGCATCAAACTTCCGCAAGGTCCGCGGTAACCCAACTACGAAGTTCATAGTAATGTGCTCCCATTTCCACTCCGATATAGTCATCTGTTGAAGTAGGCCACCTATCCTCTGGTGCTCATACTTAACCTGCTGTCAATTTAGGCACCTAGCTACATACTCAACTATGTCCTTCTTCATCCGCCGCCACCAATAATGCCGCCTCAAGTCACGATACATCTTCGTAGCACTTGGATGAATAGAATACCGAGAACTGTGTGCCCCCTCTAGGATCTTTTCCCTCAGCCCATCTACCTTAGGAACACATAGGCAACCATGGAGTTGCAGAACACCATCTTCGCCGATAGTAACCTCCTTGGCACCACCCTGTAGTACCGTCTCTCGGAGAACCAACAAGTGTAGACGATTAAACGGTCGAGTCTTGATTCGCTCAAATAGTGAAGACTGGGCAACAACACATGCAAGAACTCGACTGGGCTCGAAAATATCCAGCCTCACAAGTCTGTTAGCCAAGGACTGAATGTCCAAAGCTAATGGCCTCTCCTCTGCTGCAATGTAGGCCAAACTACCCATACTCTATGCCTTTCTGCTCAAGGCGTCTGCAACTACATTTGCCTTACCCGGATGATAAAGGATGGTAATATCATAATCTTTCAGTAACTCGAGCCACCTGTGTTGTCTCAAATTGAGGTCCCTCTGCTTGAACAAATGCTGTAAGTTGCGATAATCGGTGTAAACCTCACAGGACACTCCATAAAGATAATGCCTCCAAATTTTAAGAGCATGAACAATCGCAACTAATTCCAAATCATGTACCGGGTAATTCTTCTCATAAGGCTTCAGCTGACGTGAGGCATATGCAATAACTCGCCCCTCCTGCATAAATACACAACCCAAGATAACGCGTGAAGCATCGCAATACACTATATACATCCCTAAATTGGAAGGCAACACTAACACCGGTGGTGAAGTCAATGATGTCTTGAGCTTCTGAAAGCTCTCCTCACAATCATCGGACCATCGGAATGGAGTACCCTTCTGGGTCAATTTAGTCAAAGGTTCTACAATAGATGAAAATCCATCCACGAACTGACGATAATAACCTGCTAACCCTAGAAAACTCCTGATCTCGATCGCCGAGGTGGGACAGTGCCAATTCTGAACTGCCTCAATCTTTTTGGGATCAACTTTATTACCCTCGTCTGACACGATATGTCCTAATAATGCTATAGAGTTTAGTCAAAACTCACATTTAGAGAACTTAGCATATAACTTTTGTTCCCGCAACGTCTGAAGCACCACTCTCATATGTTGCTCGTGCTCCGCCTTACTGCGCGAGTTGATCAAAATGTCATCAATGAATACAATGACAAACAAATCAATATATGGCCTGAACACCCTGTTCATCAAATCTATAAATGTCGCCGGGGCGTTAGTCAAACCGAAGGACATCACCAAAAACTCATAATGACCATATCTAGTCCGGAAAGCAGTCTCGGAACATCCGAACCCCGAATATTCAACTGATGGTACCCCGATCTCAAGTTGATCTAAGAAAACACCCTAGCACCCTACAACTAGTCAAATAGATAATCAATACATGGAAACTGGTACTTGTTCTTAATGGTAACTTTGTTCAATTGGAAACAATCAATACACATCCGCTTAGTTATATCCTTCTTCTTCACGAATAATACAGGTACACCCCAAGGCGACACACTCGGTCTGACAAACCCTTTGGCTAGTAACTCTTCAAGCTGCTCTTTTAACTCCTTCAACTCTTTCGGAGCCATGCGATACGGTGGGATAGATATAGGTTGGGTACCTGGAGCCAAATCAATACAGAAATCAATATCAAGATCTGGTGGCATGCCCGGAAGGTCGGAAGAAAACATATCGGAGAACTCTCGGACTACGGGCACTGAATCAATCATCGGAGTCTCTACAGTAGTGTCCCTAACGTAAGCCAAATAAGCCAAACAAACCCTTCTCGGCCATGTATCGAGCCTTCAGAAAGGAAATAACCCGACTAGATGTACTGACAGACGAACCATTCCATTCCAATCTAGGCAACTCTGGCATCACCAAAGTAACAGTCTTAGCATGGCAATCTAGGATGGCATGATATAGGGATAGCCAGTCCATTCCCAGGATGATCTCAAAATCGATCATATCAAGTAGTAGAAGATCCACTCTAGTCTCGTGACCACAGAAAGTAACAATGCAGGACCGGTAGATCTAGTCCACAACAACATAATCGCCCACATGAGTGGACACATATAGAGGAGTACCCAAGGATTCACAAGAAATACCCAGGAAATGAGCAAATAGCGATGACACGTAGGAATATGTAGACCCTGGATCAAATAATACTGAGGCATCTTTGCCGCAAACAGAAATAATACCTATGATCACGACATCTGAGGCCTCTGCATTTGTTCTAGCCGGAAAAACATAGAACCTAGCTGGTGCGCCACCTGACTGTCCTCCACCTCTAGGACAACCTCTACCCACCTGCCCTTCGCCTCTGGCGGCCGGAAGGCTGGTGAAGCAACTGGTGCTGTAATCATAGATTGTTGACCCTGCTACACGGGCCTACCCCGAAGCCTGGGGCAGAATTTTCGCATATGCCTGAAATCCCCACACTCGAAATAACCCCTCGGTACGATGGACTGCTGACCTGAGGTTTGGCCTTGATGACCTGAATATCCACTGGAAGAACCCTGAATAGTCGGTGGGCGGTAAGAATCTCTGACATAGCACTGAAATAAGGTTGCACTAGAGCACCCCGAGGAGGTGGTGGTGCTGGGTATGGGGGACTGCTGGACTGACCTCTCACGAACTGACCTCTACCCCCAGACGGGGCACCTCTGAACTCTCCAGAATATCTAAATCGCTTATCTCTCATAACCTACTCTTGGCTACGCTGACGCACACCCTCAATCCTTGGGCTATCTTTATAACCAGCTCATAAGAAGTTCCCATCTTATCCTTTCGAGCCATAGTGGCCTGAATGCCAGTGCGCAAACCCACAACAAACCTCTGTACTCTCTCTGCATCAGTAGGTAGTATCATAAGTGCATGGCGAGACAACTCAGAGAACCTCGCCTCATAATCGGTCACTGACATCTAACCCTGCTGGAGCTGCTCGAACTGAAACCGCAACTCTTCCCTCTGGGAGGGTGGAATATACCTATCCAGGAAGATACAGGTGAACCTGTCCTAAGTCATGGGAGGAGAATCTGCTGGTCTGCAAAGAAGATAGGACTGCCACCATCTACGGTCCCTGCCCTCCAACTGAAAGGTAGCAAAGTCTACCCCATGGGACTCCAATATCCTCAGGTTGTGCAGTCTGTCCCTGTACCGATCAACGAATTCCAAGGGATCCTCATATCGTTCAACCCCAATGACAGGAGGATGTAGCCTGCTCCATCTCTCCAATAGCTTGGTCTGGGCTCAGGTGTAGCTGCTGCCACAGGCTGGGCTCCGCCCACGGGGAGTGCACCTTGGATCTGATATACCGCAGTTGCATGCCCATGAGCCTGCACGGTAAGGGTCTGTGCTCCCCCTCCCGCCTGAGATGTGGCTGTGTCTACCAGAAATAAACCGGCCTGAGTCATATTATCCATGAACCGCAGCATACAGCCCATGACCTCCTGGAACCCCGGTGCGGACGTGAAATCCATCGGGGCTGGCTCCTCAATAATAGGATCCTTTGTTGGACCCACTTGTGGCATAAATAGAGTAACCCTGGTACATCCTCGTCCCCTACCACGGGCCGGAGCCCTCCCTCGGCCTCTAACAACAGGGGGAGCAGCTCTTCCCTAGCCGGGAACCTCCATAGAGCACGTTCTCACCAACTGTGAGAGAATAATAGAAAGATATTTAGTACTACACCAACTGCATGACAGGAGATGAAGAAAGGTAGTTTCCTAACACCCTATAGCCTCTCGAAGATAAGTACAGACGTCTCCGTACCGATCCGCAAGACTCTATTAGGCTTGCTCATAACTTGTGAAACCTACATGAACCTAATGCTCTGATACCATGTTGTCACGACCTAATTTCACCTGGGGGTCGTGATGGCGCCCAACATCACCGCTAGGCAAGCCAACTAGTGAATTAAACATATATTTCCTTTTTTAATAAATTTTCGAGTAAATAAATTTTCCTTATTTGCAAGATTTAAGAAAAATAGAAAGTCTAAATAAATAAAAACCAAAATGATAATTTCAAGACCACAATTCTACTAGTGTGTGTTCCATGACCTGGTGTCACAGGTGTATGAGCATCTAGTAGATTATATAAAATTTCAAGTATTGTTTGAACATAATAGACAGAATACAAATACAAAGAGAGACACTAGGTACTGCAGAATGGCTCAAGAAAAGCAGCTCACCACTAGGCCTTGGGGTAACAGGGATGCGCACAGGTAGGACCGCCTAATGCACCTGTCTCAGATTCTGCACAAAAAGTACAGCAAGCGTAGCATGAGTACGTAAACAATGTGTACCCAACAAGTATCAAGTCTAATCTCGAAGAAGTAGTGACGAGAGGTCGATTTCTACACTCACTATGGGTCAATAATATTAAGATAAAGATTTTTAAATAAACATGGTTTATGTGAATAACAATAATTTCCTTAACAAACAGAAATAAATAATTCTTTAATAATTTAATAATTTTCAATAAATCAATTATCTTGACAAGTTGCAATAAAATATCAAAGCATCGTGTAATTGTTATTATTAAGCACAATTTACGCCGATGTCGTATGGCCGAGGGATGTGCGGCACGATCCATAGATACATCTATCTACTGCCGAGGTGTTCGGCCCGCTCCACAAGTAGAGAAGAATATTTTATAAGCATTTGACTTAAACATTATTAATGATTTATACCCAAGGTAATACAAATTTCTCTAACCAGTTCCAATACAATTTAGGCAATTTTAGTTTAACAAGTATAGTGCAAAATTCCAAATAATTCATGAATTCGGTCCTAATACTACCGGGACAATAGCATAATAGTAGCTATGCACGGACTCTCGTCACCTCGTACGTACGTAGCCCCCACAATTAGAACAAATATCTATTTAAAACACCTATAGGGTAACTTCCCTCTTATAAGGTTAGACAAGAGACTTACCTCGTCTCAAAGCTCACTTCTCGATCACAATTTTGCGTTAAAGCCTCAATTTGGTGCCGAAAAATCTGAAACTAGCCAAATGTTATATAATTTAATCAATACATGCTCAATAATTCGAAATTAAATCATTAGATTAATTAACCAACCCAAATTGGTAAAATTCTTAAAATTCAACCCGGGCCCACGTGTCCGGATTCCGGAAATTTTTGGAGGAAATCGTCACCCATAACCTTACGAACTCAAATATATAATTTGCATCCCATTCCATAACCATTTTCGTGGTAAAAATCTCATTTTTATAAAAACCTAGATTTTTCATCTAAACCTTTGATTTCCACAATTTATATGTTAAGATTTACCCATAATCTATGTATTTAACTTTTAATAAGTAGGATTGACTTACATCCAAATTGCTAGGTGAAAATCTCTCTCAAGAAGCTCCAAATTCGCCCAAGAATGGAGAAAAATGGGGTCAAAATGGTTGAGCCCCGACTTAAATGAAGGTTCTGCATTTTGCGATTTTCGCACCTGCGGAGCCTCTGCCGTACTTGCGGTCCCGCACCTGCGGAGCCTCTGCCGTACTTGCGGTCCCGCACCTGAGGAAAAGTTCTCATAGGTGCGAGTTTTCCCCACCTGGCCAAGCTCTGCATCTACGGCCTAAGGACCGGTTCTGCGTGTCTGCTTCTGCGATGCTTCTTCCGCACCTGCGGCTCTCGTCGCTTATGTGCCCTCTTCCTCCGCACCTACGCGCTCGCAGGTGCGACAAAAAACTCTGCTTCTGTGATCCCTGGGCGTCCCTGGCTGGTCCACTTCTTCGGCTCATGACTCACTTCTGCGAGCTCGCACCTGCGGCTGGCCAAGCGCAGGTGCGATTGCCTCGTCCGATTAACTCCCGTGGCCCCCGGGACCCCGTCCAAGCATACCAACAAGTTTGAAATCATAAAACGGACTCGCTCGAACTCTTGGAATGCATAAAACAACATCAGAACTAAGAATCATACCCCAAACCAAATTGATTCAACTTAGAAATTTCAAATTCTTCAAACTTACTCCAAACGCGCCGAAACATACTTAAACTACTCGGAATGACACCAAATTTTACGTGCAAGTATTAAATTACCATACGGAACCATTCCCATGCTCTGAATTCCAAACATACCTCAATTACTCTGAAACCTACTCCAAACCAAATTTAAAGAACTTTAAAATCTTCAAAGTGCTAACTTTCACTATTAGGCGCTGAAACTCTCCCAGGTCATCCAAAATCCGATTCGAACATATGTCCAAGTCCAAAATCATCATACTAACCTATTGGAACTGTTAAATCCTGATTCCGGGATCATTTTCTCAAAATATTGACCGAAATCAAACTTAACCTTTTTAAAGCCAACTAAGGAACCAAGTGTTCCGATTTCAACCTGAACCCTTCCAAATTCCGAACTAACTATCCCTGCAGGTCATAAAATAGTAAAAGCACATACGGGGAGTCTTATTTAGGGAAACGGAATTCTATAAGGTAAAACGACTGATTGGGTCGTTACAGAAAACCTCTTCCATTCACAAGACTCATTCCTGGTGTATTTGATGAATGGAGGAAATATGGGTGATTTGCATCGAAATTGACTGCATTAGCAGATGAAGACTGAGCAATAGTGGTTTCTGTTGTTCCATTCATGATTAATGAAGTATTATGACACAGAAAAAGGAAGAAGAAGCTGAGTTTCCCAAAAACGAGCTACTGCTCTGATACCATGAAAGACTGTAAAAGAGAAAAAATATTTTTGTGAAAATTTTTTGTGTATTCATTTTGTACAGAGACAATGTATATATAGAACTATTCTATGAAAAATAAAAGAATCAAAATAACTATTTGTGCATGTGTCTAAATCCTATTTGCTAGCTAATAACAAAATAACTAAAGAATATTCTCTTTATGCTATATACACGTTCCATGTAACAAATTTTTAAGATAGAGATCCAATGTTGTGCAGTTGTGAAATAAGTTGTGATGTTGCTCATCTGAACGGCTATTATTTAATCCATCATATCTTTGCGCAACCGTTGAGATGAGGCCACGTGTTGAGTCTAAAGGAGAGTCCAAATAAGTCTTTGACCTATAAGTATCCGAAACACTCTCATTTGTCTGAAAACCTAGAAACTTCCTTCCCTCATCTTCTTCATGAGAGATTGCAGCCACCATTAATGATTTCTTCTCAACACATGCAAAAATAAAACATCACGCACCGCTTGGTGGCCAATTCTAAAGAATGGTCAATGATAAAAATCCTAAGGCCGCTTCTCATTGATTACATCAGAACGTACGTCAAGTCTTAGAACTTTTACTTCTAAAACTGATCATTTTAATCAAATATTCTAAAAACATTAATTTATGTTATCAGAAACAATTTTTATTACTTATTCAATTCAAACGCGGAAGCTAAGGAAGCATAGTTCTCTCTCTATCTCACTCTATCTCTCTCTCTTTCATCCGAAAAGGAAGCATATATCTTAAGTTACAATATCATCTGTGAAGTAAATCTTTTCAAATAAACCAACTTTGTCCAAAATGTCTTCTAATGTCTTCGTACAGGATCTTCATCAATAAGATTCTTAGCTGGCTAAAATAGTTGTGCATATATCGTACAAGTAACATGCCTATCATTTCCAAGGAGCGTAGCACTCGGCAATTTATGATGCCATGTTATGCACCAATCTTTCATCGGTACTGAACAAGGCAAATAAATACTCCCTCTAATCCGATTTAATTGATTTTCGACCTTTGTGGTCCACAATATTTGACTTTTTTCAGATAACAATAAGGAATTAACTTCTTTTTTTTAAAATTGTCCTTGGAGTAAAGAGCCTAGTTGTTGTATTATCAATGAACAAATTAAGGTTAATATGGTCAATTTTATTGTTAATTAATGCTAAAAGGTTGATTCTTTAATATGTTTAAAAACAGCCAAAAAATCAATTAAAGTGTTAAAGTGGACCGGAGGGAGTACATTACCTAGAGATAAATAACAAAATATAGTTGGGTTGCTAATTTTTTTTTTTAATTTTAAAAAAGACTTATGTGGACTAAATTCTAATTCATTTCCATCTTTTCTTATAACCACTTATGTTTAAAGTTACATCAAAGACCTAACTTTATGTCTTGGATTTTCAACATATCAAAAGGAGGACGAGAGAGGCGGCACTTTTAGAAAATAAAGAAAGAAGAGGGACGTTCTTCCTCCTTATAGAATTTTCATCCAACCAGTCATCTTTAAATGTTGTGTTTTTCAATTTGCTAACAGTTGGATCGAGTTGAAATTTGATCACGAAGTTCGCTTAAGACAATCTCTTTGATTAATTCTGTTTTTTGGGATTATTCTTCATCATTCTTCATGAACATGCTTTGCGCCGCCGTTATTGTGACCATTTCTTTGAGGGACTTTTGCAACTCTTCGTTGATACAATGAAGCTTTTAATTTTGATCCACAATAATTTGTGCTTGAGTATGCTTGCTATACCTATATTCAAATATTTAAAAATAATCCTATTATTCAAGTAGATTGGAAAGACTTTGAAAGGTGTTTATTCAGTTACGATTGTATGTCTTGCATGGTTTTGGTGCTTTCTCTTCACAAGAAATACAATGTAAATTTTTGAAAAAAGAAAGAAGAAAAACTACAGTGAAATGGAAAAATTGCATAAGCTTCATGCAACAGTCACTGAATCACGACATACCCATATTTTAACATCAAAACATCTAAATTAATTCTCTTTCCTTCTTCCAAGAGTGGCTTATTATAAAGATCACAATTGTTCAACGGATACTCTCCATATGATTGAATCAAGGATGAGATTTTGTTATCATATACTAAAATGAAAAGAATGGCGTGCAGCTTCCCTTTGATCAGTTTCAAAACCCATGCACGTTTTAAAACAGCTGGAACGACCGCTGTGAACCTTACTCTCATTATTGTTCCCATATTGATCACACCTTTACTTAACAAGGTTAGCCTCTCCTTTTTTTCCTTTTCTTTCTCTGGAGGTTAGCCTTTCCTGGTTAACCAAAAACGTGCCTTTATCTTTCCTTTTTTTTTTCTTTTTGGGACATTTGGTTATGGTCCCTCGTAACACCGGACATACAAACAGCAGAGACGAATTTAAGGAGGTTCTTGTGGACTTTGTGTATGTTGGGTGTGCGATAGCTGATGAACATATCGAGAAACTATATATAAGGAGTAGGGATCTCTTAGGTGTAACATCTTTTGGGAAAAATCGTGCAGGATGTTGTTGGAGTTAATTTCTCTGCCGGAATTTCACAAGAAGAAGCAGCTAGAGATGGTGGAGGAGTGACCTAAATATTATCGATCTATTTTGACTAGAATATGATTAGTATGTTTGTATCTGAAAGGAGCCAAGGACTTATTATGTTTTTGGGCTGAAGATGTTTTGGTCCAACTGGGTCTTTATTCATTTGGGCTTACCACTTGGGCTCAATATTATTTCTTGGACCTTCCAAAAGACACATGAAGAATATTTCCAGATTTATTCACTGTAAATTCTTTATTTATATTTGTATTTATCTGATAGTTAGAAGGCAGCAAATTGTATAGGCACAACTGTCATAATTAATTATTAGAAGATTCCTTTATTTTGCCTATATACACGAGCTGTACAGAGAGTTTTTTCATTCAATACACAGAAAATTGAATCAATTCTTCCAGAATTCTTCTCTCCTTTAAAGATTTTTCACAGGCTTAGTCCAAAGCAGACAATATCATACCATATTAAGAGTATCTTCGAGCTGGTTGAGCACAACAATAAACCCAATAAAATCCCACAACTGGGGTATGTTATCTCCTTACCCCTATCTAGAAAAAGTTTAAGTTGTATAAAAGATCATTCTGAACCCACCTATTCAAGCTCCTAGATTCTCCTCTAAAACAGATGCAAGGTTTAGGTAATAAATAGATGATAAACGTGCAATTTGATTTATTAATCTAATTCATTCTTTGTATCTTTATCAAAGGACTTGAGTAAACCATATGTGATAGCCATTGAAATCCACCCTCCAAGTAAAACTCTCATAGCAGATATCTTCACTGATGAACCACCAAGATAAGCCCCAATTCCACCAAATAAACACAAAGCCAAAGATGCTACAATCACCATCACAGCAATTCTGATTCTGTTTTCAGCCACCACCAGTGCTGGCACCATAGGAACAAAGGCTCCAAACAGAAAAGCCAGGGATGAGGCAACAGCAGCCTTGAACGGATTAGGCAGTGGCTCTACCCTGTCATTTTCCAGCTGTTTTGACTCCTCCATCATCGTTCGTTTTGCATCAATTTCCATAACTTTTATCATAGGAGATTTTGCAGGTGCTAAAGCAATATAGGACTGTATTTGCACAGGTGATTCATATAGCAGCTTTCCACCTTGTGTTGAAGTCGCTAATATATTGTGAAAGGACATGGTGGCGTCTCCTTGCTTGGTTTCTTCAATAGTTGGACTGCTGCAAACTATCTGAATCTTTGTTTTGTATCCACCATCATCTCCTTTTAACTCGTTCTCTGACCTACAGTTGTCAGCAATGGACTTTGCAATGTCTCGTTGAGTTGATACAGAGACAAACTCTCCAACAGCCATGCTACAGGCACCTGCAAAAGCTCCAGCAAATCCAGAAAGTACCATAGACCATTGATCTTGATCTTTAGCTGCACCAACACCAAGCATCAAGGACGTAGTGGAAAGCAATCCATCGTTTGCTCCTAAAATTGCTGTTCGAAGCCACTGAGCTCGCTCTAGTTTCTTTGAAGTTTTCTCTTCTTGGACAGTTGCATGAGGCTCTTTCTTAGCATAATTCTCAATTGACTGAGGAGAATCCATGATTTAATGGATGTGGAGTGTGGCTTTTAGCTGTAGGCACACTCGTAACGTGTGGAAGCAACATGTAGGAACCCAGTTCATAAAGGATGAATATTGAGACCAAGACTCATAGTTACTTAGGTGGCACCGTGGAAAAAACAAAGCTGATACGTTAAAACCCAGAAGAACCAACATAAGCACATACGTGTTCTTCTGAATGCTTTACTTATGCCAAGAAGGAGACATCAAACTATACAGACAACAATCAAAATGCAAATAAATTAAGTGTATTGTTTCTTGCTCCAATTAGAGGCAACCAGAGCATCACTTTGTGTTGTTCTAGATGGGACTTCATCCAAACCAAATTATAAGATTCATTCTAACCGACTAGCCTCTTCGCTCAATATGTAGAGAAAAGCAATGTATAGTGATGTAGATGGATTCTTTTCCCAGTATGGCATCCTCACCTGGGGCACCGTATAGTAGCTTAGTCTGTGGGGAAAAGAGTAAATTCAGAGCCCCCTTCGATCCCTGCCCCTGCAATTAAGGCATGCAGCAAAGGAGCCGCTTGAATGGCTGCCTCATGCAAACCAAACTTACTGATCTGATGGGAATCTACTATGCATATTCCCCACATACTTAAGCACAAACGTTGGCGAACTGCTCATACTGCTCACTTCCATCTAAGTAGGCCTACCAGCGAAGCAATAGGTACTTGATCGGGCAGTTAGTGAAGCTAGACCGGGAAGTGGGGTATCATCCCTTCCCAAGAACCAATTAGTTTGAGAGCAAGCACTATACATTTTTTTCAAAATTCTATTTATTAGAGTTCAACTTAAAGTAAATACTCTGTGAAGTGAAAGCCTCATGCTCCTTAAGTCTGTTTAGTGATGGACTAGATAGAAAGTTAGAGGTTTACCAAGGTCGATAAGTTAATACTTAAGAAGCAACACTAGACAGGTTGATAACTTACATAAGACGAGTCAAATGGTCAGCCAGTAGCTTGTCTAACCACAAGCCGGTAAACTGATTTATCCAAATGAGAGATGGAAATTGTAACGTCTGGTGATCCAAGACTTTTAGACAAGTAGTTAATACAAAATTGATAATTCGGAATGGCAAATATTTAGAAGACAGGATTTTGTACACTTGTGTCGCCTAGAAAGATCAACTCAAGAAAATGTCCATTTGACATAATGATGTTTTCGGCAACAACCCCCAAAGACATCTGAAAAATGCATTTTAGATGCTGCAGATATCACCTAAAAATCATATATAAGATGTTACATATACCCATCCCTGCGGTCTTGCTCCTCTGCCTCCTTGTTAGCAACTTCAACAGATTTGAACCAAAGGTATGCCTGGATAACATTCTAGTCAGCTAAAATGAACATAGAAACATCCACTTTTATTGATTTATGAGAAGTTGTATTTTTGAACCACAATGTAACTAATAACAAAGTCCGATCATTAAGAAAAATTTTCATTGGTTCCTCAGTCCTATTAAAAAAAGTTGTTTGCTTATAATTCAAATATAAAATTAATTACCCATTATCTCAAAATGTGGAAAAACAGGCAGTAAAGCACATACAAGTGTATTAAAGACAGAACTTGCAAATAGTTCCGAAACTTAACAAAAATTGCAGGAACACATGGATAGAGAAGTATTTATATAAACTTACAGAAGTGGGAATTCCAGTGAAAGCAAAGAACCCAAGCACAGGAGCATAAAACACACTATCTGAGCCCAAAACTCCAAATACAGGTTTCTGATTCACGTACTCAAAAACAGAACCAATCTGCACTCATAACCCAATAAACAAAACCCATCAAGAATTAAAAGATCAATTTTTTTTTATAAAAAAAGTTGAAGATAAAGAATTCACCGCTGCAATTGCTGTGACAGCAGAAGCAAGCAAATAAACAATAAAGGGAACTTGAAAAGTTGAAGAATCTTTCTGGGATTCATTTTTAGCCCAAGGGGGTGGCTCATCTGAATCGGGTTTAGCCCATGTGGGAACTGATGGGTCTTTTTCTTCTTCAGTAGCAGCCACAATTCCAAGCTTACGACTTGCAAGTGATTTTCTGTTTCTCTTGAAATAACCAGAGGAAGAGAGTGGAATTGAATTGGGCAGGCATAGGTTGATTGTTCTTGAGGTGTGGATAATGAGTGAAGGGGAATTGCAGAGAGATGAAGAAGATAATAATGTCACCATTTTTTTCTTTGATGTGTGGGCAGAAGAGATATTTATGGCTTACAGTGTATTAGTTTACAAGGCATTGTGAATTGTGTGAACTGTTGCTGTGTATATTTTCATGGTGGAATATGGCTACGAGCTGGGAATAAGAGATAGAGTTCACTCAAAAAAATCTCTCCTTTTTCCTGAAAACAAAATTGTATTTTCAAGAAAACTACTGGTAGGGACCGACATATTGGGAAAAAGAAATTGTGTATCCGCATGTGAAATATGTTCTTATCCTTTATTTTATAGAACATTTCATGTGTTTCAAATTGATATTAACCTACCTATGTATGTCTATCTATATTATATTAAAAATATGAATGCTAGTTTATTTTTTTTATTTTTTTAAAATAAATTTCATACTAAACAAAATAGTCATTTTAATAATTTTTCTCATATTTAGAAATAATTATTTAATTATTTTTCTAATATTTAAGATTTCAAAATTAACTAAATTTATATTAATGTTTCCTTACTTAAATTTTATAAAGTATTTATAATTCAATCAATCACTATTCTCTTGAATTACCTATTAATAATACGTCAAATCATATTAACGTGCATACAATTAAAATAAAAACTTTTATAACTTAAAGAGGCTTAGTCTACAACAAACATAGGAAATCTTGTTAAAAAAATACTTCATTTTTTCCATCACAAGAATTAAAAGAACAATTTTAACTTTTACCTTCCAAAGAATTAGATTGCATGGGCAATCTTTAACTCCAAATGACTTCCTTTTTGAAAAGAAGATAGAGTTCTTGTATTTTTTTTATTGAAAAGGTAAAAATAAAAAAATTACAAAAGTCAGAATAAAAAATATATATTGTAGAATAATTTAAAGTCTTAAATATTTAGTTCATCCATAGTTTAAAATACTAATGTCATTATGTATATAAATTATAACTAAATTCATATTAATTTGAACTCCTTTCCTACTCAATCAATATTTTCTTCTCTTTATCGATTTTTTGAATAATATTTGAAAACTACACTAAGTAATTAGAAAAAATAACTAAATAAATAGTTAAGAATATAAGAGAGAGAGAGAGAGAGAGAGAGAGAGAGAGAGAGAGAGAGAGAGAGAGAGAGAGAGATTGAGAAAAGTCAATAACACTGATGGTTCTTCAATCACAAAGATCCAAAAATAAAATGTTGATCAAGTATATATATATGGAGTTAATGATAGAAATGCAAGTGATTATACATCATTCTTGATACAGTTAAGCATTTAAAAGTTGGAATGAGCTAAAATTAAGAATTCGAAGTGTTTGAATTAATTGATTAACAAAAGAATTCAATCCAATTCTGTTACAAATCACCATATAAGTAAATCATCTTTCAAATTGACAAATAGTTTACATAAATTTGCGCCCTTAAGAAAAGAATTAACATTGAAAGAAATTTAAAAAATAGAGAAAAATCGACTATCATATAGTTAAATTGCTATTCATTTAACTAAATAGAATCAATATTTATCATTTAACTTATAATTTTTTTATTTTATAACTCAAACACGACTATCAATATAATATTTATGTGATACTAAAAAAATTGTACTCATTGCGCGTACCTAAAAACTAGTACTATATTAAAAACACAAAGGCGTTAGCGAAATGTCGATCGTCATTTTTACCTTTTAAAAATACAATTCAAATTGGACAAAATAGTCATTTAGTTATTTCTCAAATATTTAGAAATAATTATTTAATTAATTCTCTAATATTTAGGATTAGTTATTTAATTATTTTCCTACTTTTTAGAACTTTGATTTTTCAATTCCTTTTACTTTTAGAAGTCCTTATTTTCAACTCCAATGAAATTTACGAGTACTAAATTTCAAGTATTTTCAATTTATATTAGGGAAGTTTCACCACTTTATACTGTTTTTAGATTTAGGAAAAAAAAAATTAGTAAATGAAATTTTCGTCACTTTCAGCTCTATTTAGTTTTAGATAGAGGATGAACAAGATAACTATATTAAAACAGTGAAGGGCTTCATATCAACAAAATGGTATAAAACTCAAGCTATATAATTTTGGTTTTGGCATTCTACAAAAATTATGTATCAAAATACAAATACACATTCTAAAAACACTATAATTAGATATAAATTATCTCAATATTTACAATTATTATAACCATTAACTCAATATCAAGTTCTAGAGATACTTTCAAAATGACACTTAACAATTGCGCGTCAATTATACGTATAGTATTTATATAATTTTAAAAGTTTATACTCATTGATACGGGTTACACGCGCAAAGCACGTATTCTATGACTAATTCCCTTAAAAGATTAATTACAACAATTTCATTACATATTTCAAATATTAGCAAATAAGGCCAATGTCATGGTTTTTAAGATATTAAAATTTTCAATATATTGGTAGCTATACTCGAATTTATCAAGATTCATTTGATAGACTACTTCATTGTTGATCTTATTGTATGTGAAATTGCCGTATGAAAAGGACCTACATGCATGATGACGAAGAAATTAGCCTTCATGACCTTTCACAATTATACTACTTCTTTCGGTCTTAAATTATTTGTCGTTTTCTTTTTTACACGTCTCTTAAGAAAAATATACATTAAATAGAAGGGGTTTTGGACTATTTTACCCTTATTTATGCCTTAAAATATAAATTTTTTTCATTGAATATTACTTTATTTATGTGCTATCTATATCTTCAAGAATAATTACTATTAAAAGTAAAATTAAAAAATATAATTAATTTTGTCTTGAGCTTTTAAAATGATAAATAATTTGAGACAACTATTTTTAAAATCACGACAGATAATTTGAGATGGAGGGTATGATCAAGTGATAAATTAAGATAAAGATCAATGATAAATTAAGATAAACATAAATAATAATTGAATCATGTTTAAAATTAAAATTTTTTCCTTCCTATACAATATTTGAAACTTATTTATAAAAATTATCCAAGTTTTGTATATTACTCGTGTAACGACCCGACCGGTCGTTTTAAGAAAATTAGCCTTGAACCCCTATTTACTGTTCCCTCTAATTTATTTTTGGATTTTGTGACTTGCCAGGAAGATTTTTTTTTGGTTTCGGAGTGAAATGGGACACATAGTCTCTAAAATGGAGGTTTAAGTCATAGGAATTGACCATAGTTCAAACTATGTGAAGACGACTCCGGAATAGAGTTTTGATGGTTCATATAGCTCCGTAGAGTGATTTTGGTCTTAAGAGCGTGTTCGGATGTTGAATTGGAGGTTCGTAGGTCATTTTAGTAATTGATGAAAGTTGGAAAAAGGATGATTTTTGAGAAGTTTAACCGGGAGTGGACTTTTTGATATCGGGGTCGGGTTCTTATTCCGTGAGTTGGAATAGGTCCATAATGTCAATTATGACTTGTGTGCCAAATTTGAGGTCAATCAGACTTGATTTGATAAGTTTCGGCGTCGGATGTAGAAGTTTGAAACTTTGAAGTACATTAGGCTTGAATCGACGTGTAATTCATGTTTTTAGCGTTGCTTGATGTGATTTAAAGGCTCGACTAAATTTGTGTGATGTTTTAGGACTAACTGATATATTTGGTTGAGGTCCCGGGGGCCTCGGGTGAGTTGCGGATGGTTAACGGATCATTTTTGGACTTAGAAGATTTTCTGGTGCTGGGTTGGTTCGTGATGGGCTGGTTCTGGTGTAATCGCACCTGCGCAAGATTGACCGTAGGTCCGAGTAGGGTTGTGCACGGATCAGACCGGATCGGATTTAGCATATTTCGGATTTCGGATTCTGGAAAAGGCAATATGAATCCGAACCGAATTAACATTGGATCGGATCGGATTTTAAACTTTGGATCGGATAATATTTCGGATTGTCAGATCGGATTGTCACTCAATTAAGCCATACTCACCATTCATCAAAGACATTTTAAAAGCTGCTGAATTAAGTCATACTCACAAAGTCATACCCAGATTGTTCGTTAGGACTTAAGTTAGAAGAAAACACCTTGTTTCTGAACCATTTTGATTAAGTTAGGAGAAAATACCTTGTTGTTGAACCATTCAACCAGAATCAAAAAAATTGAGTGAATACGATGAAAATACCATTCTTCTCCTAAAACAGTTCAACGGCTTCTTCTTGGAATAAACAAACCACAATCTGAGAGGATATAGATTTGGAGTTCCGGTTCAGACTCTTCAATGAAGAGTGTAGATTGAAGAGAGGCGGAAGTTGGACAGAGAAATATGTGAGAGAGAATTAGATTTCGATATAACCTAAGTGAGGGGCTGTCTAAAAAATGAATAAGCCTAACCCTAAAATTTTAGTGTAGTATTTATATAGGTCCATATAATTTCGGATTTCAGATCGGATCGGATTTAAATTATACCAATCTGAATCCAATTCGAATATCCAAAATTTTATAAAACATAATCTGTATCCAATCCAAATATCCGAAATTCGAAATCCAAAAATCCAAAATATAGTGGTTCGGTTCGGATTTCGGATACCCGATTCAAATGCACAGCCCTAGGTGCGAGCCCGCAGAAGCGAGCAATTGGGCGCAAATGCGGGGCTAGGGGACTTGGCCACTGGTCGCAGATGCGACGTGAAGACCGTAGGAGTGGAGTCGCTTTTGCAGAAAATTGGTCGCAGAAGCGGACGAGTGTAGGAAGGCATGTCCGTAGAAGCGGATGTGTTTGCGCAAATGCGCACTCGCAGAAGCGGGATTTGTACCACAGAAGCAGAATGGGTGCCAAGAGTTGATTTCGCAGAAGTGGATCACGGGCTGCAGAAGCGTTTCCGCAGGTGCGAAAAGCCTGGGCAAATTGTATTAATTCGAGGGCTCGGGATTTTTATCATTTGTTGGACATTTGAGCTCGGGTTTGGCGATTTTTGAGAGCATTTTCTAGAGATTTCTTGAGGTAAGTCCCTTGTGTTTATTTTTGATCAATAATATTGTTTCCCCATTGATTTCCCACCTAGTTAGTGTGTATTTAAGGTGAAAATTGAGAGTTTGAGGTTAGGGATTTGGAAAATTGATTTGAGGAATTTAATGGCGATTTGGTATCGGATTTTGGTAATTTTGGTATGGGTGAACTTGTGGTCGAATGAGTATTCATATTTTGTGACTTTTACCCGATTTTGAGATGTGGGCCGGGTCGATTTTTTGGGCCAAATTTTTTATTCTTTGCTAAAGTCGTAGTTGTATTACTTAAATTAGTTTCTTGTAGTTGTATTCATGTTATGTAATTGCTTTTGGCTAGATTTGGGCCATTCGGAGTCGGAAAGTCGAGAGAAAGGCATTCTTACCGATTGATTGAGCGACATTTGAGGTAAGTGACTTGTCTAACCTTGTGTGGGGAAAATCTCCTTAGGTTTTGGAACTGTTATAACCAGTTGTGATATGTGAGCGTCGTGTACGTAAGGTGACGAGTGCGTCCATGGGCTGAATATGGAGAATTCGGTTCTTGTTGATTTGTCATCTTTTGAATTTCCTTAACTGAGTTGTCTTCTTTTAAAATACATTAACTGAGTTGCCTTAGCAGATGTAGCGATCATGTTTAGCCTAGTATCACATGTCTATGTGCCTTAACTCTTACTTGAAATATGTGCAACATGCTTAGTTGAAATACCTACTTTACTTGATTTGAATTAAATCTTTAACTGTAAGATTTTTGCTGAAAATTCGCGTTTCCTTTCATTTACCTGCTGCATATTTACTTTGAGACTACGAGGCGGTTCATCGGGAGATCCCTCTGTACTGCATATTTACTTTGGGACTACGAGGCGGTACCTCGGGAGATCCCCATGTACTACATATTTACTTTCGCACTACGAGGTTGTTCCTCGGGGATCCCCTTGTACTGCATATTTACTTTGGGACTGCGAGGCGGTTTTTCGGGAGATCCCCTTGTACTGCATATTTACTTTGGGACTACGAGGCGTTTACTCTGGAGATCCCCGTGTACTGCATATTTACTTTGGGACTACGAGGCAGTTCCTCGAGAGATCCCCATGTACTGCATCTTTATATTTGGGACTACGAGCGGTACCTCAGAAGTGCCCCTGTTGTGTACCTTTATTTATTGTGCTGATATTTTCTGAAACTTCTTATTGTTTAAATTCTCAGCCATTTCAAAATATAATTATATCTTATGCCTTACTTTTCTTTTAAACTAGTAGGGCCCTGACCTGACCTCATCACTATTCTACTGAGGTTAGGCTTGGCACTTGCTGGGTACCGTTGTGGCATACTCAAACTCCACTGTGCACATCTTTTGTGCAGATCCAGGTTCTTCCCACCAGACCAGATACCAGTGAGTTAGACCGTACGTGGAGACTTCAAGGTATATCTGCCAGCGCCCGCAGACCTCGGAGTTCCCTCTATCCTTACTATGTTGTTTTTCCTTATTTTTCTTTAGACTTTGATGTATAGAGACACTTCGTATTTGCTCTTAGAAGCTTGTAACTTATTTCTACCGGGTTTTGGGAGATGTATTGATTTTGAATCGGAGTTTGAATTATATAACATGTTTAGATTTGAGCTTCAGTTTTATTATTCAGTTATTCCGCAAATTGTTAGGCTTACCTATTTTTAGAGACTAGGTGCCATCACGACATCCTACGGAGGGGATAATGGGGTCGTGATAAGTTGGTATCAGAACACTAGGTTCATAGGTGTTATGAGTCGCAAGCAGGTTTATTAGAGTCTCGCGGATCGGTATGGAGACGTCTGTACTTATCTTCGGGAGGCTATGGAACTGTTAGGAAAAGCTTCACTTCTTTGATTCCTTATCATGCGAGATTTTGACTTCGGATTCTAAATTTATGTCTTTCTAATCTCTCACGGATGGTGAGGATACGTACAACTGGATTAGATGACCAGACACCCGTGCCCCTGCTAGAGCCGCGAGAGGCTGAGGTCGGGGTAGAGGCCAAGGACGCCCACGTGGTGCAGCCAGAGCACCCGCACGAGCTACCACAGAGGAGCCACCAATAGCTCCAGTCGGAGGGCAGGCACCTAAGATGCCTGTTACTACACCAGCTCTCCAAGAGACTCTAGCCCAGTTCCTAAGCATGTTCAGCACCTTGGCTCAGGTAGTATTGATACCCCTTTCTCCTGCCATACCTCAGGCAGAGGAGGAGCACAGAATCCCGTCGTCGGTACCCTAGAGCAGCGGATTCATGTAGAACAGGATCCAGAGATCATACCGATACAGCCGGTAGCTCCAGTTTAGCCCGAGGTTAGGGCAACAGCTTCTGAGGCAGAGCAGCTCAGACTCGAGAGGTACAAGAAGTACCACCCACCTACTTTTAGTGGCTTGGCGTCAGAGGATGCCCAGGGTTTTCTGGAGGAGTGCCACCGTATCCTTTGTACTATGAGTGTTGCGAAGAATGGTGAGGTTTCTTTCACTGCGTTCCAGCTTAGAGGAGTGGCCTACCAGTGGTGGCACGCATACGAGTTGGATAGTCCGGCTGAGGCAGCATCACTCACCTGGACTCAGTTCTCAGATATGTTCCTGAGGGAGTATGCTCCCCAGAGTCTTAGGGATGCTTGGCGCGCGGAGTTTGAGTATTTGCGCCAAGGTGCTATGACGTAGTGACGAGGGGTCAACTCCGACACTTACTATGGGCTAACAAATAAAAGGAAAGGCCGATATTATATTTAAGCATGGAGTACATAACATAGCTGAAAATTCAATAATCGGAAATAATCAACAATCCTTTTTTTTTTTTACTAATAGAAATTCCCAAATTCCTTTTTCATCATTTAACAATTTATATCTCAAGCCAATAGAGCAAATGTCAATTATTATTAGTTCCAAAGAGTAATCATGTGCAAGTCACGTCGAAGTCGTACGGCCCGATCCAACATATAAATATAAATTGTGCACTGCTGAGGATCGAACAACACGAACCATGGAAGCATCTATCTGGTACCGAAGCGTTCGGCCCGCTCCACAAAAGAGAAAATATATTTAAAACAACCAATTCAAGATTTATTAAGGGGCAATTATTCAAGGAAATACCAATTCTCATTAACGATAAAAAATGAAGTTTAACCATTTACAATTTCTTTATCAAGTTTCAATATGTTTTAAGCAGTTAAATTAACAAGTAAGGTGCAAACATCGCAAGTATAACATGATTTGGGTCCTAGACTACCCGGACATAAGCATAATAGTAGCTACGCACGGACTCTCGTCACCTCGTGCATACGTAGCCCCCACAAATAGAAGCACATAATAATTTTATTCACCTATGGGGCTAATTCCCTCTTACAAGGTTAGAAAAGAGACTTACTTTGCTCCAAAATTCCATAACCGGCTCCAAAGCCTTTCCACCAACTCAAACAGATACCCATCGCTCCAAAACTAGTCAATAAATGTACAAATCCATAAAGATATACTCTAACAAGTCCCGAGGCCCCTGGGACCCCCAACCAAATATACCAACAAGTCCTAAAACGTCATACAATCTTAGTCGAGCCTTTAAATCACATCAAACAATGCTAAAAATACGAATCACCCTCCAATTTAAACTTAATGAACTTTGAAACTTCAACTTCTACAATCGATATTGAAACCTATTGAATCATGTCCGATTGACCTCAAATATCCCACACAAGTCGCATTTGACATTATGGACCTACTCCAACTTCCAAAATCGGAATCCGACCCCGATATCAAAAGGTCCACTCCCGGTCAAACTTCTCAAAAACCTTCAAATTTCCAACTTTCGCCAAATGACTCCAAAATGACCTACGAACCTCCAAATCCACTTCTGAACGCGCTCCCAATACCAGAATCACCATACGGAGCTATTCCCAGACTCGGAATCCCAAACAGACATTGATAACATTGAAATGCACCTCGACCCAAATTTATGAAATTCTTCCACAATGCCAACTTCCACAATATGTGCCTAAACGCTCCGGGTCATCCAAAACCCGATCCGGACATACGCCCAAGTCAAAAATCATCATACGAACCTGTTGGAACCTTCCAAATCCCAATTCCGAGGTCGTTTACTCAAAAGTTAAACCTTAGTCAATTCTTTCAACTTAAAGCTTTCGAAATTAGAATTTTCTCTCCAAATCAACTCCGAATTAGCCGAATTTCAATTTCGACCACACGTACAAGTCATAATACCCGAAGTGAAGCTACTCATGGCCTCAACCCGCCGAATGACGCGCTAGATCTCAAAACGACCGGTCGGGTCGATACATTCTCTCCCACTTAAATATACGTTCGTCCTCGAACGTGCTAAGAACTACTTCAGAGTTTGCTGAAATCATTGTTTTAACCCCTTGAGCACCTATCCATGCTACCACAACCCAATTGAGCACATTAGCTTAAGCCAGTCCGAAGTTCCTCCCTTTTATTCAGTCAAATAAGCCTTAGATCCAAATTCCAACATCCGAAATTCTCTACCAGGCCTATTTCCAACATACGAACACAGTGTCAATCACTACACGATGTACCGACACCTGATTGCATAACTTTACTAAATTCATGCCATGTACCGTATAATTCACATGACCATAATAGCATCATCTGGTATCAATAGCCGAAATCCCATGAATCCGATGCACACAACATACCTCATGACACATATAAGTCAGGTTCCAACTCCTACAATACTGCCACAACATAAGAGATTTGTAGAAACTCATAACCACCTGCCGAATCAACAAATCATGGAGTCTCTTCTCCTGAACTGCATAACGATATTTGCTTTTTAATATACTTTATGTAAATCTGATCGCACTGATCCCAGGTCCAATAATTTCGTCTCACCTAGTACAAGTTGCTTAGGAAATAAGCCACCTCAAACACTAACCAAGAATCTCATATGATGCCATCAATGCGCCGACAAGCTACAAA
Source organism: Nicotiana tomentosiformis (assembly GCF_000390325.3). Taxonomy (NCBI): domain Eukaryota; kingdom Viridiplantae; phylum Streptophyta; class Magnoliopsida; order Solanales; family Solanaceae; genus Nicotiana; species Nicotiana tomentosiformis. The sequence goes on from NC_090813.1 coordinate 52,640,630, forward strand.
CTAGAATATGACACATAAGTAAAAGCGAACTCTAGAAAAGAACTACTCAGCCCACGTGGCTAATGAAACAACTGAAAGGATGTTATGAACTTTCCTAAGAAAGTGAGAAACAGAGCACACAAGAATAGATATGGGGAATTGTACTCAACATAATGATGTTGCGGTGTGCAACCCAATCCACACATGATACCGTTGCGGCTTGCAACCCGATCCAACCATGATACCCATGGCGGCGTGCCACCCGATCCAATCAACATACCCGTGGCAGCGTGCCACCCGATCCACACATAATAATCTAAAGAAGACACACATCGAGCCGTAATGCTTATACTCACGAAATGCCCGAATATCAACCACAAGCATGCGAAGTGCATAATACAAATCCTGGGAGACAGATAGCGCCATATGCTACAAAACTCAAGCACGACTAAGGTGCGATGAATGACCTACATCTCGAGAGCCATCCTTCTCATATAACACCGCAAGCTACACCGGATCACAAGACATGTGCGAATAATCAAGCTGCCTCACAACTCACACGGCACAATAAAGTATTACATGAAATAGCTGACGACAAAAATAACATCCAACGCCTGAACGCTCCTCCATAAGGAATGTTATGCTGAAAGAGCACACACAGGCTGGTGTAGAGTACACATCCACATCGGACCTGTCAACGAACCTCAAACCGATTCTGATCATACTATGCTTAGGCAAATAACCTCTCAAGGTACAACGACCTCTTTCTCATGACACACATGAACAGCCGTCGAATCCGTAACAAACTTCCACAATTCACAACCAATTGAACAGAGCGCCTTTCATGCACAAATTCTCACATTAGCGATAGTACCACAATCTCCATATTTGGTTCCAATCTTTAATCAATCAAGTGACTACATATCACACTTATACAATCCTCCCATGGGATATGCTCCCACGGACTTCTGCACCAGGTAACAAGTCTGCACATCCATACCACTGATCATACTAATGTTGTAAAGCGAATCAAGGATCCGCAAATCAGTACACAAAACCTCTTACATAGGACGCCAATCTCAGGTGATGCTAAAGACAATACCAGCTTACTCTAACCAACTAAATCCTTTCCTGCTCGTCCGAGCTCGTGATATTCATGTCAACACCGAACCGCAACCTTGATCCTCAGCTTCCAATTTCCCATGCCGCTCACTTCACTTAACATGCCAATACGTAAGAGTACCAGAATTCCATAATAACCCCTGATCTACTAATAGAATAAACACTTCATCATATAGAAACATTTTACTTAGCTTATTTCAGAAGAACTAATGCAACACGCAATTAAATTCTCAAACCGCAGAAAATACAACCCCAAGTAGTGGTCTAAACCACCATGACTCTTTCAGAATCCATCTACACATAACAAGCCATAATACTCGAATGCCTCCAAATAAAATCAATTACAGCGGTTGTCAAGCCTCGCACGTACCGCCACAAATCACGTGTATAACTTAACACGCTGAAGGAACTGATCGTTGCCACCACCATACCAATTCAACCATTACTAACCGATCAAAATTCTCCTAATTTACTCGGGACTTGCCCTAGAAATAATAATGGCTCCATTCGAAACAAAACGAAACCCAAGAACACTCATCCGAGTGACCCAATCCACCAGACCACATCGCATCAATACCTATGAACCATCTCATATTCTCTTTACGCACACAATAGCATCACCAACTGGTACACCCGGTCTGCAAGACCTTCCGTGAATCCGAAGCTACTTATTCCCTAATTCCAATACTGCACCACATACCCAATGATAACATAAAATATTCCAAGTCTCTTTTCATAATCCACTGCAAAAGCTCAATACTTAACCATACTACTGGCTCGAAATCCTTAGGCACCGCACTTTGAATTTTTGAACCCACTAGAACCATTGTTGAGAGTCACACACTCTGACTTGTTCCCAATTATGATCAAACTCCAAGGCCCTGCTAGCACATGAACACCTTCTCAAAGAAGCACTCGGCTGACTCACTTTCCTTGTACATCACATCTACACGAAGCATAAACTCTAAGTCTTCCCAAAGCCTGAACATGAATCGATAAGGCCAATTGTAGCACACATTTCTCAAATCCTTTGCTCAAATCACCACTGATGTTCTCTTTCCTTAGTCGTAACAACCCACCAATATGCCGATATCCAGAAATCTCACAAGTAGACAACCATGCAATCCAATCGTAGGCGGTGGGGATCTCCCAATTAGCTTGAAGCTACCATTACATGACCCTGGACCTACCAAGATTCCTTCTTCCTCACTGATATGACCTTACGCAATCGACCCGCCAAATTCCTCGAAATCTTCTTGTTAACCATTTCATGAACACTCTGAATCACTAGCCACATTTACATATTCGACCTCTTACCAGATAGCCAGTAAAATTCTTCGTAGAAGCTTCATCAACACCATGCAACCGCTAACCTGCTCACAAGAGATATCCCACCTGTGGAAATTCCATGATGACCTCTATCAACGACGTTGCACCGAGTACAATTACTACGAAACCAATAAACCCTCCGGAGCCCATTCTCTTTCACCAGCTGTACAAGTCCGTTCACTCTCCATTGACATCAACTAAAGGTGCGACGATACATTCCAATCCAAGTCATGTTGCCTCCCTCTTTATATTAAGCAACTCCCTCTTGTCGTATCTAACCTTCCTCGATAGTAGCCAATATTCCAAATTAGTCTGTAGCCCTAGTCACTGTCCACCATGAATCCCAAATCACTCTAAACTTTTTGCAAGGCATGTAACTATCCTACCACAGAACCCATATGCTACTCTGCCACCCTCCTACTTTGGTCAAACCCTCTCCTTTAAGCAACTACACGACTTCTGCTTCTCACACTTGGCCTTCTAGAAACTTAACCACGACAAGACACCTCCCACATGTCTTTCCTCATCCTCCGCTGCTCAGTTGTTGCCTTAAATCAAAATCCGTCTCTGTAGCACTTGAACCCATAGATCACTACCATCTTTAAACCTCTCCAAAGATCATCCTTCTCGATCCATCAATACTAGGAACACCGATTTGATCCTAAACCACAGCACACCGCGATCTCTGATAGCCGCTTCCCCGACACAATTTCACAATACCCTATCCCAAAGGCGAATTAAAGAAGATCATAACACCGACAAACTTAACACATTCAATCAAGGACGACGACACCGCATCACATATGAAAATTCCACCACGCTCAAAAATACCAAGTCTCGTTTCTCCATTAACCCAGACATGAACATCCTTAGTCCGGTTGCTTTTCCTCCGCTCAAATTAAAACACTGAACTTCTGAATCATGCACTGAGAAAAAACCCTTTCAAGTCGTTCACTGCCCCGACATATAGACAAGCATCCTACCATTACATAAATATTGTGCGATAACAACTCATGAACATCATAGCAATCTGTGCATAGCCTCAAGACCATCGGAAACACAGCTACTGAGATGAAATGACATAACATCCTTCCGCAAGGCGACGATATTAACCCTATCAAATACGCAGGGAGAAACATCTTGCACTACCTCTGCAGTACCATTAAAATTCCTCGATTCTCAATTAATAACAAGTGCTTCACGTTGCATAAGATTGAGTAGGAAAGAAATAAAGGCACAAGCCTCAAATGAATCGAATCGCACCATAAGGAATCAAGAAAATAAAGTGCTCCTAACAGCTCTGTAGCCTCTCGAAGATAAGTACAGACGTCTCTGTACCAATCCGCAAGACTCTACTAGACTCACTCATGACTCGTGAGAACTAAGTGAACCTAGTGCTCTGATACCATGTTGTCACGACCCAAATTCAATTAGAGGTCATGATGGTACCTAACACCGCTGTCAGGCCGGCCAACAATAATTGCTTAACTATATTACTCATTTCAGGATTTTTGAAATCGTAATTTTCTTCAATTAAATAGTAAGAGATAGACTTTACAAAGTAAATGATAGTATTTTCACAACTACAATATTGAACAACCCATAATCACCCCCAAAATCCGGTATCACAAGTACAAGAGCATCGACTAGGAAATATATTAAAAATACAACATATGTCTGGAAATACAATTAGACAGGAGAGGGTAGATAACTCTGATGGAGACTTTGTGCGTGTTGCGGAATCGTAACATAGAATGCAACTCGCCTAAGTCCCCGCAATAACCGCGCCTCTGCGCCCACAAGGCCACTAGACGTATATGTACCTGCACAAAAATGTGCAGCAAGTGTAGTATGAGTACATAAATCAACGCCTACCCAGTAAGTATCCAACCTAACCTCAAAACTACCGATCGGGTCATTACACCGACGGATCTTCCGGGCATGCTGCCCGATATATATATTGACTTTGGCATCGATTTGTTACCTGAAACACAGCCCATTTCTATTCCACCTTATCATATGGCCCCAGCAGAGTTGAAGGAGTTGAAAGAACAGTTGCAAGAGTTGCTCGATAAGGGCTTCATTCGGCCTAGTGTGTCACCATGGGGTGCTCATATCTTGTTTGTGAAGAATAAGGATGGTTCTATGCAAATGTGTATTGATTATCGCCAGTTGAGCAAGGTTCCAGTGAAGAACAGGTATCCATTAACACATATTGATGACCTATTTGATCAGCTTCAGGGTGCTAGAGTGTTCTCTAAGATCGACTTGCATTCAGGCTATCATCAGTTGAAGATTCGGGAGCCAGATATCCCAAACACTGCTTTCAGGACTCGGTATGTTCATTACGAGTTCCTTGTGATGTCATTTGGGTTGACCAATGTCCCATCAACATTTATGCACTTGATTAACAGTGTATTTTAGCCCTATCTTTACTCCTTCGTCATTGTGTTTATTGAAGACATTCTGGTATACTCCCAGAGTCGGTAGGATCATGAGCAGCACCTGAGGATTGTCCTTTAGACCTTGAGGGAGAAGAAGTTATATGCAAAATTTTTGAAGTGTGAATTCTGGCTAGATTCAGTGGCAGTTTTGGGTCATGTAGTATCGAGTGAGGGAATCAAGGTAGACTCGAAGAAGATTGAAGCAGTGCAGAGTTGGCCCGGACTATCCTCAGCTACGGAGATCCGGAGTTTTCTTGGCTTGGCAGGGTATTACCGTGGATTAGTGGAGGGTTTCTCGTCTATTGCATCACTTATGACCAGATTGACCCAGAAGGGTGCTCCATTCAGATGGACCGAGGAGTGTGAGGAGAGCTTTCAAAAGCTCAAGACTGTTTTGACTACAGCCCCAACGTTAGTGTTGCCTACGGGATCGGGGTCCTATACGGTGTACTGTGATGCGTTGTGCATTGGCCTCGGCACAATGTTGATGCAGGATGGTAGGGTGATTGCCTACACGTCTAGACAATTGAAGGTGTATGAGAAGAATTATCATGTCCACGATCTCGAGTTAGTAGCTATTGTTCATGCCTTAAAGATTTAGCAGCACTATTTGTATGGTGTTCCTTGTGAGGTTTTCACCGATCTTCGGAGTCTACAACACCTGTTTAAATAGAAGGATCTTAACTTGAGACAACGGAGATGGTTGGAGTTGCTTAAGGATTATGACATCACCATTCTCTATCATCCCAGGAAGGCCAATATGGTGGCCAATGCCTTGAGTCTCAAGGCGGAGAGTTTGTGCAGTTTAGCATATCTACCAGGAGCGGAGAGGCCTTTAGCCTTGGATGTTAAGGCCTTGGCTAACCAGTTTATTAGATTAGATGTTTCCGAGCCGAGCCGAGTGTTAACTGGTGTGGTTTCTCCATCTTCTCTTTATGATCGTATCAGAGAGCGTTAATATGATAACCCCCATCTGCTTGTCCTTAAGGACATGGTTCAGCACGGTGATGCCAAGTAAGTCACTATTGGAGATGACGTTGTATTACAGATGCAGGGCAGGCTATGTGTGCCTAATGTAGATGGTTTGCGTGAGTTGATTCTCCAGGAGGCTCACAGTTTGTGGTATTCCATTCATCCAGGTGCCGTAAAGATGTATTAGGATTTGAGGCACCATCATTGGTGGAGGCATATGAAAAAAGGCATAGTGGAATATGTAGCTCATTGCCTAAACTGTCAGCAGGTGAAGTATGAGCATTAGCGACCGGGTGGATTGCTTCAGAAGATGGAAATTCCAGAGTGGAAATGGGAGCGGATCACTATGGATTTTGTTGTTGGGCTCCCACGGACTCAGATAAAGTTCGATGCGGTTTGGGTGATTGTGGATAAATTAACCAAGTAAGCTCATTTCATTCATGTGGTTACTACTTATTCTTCGGAGTAGCTGGCTTGGGTTTACATCCGCAAGATTGTCAGGCTTCATTATGTATCGGTATATATCATCTCTGATCGGGGTACGCAGTTTACATCACGGTTCTGGAGAGCCGTACAGTGTGAGTCGGGTACTCATGTGGAGTTGAGCACAACATTTCACCTTCAGACGGATGGACAGTCTGAGCGCACTATTCAAATATTGGAGGATATGCTTTGTGCATGTGTGATTGATTTTGGGGGTGCTTGGGATCAGTTCTTTCCACTTGCGGAGTTTCCCTATAACAACAGTTATCAGTCAAGCATTCAGATGGCGCCGTATGAGGCGTTGTATGGTAGACTGTGCTAGTCTCCAGTGGGTTAGTTCGAGCCAGGCGAGGCTAGGCTATTGGGTAAAGACTTGGTTCAGGATTCCTTGGAGAAAGTTAAATTGATTCAGGATCGATTTCGTACAGCCTAGTCCAGGCAGAAGAGTTATGTGGATCGGAAGGTTCGCGATGTTACATTCATGATTGGGGAGCGGGTTTTTCTCCGGGTTTCACCCATGAAGGGTGTTATGAGGTTCGGAAAGAAGGGCAAGTTGAGCCCTAGGTATATCGGACCTTTTGAGATTCTTGAGAGGGTTGGAGAGGTGGCTTACAGACTTGCACTGACACCTAGTCTCTCTGCAGTTCATCCAGTGTTCCACGTTTCCATGATCTAGAAGTATCACAGCGATCCGTCTCATGTGTTAGACTTCAGCTCAGTCCAGTTGGACATAGGATCTATCTTATGTTGAGGAGCCAGTGGCCATTTTGGACAGGCAGATTCGGAAGTTGAGGTCAAAGAACATCGCTTCAGTGAAAGTTCAGTGGAAGGGTCGTCCGGTCGAGCAGGCGACTTGGGAGGCCGAGCATGATATGTGCAGTAGTTATCCTCATCTTTTCACCACTTCAGGTATGTCTCTATACTCGTTCGAGGACGAACGTATGTTTTAAGAGGGGGAGGATGTAATGACCCGATCGGTCGTTTTGAGGAAATTAGCCCCGAACCCCTATTTACTGTTCCTTCTAATTTATTTTTGGGTTTTGTGACTTCCCGGGAGGATTTGTTTTGGTTTTGGAGTGAAATGAGACACATAGTCCCTAAAATGGAGGTTTAAGTCATAGGAATTGACCGTAGTTTGAACTATGTGGAGACAACTCCAGAATGGAGTTTTGACGGTTCCTATAGATCTGTAGGGTGATTTTGGTCTTAGGAGCGTGTTCGGATGTTGAATTGGAGGTCCGTAGGTATTTTAGCGCTAATTAGCAAAAGTTGGAAAAATGATGATTTTTGAGAAGTTAGACCGGGAGTGAACTTTTTGATATCGGGGTCGGATTCTAATTTCGGGAGTTGGAATAGGCCCGTAATGTCAATTATGACTTGTGTGCAAAATTTGAGGTCAATCAGACTTGATTTGATAGGTTTCGGCGTCGGAAGTACAAGTTTGAAACTTTGAAGTTCATTAGGCTTGAATTGATGTGTAATTCGTATTTTAACGTTGTTTGATGTGATATAAAGGCTCGACTAAGTTTGTGTGATTTTTTAGGACTGGTTGGTATATTTGATTGAGGTCTCGGGGGCCTCGGGTGAGTTTCGAATTGTTAACAGATCATTTTTGGACTTAGAAAATTTTCTAGTATTGGGTTGGTTCTGGCGTAATCGCACCTGCATAAGATTGACCGCAGGTGTGAGCCCGTAGAAGCGAGCAATTGGGCACAAATGTGAGGCTATGGGATTTAGCCAGTGGTCGCAGATGCGACGTAAAGACCGCAGGAGCAGAGTCGCTTCTGCGGAAAATTGGTCGCAGAAGCGGACGAGTGTGGGAAGGCATGTTCGCATAAGCGGACGTGTTTGCGCAAATGCGCACCCACAGAAACGGGATTTGGATCGCAGAAGCGGAATGGATGCCAAGAGCTAATTCTGTAAAAGCAGATCACGGGTCGCAGAAGTGGTTCCGCAGCTGCGGATAATTGGCCGCACATGCGAAAAGCCTGGGTAGATTCTATTAATTCAAGGGCTCGAGATTTTTATCATTTGTTGGACATTTGAGTTCGGGTTTGGCAATTTTTGAGAGAACTTTCGAGAGATATCTTGAGGTAAGTTGCTTGTGTTTATTTTTGATCAAAAATCTTGTTTTCCCGTTGATTTTCCACCTAGTTAGTGTGTATTTAAGGTAGAAATTGGGAGTTTGAGGTTAGGGATTTGGAGAATTGATTTGAGGAATTTAGTGGCGATTTGGTGTCGGATTTTGGTAATTTTGATATGGGTGAACTCGTGGTCAAGTGGGTGTTCGTATTTTGTGATTTTTACCCAATTTCGAGATGCGAGCCCGGGTCGACATTTTGGACCGAATTTTCGATTCTTTGCTAAAGTGGTAGTTTCATTATTTAAATTAGTTTCTTGTAGTTGTATTCATGTTATGTAATTACTTTTGGCTAGATTTGGGTCATTCGGAGTCGGAAAGTCGAGGGAAAGGCAGTCTTACCGATTGATTGAGCGGCATTTGAGGTATGTGATTTGTCTAACCTTGTGTGGGGGAAATCCCCATAGGTTTTGGAACTGTTGTAACCAGTTGTGATATGTCAGTGTCGTGTACGCCAGGTGATGAGTGCGTACACGGGCTGAATATGGAGAATTCAGTTCTTGCTAATTTGTCATCTTTTGAATTTCCTTAACTGAGTTGTCTTCTTTTAAAATACATTAACTGAGTTGCCTTAGCATATGTAGTGATCATGTTTAGCCTAGTATCACATGTCTACGTGCCTTAACTCTTAGTTGCAATATGTGCAACATGCTTAGTTGAATTACCTGCTTTACTTGATTTGAATTAAATCTTTAACTGTAAGATTTTTGTTGAAAATTCGCGTTTCCTTTCGATTACCTGCTGCATATTTACTTTGGGACTACGAGGCGGTTCCTCGGGAGATCCCCCTGTGCTGCATATTTATTTTGGGACTACGAGGTTGTTCCTCAGGAGATCACCATGTAATGCATATTTACTTTGGGACCACGAGGCGGTTCCTCGGGAGATCCCCCTGTACTGCATATTTACTTTGGGACTACAAGGTGTTTACTCGGGAGATCCCTCTGTACTGCATATTCACTTTGGGACTACGAGGTGGTTCCTCGGGAGATCCCCCTGTACTGCATCTTTACATTTGGGACTACGAGTCGGTACCTCGGGAGTGCCCCTATTGTGTACCTCTATTTATTGTGCTGATATTTTCTGAAACTTCTTATTGTTTAAATTCTCAGCCATTTCAAAATATTATTATATCTTCTGCCTTACTTTTCTTTTAAACCAGTAGGGCCTTGACCTAACCTCGTCACTACTCTACAGAGGTTAGGCTTGGCACTTATTGGGTACAGTTGTGGCATACTCATACTACACTTTACACATCTTTTGTGCATATCCAGGTTCTTCCTACCAGGCCATTTACTAGTGAGTTGGACCGCACATGGAGACTTCAAGGTATATCTGTCAGCGCCCGCAGACCTCGGAGTCCCCCTCTATCCTTACTATGTTGTTTTTCCTTATTTTTCTTTAGATTCTGATGTATAGAGACATTTAGTATTTGCTCTTAGAAGCTTGTGACTTATTTCTACCGGGTTTTGGGAGATGAATTGATTTTGAATCGCAATTTGAATTATATTACATGTTTAGATTTGAGGTTCAATTTTATTATTCAGTTATTTTGCCAATTGTTAGGCTTACCTAGTTTTAGAGACTAGGTGCCATTACGACATCTTACGGAGGGGAAAATGGGGTCGTCACAAGTTGGTATCAGAACACTAGGTTCATAGGTTTTATGAGTCACAAGTAGGTTTAGTAGAGTCTCGCGGATCGGTACGGAGACGTCTGTACTTATCTTCGGGAGGCTATGGAACTGTTAGGAAAAGCTTCACTTCTTTGATTCCTTATCGTGCGATAGTTTGACTTCGGATTCTAAATTTCTATCTTTCTATTCTCTCACAGATAGTGAGGACACGTACAACTAGATTAGATGACCAGACACATGTGCCCCTGCTAGGGCCGCGAGAGGCTGAGGTCGGGGTAGAGGCCGAGGATGTCCACGTGGTGCAGTCAGAGCACCCACACGAGATACCACAGAGGAGCCACCTGTAGCTCCAATCGGAGGGAAGGCACCTAAGATGCCTGTTACTATAACAACTCTCCAGGAGACTCTAGCCCAGTTCCTGAGCATGTTCAACACCTTGGCTCAGGCAGGATTGATACCCCTTGCTCATGCCGGTACCCTAGAGCACAGACTCCTGTCGCTGGTACCCTAGAGCAGCGAATTCATGTAGAACATGATCCATAGATAATACCGATACAGCCGGTAGCTCCAATTCAGCCCGAGGTTAGGGCAACAGCTTCTGAGGCAGAGCAGCTCAGACTCGAGAGGTAAAAGAAGTACCACCCACTTACTTTTAGTGGCTTGGCGTCAGAGGATGCCTAGGGTTTACTGGAGGAGTGCCACCGTATCCTCCGTACTCTGGGTGTTGCGGAGACTACTGGGGTTTCTTTCACTGCGTTCCAACTTAGAGGAGCTGCCTACCAGTGGTGGCGCGTATACAAGTTGGATAGTCTGGCTGAGGCAGCTTCACTCACATGGACTCATTTCTCAGATATGTTCCTGAGGGAGTATGTTCCCCAGAGTCTCAGGGATGCTTGGCGTGCGGAGTTTGAGTATTTGTGCAAGGGTGCTATGACCGTGTCAGAGTATGCGGTCTAATTCAGTGATTTGGCCAGGCATGCACCAGCCCTGGTCGCTACTATTCGCGAGCGGGTTCGTCGGTTCATTGAGGGGCTCAACCCCAGTATCAGATTGAGCATAGCCCTCGAGTTGGAGATGGATATTACGTACCAACAGGTAGTAGGGATTGCTAGGAGGTTAGAGGGCATGCTGACTCGGGATAGAGAGGAGAGAGAGGCCAAGAGGTCTTGAGAGTCTGCCACTTACAGTGGTACTCATGCCCCAGCTACAGCTCATTAGGGCAGAGATTATATGGGTCGCCCTATTCATTCCGTACTTCCTGCCGCCAGCGGTGCTCCGACCACTACTAGGCCCCGAGATCCTTATTATGCACCACCAGTGTCTAGTGTGCTTCCTATACAGGGTGCTTCAAGTGGTCAGTCCAGTCGATCGGGCCCGAGCCGTCACAGCAACCACGTCCTCCGAGAGCTTGTTTTGAGTGTGGCGACACTCGTCATTTGGTGAGGGATTACCCCAGATTCAGGAGGGGTGCACCTCCACAGATTTCTTAGGCACCGCATGCTCTATCGGGTCCTCAGGCTATGATTGCAGCACCAGCTACCACCCCACCTGCACAGCCATCTAGAAGTGGAGGCCGGACAGGTAGAGCTCGCCCTAGAGGGGGAGGCCAAGCCAAATATTATGCCTTTTTTGCTAGGACGGAGGTAGTTGCATCAGATTCTGTTATCACATGTACTGTTCTGGTCTATCATAGAGATGCATCAGTCTTATTTGATCCAGGCTCCACTTATTCCTATGTGTCATCTTATTTTTCTTCGTGTTTGGGTGTATCCCGTGATTCTCTCAGTTCACCTGTTTATGCTTCTACACCCGTTGGTGATTCCATTGTTGTTGACCGTATGTATTGGTCATGTTTGATTGTTCTTAGTGGTTTTGAGGCCAGAGCCGATTTATTATTGCTCATTATGGTGGATTTCGATGTTATTTTGGGCATGGACTGGTTGTCGCCCTATCACGCTATCCTTGATTGTCATTTCATGACAGTGACGTTGTTTATGCCAGATCTACCGCGACTAGAGTGGAGAGGTACCTTGGATCATGTTCCTAGCAGGGCTGTTTTATTTCTTAAAGCTGAGTGAATGGTTGAGAAGGGGTGTGATGCATATCTGGACTATGTGAGAGATGTTAGTGTTGTTACTCCTACCATCAGGTCTGTTCCGGTAATGAGGGACTATTCAGATGTATTTCAAGTTGTCACGACCTAAATTCTATTAGAGGTCGTGATGGCGCCTAACACCGCTGTCAGGCCAACAAACCATAATTGCTCAACTATATTACTCATTTTAGGATTTTTGAAATCATAATTTTCTTCAATTAAATAGTAAAAGATAGACTTTACAAAGTAAATGATAGTATTTTCGCAACTACAATACTGAACAACCCATAACCACCCTCAAAACCCGGTGTCACAAGTATATGAGCATTGACTAGGAAATATATTAAAAATACAACATGAATACATGACGCGGATACATGCTTGTACAGTTGGATTTCCTTAATATTTAGGCACTTTTTGCTGCTATATTCATGAATACAGCAATGCGAATATAGTGAATACACTACCGTAACAACTGAATAGTAATTATAGGAAATAATTATGTATATGGTAGCTATATGAAGTTAATAACCACTAAACAATAGTGGTTTCCAAAAATTTCTCATAATAGTTCGAAGTAGGTCACAGTGTCTAATCGATGGGCTTTGTTTGAAAAGCCTAAGATTGCAATGAAGCCCATGATATCCACTCTTGACCCTGTAAAAGAGTAAAAACAGCACGGGCTAGCCAATTTTCGGACTGGTAATTAAAAAATATCCAGCGTTTGCAAAGTCGTTGAAAAATAGCCATTATTTTATGCAACACAGAAAGTACCAGCATAATATACTGAAAATTAGAGTACATGTGTATGAACTTCCAGCATATTATGCTGGAACTCCAGTATATCATCTTGGAAGTTCAGTATATTATGCTGGAACTCCAGTATATTATGCTGGAAGTTCACATGTAAAAAATTTGAACTCCAGTATATTATGCTAGAATATTTTTCCGGATATTGAATAGTGTTTTTATTCAAATTTATCTTTACATGAAAAATGAATAAATTTCGATTACTTTTGAAACTGTGGTTATTTTTCAATTACCACTAGTAAATCTTGCTATTTTTGAATTTCACCCTATAAAAGATCCAATTTACAGAAATTAAATTTGGTGATTATGCTAAGTCTCTCCAGCTTGATATTACATGGTTGCTGCTGTGGCAAGATGATTCTTGAAATCATGAAATGAAACCATAATGCATAAAAGGAAATGTATCTTTGAAAGAAATGACTAGTGAGAGCAATTTACACCATTTACAGTCTCAATGAAGCATGATACTTGACTATATTGCCTTTTCAGTTTTCACCAATCAACTAAAGTTGAGACGATACATTCCAATCATGTTGACTCCCTCTTTATATTAAGCAACTCCCTCCTGTCGTATCCAACCTTCCTCAGTAGTAGCCAATATTCCAAATTAGTTTGTATCCCTAGTCACTGTCCACCATGAATCCCAAATCACTCTAAACTTTCCCCAAGGCGTGTAGCTATCCTACCACAACTCTCATATGCTACTCTACCACTCTCCCACTTTGGTCAAACCCTCTCCTTTAAGCAACTACTCGACTTCTGCTTCCCACACTTGGCCTTCTAGAAACTTAACCGTGATAAGACACATCCCACATGTCTTTCCTCATCCTCCACTACCCAGCTGTTGCCTTAAATCAAAATCCATCTCTGTATCACTTGAACCAATAGATCTCTACCAATTTTAAACCTCTCCAAAGATCATCCTTCTCGATCCATCAACTCTAGGAACATCGGTTTGATCCTAAACCACTGCACACTGTGATCTCTCACAGCCGCTTCCCCGACACCATTTTACAATACCCTGCCCCAAAGGCGAATTGAAGAAGACCATAACACCGGCAAACTTAACACATTCAATCATGGACGACGACACCACATCACATATGAAAATTCCACCACGCTCGAAAATACCAAGTCTCATTTCTCCATCAACCCAGACATGAACATCCTTAGTCTGGTTGCTTTTCCTCCGCTGGAAATACAACATTGAACCTCTGAATCATGCACTGAGAAAACCCCATTTCAAGTTGTTCACTATCCCGACATACAGACAAGTATCCTACCATTATATCGATATTGTGCGATAACAACTCATGGGCATCAGAGCAGTCTGTGCAAAGCCTCAAGACCATCGAAAATACAGCTACTGAGCTGAAATGACAGAACATCCTTCCGCAAGGCGACGACATTAACCCTATCGAATATGCAGGGAGAAACATCCTGCACCACCTCTGCAGTACCATTAAAATTCCTCGATTCCCAATTGATAACAAGCACTTCACGTCGCATAAGATTGAGTACGAAAGAAATAAAGGCACAAGCCTCAAAGGAATCAAATCGCATGATGAGGAATCAAGAAAAGGAAGTGCTCCTAACAGCCCTGTAGCCTCTGGAAGATAAATACAGACGTCTCTTTACCGATCCGCAACACTCTACTAGACTCACTCATGACTCGTGAGACCTAAGTGAACCTAGTGTTATGATACCATGTTGTCACGACCTAAATTCAATTAGAGATCGTGATGGCACCTAACACCGCTGTCAGGCCGGCCAACAATAATTGCTTAACTATATTACTCATTTCAGGATTTTGAAACATAATTTTCTTCAATTAAATAGTAAGAGATAGACATTACAAAGTAAATGATAGTATTTTCATAACTACAATACTGAATAGCCCATAATCACTCCCAAAACCCGGTGTCACAAGTACAAGAGCATCGACTAGGAAATATATTAAAAATACAACATTTGTTTGGAAATACAATTAGACAGGAGAGGGTACATAACTCTGATGAAGACTCTGTGCGTGTTGCGGACTCGTAACATAGAATGCAACTCACCTAAGTCCCCGCAATAACCGCGCCTCTGCGCCCACAAGGCCACTAGACATATATGTACCTGCACAAAAATATGTAGTAAGTGCAGTACAAGTACGTAAATCAATGCCTACCTAGTAAGTATCCAGCCTAACCTCGAAGAAGTAGTGACGAAAGGTCGACTCCGACACTTACTATGGGCTAACAAATAAAAAGAAATGCCGATATTATATTTAAGCATGGATTACATAACATAGCTGAAAATTCAATAGCCAGAAATAATCAACAATCTTTTTTTTTCACTAATAGAAATTCCCAAATTCCTTTTTCATCATTTAACAATTTATATCTCAAGCCAATAGAGCAAATGTCAATTATTATTAGTTCCACAGAGTTATTATGCGCAAGTCATGACGAGGTCGTACGGCCTGATACAACATATAAATATAAATTGTGCACTGCCGAAGGTTGAATGACACGAACCATAGATACATTTATCTGCTACGGAGGCGTTCGGCGGCGCTCCACAAAATAGAAAATACATTTAAAACAACCAATTCAAGATTTATTAAGGGGTAATTAGTCAAGGAAATACCAATTCTCATTAACGATAAAAAAATGAAGTTTAATCTTTTACAATTCTTTTATCAAGTTTCAATATGTTTTAAGCCGTTAAATTAACAAGTAGGGTGCAAACATCGCAAGTATAGCATGATTTGGGTCCTAGAATACACGGACATAAGCATAGTAGTAGCTACGCGTGGAGTCTTGTCACCTCGTGCGTACATAGCCCACACAAATAAAAGCACATAATAATTTGATTCTGCTTTGGGTTAATTACCTCTTAAAAGGATAGAAAGGAGACTTATCTCGCTCCAAAATTCCATAACCGAATCCAAAGCCTTTCCAACAACTCAAACCGATGCCCATCGCTCCAAAACTAGTCAATAAATGTGCAAATCCATAAATATATACTATAATACTCATTATAATTTAATTTACAATAATTTTCAACTCCGCTCGAATAAAATCACCCTCGGGCCCACGTGCCCGGATTCTGAAAATTTTCGAAGATATTACCCATAGCCTCACGAACTCAAATATATAGATTATTCTCAATTCCATGCCCAAATTCATGGTCAAAATCTAAATATATAAGTTTTTAGGTTTTCCTTCAAAATCCCAAATTTCTACAAATTTTCATGCTTGAATCCATATATAAACCATGTATTTATATTGCAATGGATGGGAATAACTTACCTTGTCATAGATGATAAAAAAAAACCCACTTGAAGCTCTCCAAAAATCGCCCAATCATGAGAGAATGGAAGACAGTTGGCTAAAACCCCGTTCTTAAAGAACCCTCACTGCTCAGCCACGATTTCCGCTTCTGGGGTCCAATAGCCGCTCCTGTGGCTCCGCACCTGAAGAAATTCCATCGCAAGTGCGGTTCAAGCTCGTCCTAACAGTCCACGCATCTGTGCCCCATGCAGCGCATCTGTGCTTCCGCTTCCGCTTTCGCGATCCTCATGCGCATCTGCGCTCGCGCACCTGCGCTTTGTGCCCGCTTCTGCGATTGCCCTGCCGCTTTTACAGCGTCGCACCTACGACCCATTTTTCGCAGGTGCTATTCCACCAGCAACCAAAAAATCCCAACATTCCCTTAGTTCAAAAATCGATCTGTTAAGCATCTGAAACTCACCCGAGGCCCCCGGTATCCCAACCTAACATACCAACAAGTCCTAAAACATCATACGAACTTAGCCGAGTCCTTAAATCACATCAAACAATGTTAAAAATACAAATAACCTTCCAATTCAAACTTAAAGAACTTTGAAACTTCAACTTCTACAATCGATGTCGAAACCTATCGAATCACGTCCGATTGACCTCAAATTTTGCACACAAGTTGCATTTGACATTGCGGACCTACTCCAACTTTTGGAATCGGAATCCGACAGCGATATCAAAAGGTCAACTCCCGATCAAACTTCTTTAAAACCTTAGAATTATCAACTTTCGCCAAATGACCCCAAAATGACCTATGGACCTCCAAATCAACTTCTGGACGCTCTCCCAATACCATAATTACCATACGGAGCTATTCCCAGACTCGAAATCCCAAACGGACATGATAACATTGAAATGCACCTCAACCCAAATTTATGAAATTCTTCTAGAATGCCAACTTCCACAATATGCGCTGAAATGCTCCCAGGTCATCCAAAACCCGATCAGGACATACACCCAAGTCCAAAATCATCATACGAACCTCTTGAAACCTTTCAAATACCAATTCCGAGGTCGTTTACTCAAAAGTAAACCTTAGTCAATTTTTCCAACTTAAAGCTTCCGAAATTAGAATTTTCTCTCCAAATCAACTCCGAATTTTCCGAATTTCAATTCCGACCACACGTACAAGTCATAATACCCGAAGTGAAGCTACTCATGGCCTCAAATCACTGAATGATATGCTAGAGCTCAAAACGACCGGTCGGGTCGTTACACCAGCAGATCTTCTGGGCATGCTGCCCGACAGGGATATTGACTTTGGCATCAATTTGTTACCAGAAACTCAGCCCAATTCTATTCCACCTTATCATACGGCCCCAGCAGAGTTGAAAGAGTTGAAGGAACAGTTGCAAGAGTTGCTCGATAAGGACTTCATTCGGCCCAATGTGTCACCATGGGGTGCTCATATCTTGTTTGTGAAGAAGAAGGATCGTTCTATTATGTGTATTAATTATAGCCAGTTGAGAACATGTATCCATTGCCACATACTGATGACCTATTTGATCATTTTCAAGGTGCCAGAGTGTTCTCTAAGATCGACTTGCATTCAGGCTATCATTAGTTGAAGATTCGGGAGCCAGATATCCCGAACACTGCTTTCAGGACTCGGTATGGTCACTACGAGTTCCTTGTGATGTCATTTGGGCTGACCAACGCCCCAACAGCATTCATGCACTTGATTAAAAGTGTATTTTATCCCTATCTTGACTCCTTCATCATTGTATTTATTGACGACATTCTGGTACACTCCCAAAGTCGGTAGGACCATGAGCAGCACCTGAGGACTGTGCTTCATACCTTGAGGGAGAAGACGTTATATGCAAACTTTTCGAAGTGTGAATTCTGACTAGATTCAGTGGCATTTTTGGGTCATGTAGTATCAAGTGAGGGGATCAAGGTAAACCCGAAAAATATTGATGCAGTGCAGAATTGGCCCAGACTATACTCAGCTATGGAATTCCGAAGTTTTCATGGATTGGCGGGGTATTATCGTTGATTTGTGGAGGGTTTCTCATCAATTGCATCACCTATGACCAGATTGACCGAGGAGTGTGAGGAGAGCTTTCAAAAGCTCAAGACTGCTTTGACTACAGCCCCAGTGTTAGTGTTGCCTATGGGATCGGGGTCCTATACGGTGTACTGTGATGCATCGCGCATTGGCCTCGGCGCGGTGTTGATGCAGGACGGTAGGGTTATTGCCTACGCGTCTAGACAATTGAAGGTGTATGAGAAGAATTATCCTGTCCACGGCCTCGAGTTAGCAGCTATTGTTCAAACCTTGAAGATTTGGTGGCACTATTGTATGGTGTTCCTTGTGAGGTTTTGACCGATCACCGGAGTCTACAACACCTGTTTAAACATAAGGATCTTAACTTGCGACAACCGATATGGTTGAAGTTTCTTAAGGATT
Organism: Nicotiana tomentosiformis; assembly: GCF_000390325.3. Classification (NCBI taxonomy): domain Eukaryota; kingdom Viridiplantae; phylum Streptophyta; class Magnoliopsida; order Solanales; family Solanaceae; genus Nicotiana; species Nicotiana tomentosiformis. The sequence goes on from NC_090813.1 coordinate 52,659,382, forward strand.
ATGACATCACCATTCTCTAACATCCCGGGAAGGTCAATGTGGTGGCAGATGCCTTGAGTCACAAGGCGGAGAGTTTGTGCAGTTTAGCATATCTACCAGTAGCGGAGAGGCCTTTAGCCTTGGATGTTAAGTCATTGGCTAACCAGTTTGTTAGATTGGATGTTTCCGTGCCTAGCCGAGTGTTAACTGGTGTGGTTTCTCCGTCTTCTCTTTATGATCGTATCAGGGAGCGTCAATATGATGACCCTCATCTGCTTGTCCTTAAGGACACAGTTCAGCACGGTGATGCCAAGAAAGTCACTATTGGAGATGACGTTTTATTACGGATACAGGGCAGGCTATGTGTGCCTAATGTAGATGGTTTGCGTGAGGTTATTCTCCAGGAGGCTCACAGTTCGCGGTATTCCATTCATCCAGGTGTCGTAAAGATGTATTAGGATTTGAGGCAACACTATTGGTGGAGGCGAATGAAAAAAGCCATAGTGGAATATGTGGCTCGTTGCCTAAACTGTCAGCAGGTGAAGTATGAGCATCAGCGACCGGGTGGATTGCTTCAGAAGATGGAAATTCCAGAGTGGAAATAGGAGCGAATCACTATGGATTTTGTTGTTGGGCTCCCACGGACTCAGATGAAGTTCGATGCGGTTTGGGTGATTGTGGATAAATTGACCAAGTCAGCTCATTTCATTCATGTGGTTACTACTTACTCTTCGGAGCAGCTGGCTCAGGTTTACATCACGGTTCTGGAGAGCCGTACAACGTGAGTTGGCTACTCGTGTGAAGTTGAGCACATCATTTCACCCTCAGACAGACGGACAATCCGAGCGCACTATTCAAATATTTAAGGATATGCTTCGTGCATGTGTGATTGATTTTGGGGGTGTTTGGTACCAGTTCTTTCCACTTGTGGAGTTTGCCTACAATAACAGTTATCAGTCAAGCATTCAGATGGCGTCGTATGAGGCATTGTATGGTAGACGGTACTGGTCTCCAGTGGGTTGGTTCGAGTCAGGTGAGGCTAGGCTATTGGGTAAAGATTTGGTTCAGGATTCCTTGGAGAAAGTTAAATTGATCCAGGATCGACTTCGTACAGCCTAGTCCAGGCAGAAAAGTTATGCAGATTGAAAGGTTCGCGATGTTACATTCATGATTGAGGAGCGGGTTTTGCTCCGGGTTTCACCCATGAAGGGTTTTATGCGGTTTGAAAAGAAGGAAAAGTTGAGCCGTAGGTATATAGGACCTTTTGAGATTCGTGAGAGGGTTGGAGAGGTGGCTTACAGACTTGCAATGTCACCTAGTCTCTCTGCAGTTCATCCAATGTTCCACGTTTCCATGCTCCGGAAGTATCACGGCGATCTGTGTCATGTGTTAGACTTCAGCTCAGTCCAGTTGGACATAGGATCTATCTTATGTTGAGGAGTCAGTGGCCATTTTGGACAGGTAGATTCGGAAGTTGAGGTCAAAGAACATCGCTTCAGTAAAAGTTCAGTGGAAGGGCCATCCGGTCGAGCAGGCGACTTGGGAGACCGAGCATGATATGTGCAGCAGTTATCCTCATCTTTTCACCACTTCAGTTATGTCTCTATACTCGTTCGAGGATGAATGTATGTTTTAAGAGGGGGAGGATGTAACGACCTGACCGGTCGTTTTTAGGAAATTATCCCCGAACCCCTATTTACCGCTAATTGGCGAAAGTTGGAAAAAGGATGATTTTTGAGAAGTTTGACCGGGAGTGGACTTTTTGATATCAGGGTCGGATTTCGATTTCGGGAGTTAGGTCCGTAATGTCAATTATGACTTGTGTGCAAAATTTGAGGTCAATCGGACTTGATTTGATAGGTTTCGGCGTCGGATGTAGAAGTTTGAAACTTTGAAGTTCATTAGACTTGAATCGATTTGGGCCATTCGGAGTTGGAAAGTCGAGGGATTTAAATGAATAGACTTGAATCGATTTAAATTAGTTTCTTGTAGTTGTATTCATGATATGTAATTCCTTTTGGCTAGATTTGGGCCATTCGGAGTCGGAAAGTCAAGGGAAAGGCATTCTTACCGATTGATTCAGCGACATTTAAGGTAAGTGACTTGTCTAACCTTGTGTGGGAGGGAAATCCCCTTAGGTTTTGGAACTGTTGTAACCAGTTGTGATATGCGAGCGGGTACGCGAGGTGACGAGTGCGTACACGGGCTGAATATGGAGAATTCGATTCTTACTGATTTGTCATCTTTTGAATTTCCTTAACTGAGTTGTCTTCTTTTAAAATATATTAACCGAGTTGCCTAAGCATATGTAGTGATCATGTTTAGCCTAGTATCGCATGTCTACGTGCCTTAACTCTTAGTTGCAATATGTGCAATATGCTTAGTTGAATTACCTGCTTTACTTGATTTGAATTCAATCTTCAACTGTAAGATATTTGCTGAAAATTCGCGTTTCCTTTCGATTACCTGCTGCATATTTACTTTGGGACTACGAGGCGGCTACGAGGAGGTTCCTCGGGTGATCCCCCTGTACTGCATATTTATTTTGGGACTACGAGGCGGTTCCTCGGGAGATCCTCCTGTACTGTATATTTACTTTGGGACTACGAGGCGTTTACTCGGGATATCCCCCTGTACTGCATATTTACTTTGGGACTACGAGGCGGTTCCTCGAGAGATCCCCCTGTACTTCATCTTTACATTTGGGACTACGAGGCGGTACCTCGGGAGTGCCCCTGTTGTGTACCTCTATTTATTGTGCTGATATTTTCTGAAACTTCTTATTGTTTAAATTCTCAGCCATTTCAAAATATTATTATATCTTCTGCCTAACTTTTCTTTTAAACTAGTAGGGCCCTGACCTGACCTCGTCACTACTCTACCGAGGTTAGGCTTGGCACTTACTGGGTACCGTTGTGGCGTACTCATACTACACTCTGCATATCATTTGTGCATATCCAGTTTCTTCCCACCAGACCAGATACCAGTGAGTTGGACCGCACGTGGAGACTTCAAGGTATATCTGCCAGCGCCCGCAGACCTCGGAGTCCCCCTCTATCCTTACTATGTTGTTTTTCCTTATTTTTCTTTAGATTCTGATGTATATAGACACTTAGTATTTGCTCTTAGAAGCTTGTGACTTATTTCTACCTGGTTTTGGGAGATGAACTGATTTTGAATCGCAATTTGAATTATATTACATGTTTAGATTTGAGGTTCAATTTTATTATTCAGTTATTTTTCCAATTGTTAGACTTACCTAGTTTTAGAGACTAGGTGCCATTACGACATCTTACGGAGGGGAAAATGGGGTCGTCACAAGTTGGTATCAGAACACTAGGTTTACAGGTTTTATGAGTCACAAGCAGGTTTAGTAGAGTCTCGCGGATTGGTATGGAGACGTCTGTACTTATCTTCGGGAGGTTATAAAACTGTTAGGAAAAGCTATACTTCTTTGATTCCTTATCGTGTGAGATTTTGACTTCGGATTCTAAATTTTTGTCTTTCTATTCTCTCACAAATAGTGAGGACACGTACAACTAGATCAGATGACGAGACACTTGCGCCCCTACTAGAGCCGTAAGAGTTTGGGACCTGGGTAAAGGCCGAGGACGTCTACATGGTGCAGCCAGAGTACCCGCACGAATTACCGCAGAGAAGCCACTAGAAGCTCCAGTCAGAGGGCAGGCACCTGAGATGCCTGTTACTACACCAGCTCTCCAGGAAACTCTAGCCCAGTTCCTGAGCATTTTCAGCACCTTGGCTCAGGCAGGATTGATACCCCTTGCTCCTACAACATCTCAGGCCGGGAAAGGAGCACAAACTCCCGTCGCCAGCACCCCAGAGCAGCGGATTCATGTAGACCAGCATCCAGAGATCATACCGATATAGCCGGTAGCTCCAATTCAGCCCGAGGTTAGGGCAGAAGTTTCTGAGGCAGATCAGCTCAGACTCGAGAGGTACAAGAAGTACCACCCACCTACTTTCAATAGCTTGGCGTCAGAGGATGCCTAGGGTTTCTTGGAGGAGTGCACCGTATCCTCCGTACTATGGGTGTTGCGGAGACTAGTAGGGTTTTTTTTACTGCCTTCCAGCTTAGAGGAGCGGCTTACCAGTGGTGGCGCACAAGTTGGATAGTCCGGCTGAGGCAGCTTCACTCACCTAGACTCAGTTCTCAGATATGTTCCATAGGGAGTATGTTCCCCAGAGTCTCAAGAATGTTTGGCGCATGGAGTTTAAGCATTTGTGCCAGGGTGCTATGACCGTGTCAAAGTATGCGGTTCGATTTAGTGATTTGGCCAGACATGTACCAGCCCCGATCTCTACTATTCGAGAATGGGTTCGTCGGTTCATTGAGGGGCTCAACCCCATTATCAGATTGAGCATAGCCTACAAGGTGTAGATGGATATTACATACCAGCAGGTAGTAGGGATTGCTAGGAGGTTAGAGGGCATGCTGACTCGGGATAGAGAGGAGAGAGAGGACAAGAGGTCTCGAGAGTCTTCCACTTACAGTGGTACTAGTGCCCCAGCTACAGTTCGTCAGGGCAGAGGTTATATGGGTCTCCCTGTTTATTCCGCACTTCCTGCCGCCAGCGGTGCTCCGGCCACTACTAGGCCCCAGGATCCTTATTATGAACCGCCAGTGTCTAGTATGCCTCCTGTACAGGGTGCTTCCAGTGGTCAATCCAGTCGATCAGGCCTGAGCCAGTAGCAGCAGCCACGTCCTCCGAGAGATTGTTTTAAGTGTGGTAACACTCGTCATTTGGTGAGGGATTGCCCCAGATTCAGGAGGGGTGCACCTCCACAGATTTCTCAAGCACTGCGTGCTCCACTGGGTCCTCAAGCTATAATTGCAGCAGCAGCTACCACCCCACCTACACAGCCAGCTAGAGGTTGAGGTCGGACAGGTAGAGATCGCCCTAGAGGGGGAGGCCAGGCCAGATATTATGCCCTTCCTGCTAGGACGGAGGCAGTTGCATCAGATTCTGTTATCACATGTACTGTTCCAGTCTGTCATAGAGATGCATCAGTCTTATTTGATCCAGGCTCCACTTATTCCTATGTGTCATCTTATTTTGCTCCGTGGTTGGGCGTATCCCGTGATTCTCTGAGTTCACATGTTTATGTATCTACACCCGTTGGTGATTCCATTGTTGTTGACTGTGTGTATCGGTCGTGTTTGATTGTTCTTAGTGGTTTTGAGACCAGGGCTGATTTATTATTTCTCAGTATGATGGAGTTCGATGTTATTTTGGGCATGGACTGGTTGTCGCCCTATCACGCTATCCATGATTGTCATTCTAAGACGGTTACGTTAGCTATGCTAGGTCTACCACGACTAGAATGAAGAGGTACATTGGACCATGTTCCTAGTAGGGTTGTTTCATTTATTAAAGCTCAGTGAATGGTTGAGAAGGGGTGTGCGTATCTGGCCTATGTGAGATATGTTAATGTTGATACTCCTACCATCGAGTGTGTTCCGGTAGTGAGGGACTATTCAAATGTATTTCCGGCGGATATTCCGGGCATATCACCCAACAGGGATATTAACTTCGACATCGATTTGTTACCGTGAATTCAGCCCATTTCTATTCCAACTTATCGTATGGCCCCAGCAGAGTTGAATGAGCTGAAGGAATAGTTGCAAGAGTTTCTCGATAAGGGCTTCATTCGGCCTAGTGTGTCGCCATGAGGTGCTTCTGTCTTTTTTATGAAGAAGAAGGATGGTTCTATGCGTATGTGTATTGATTATCGCTAGTTGAGCAAGGTTACGGTAAAGAACAGGTATCCATTGCCATGTATTGATGACCTATTTGATCAGTTTTAGGGTGCCAAAGTGTTCTCTAAGATCAACTTGCATTCAGGCTATCATCAGTTGAAGATTCGGGAGCTAGATATCCCAAAGACTGCTTTCAGGTCTCGGTATGGTCACTACGAGTTCCTTGTGATGTCATTTGGGCTGACCAACACCCCAACAGCAGTCATACATTTGATGAACAGTGTATTTCAGTCCTATCTTGACTCCTTTATCATTGTGTTTAAACACGACATTCTGGTGTACTCCGGGAGTCGTGAGGATCATGAACAACACCTGAGGATTGTGCTTCAGACCTTGAGGGAGAAGAAGTTATAGCAAAATATTCGAGGTGTGAATTCTGGCTAGATTCAGCGGCATTTTTGGGTCATGTAGTATCGAGTGAGGGGATCAAGGTAGACCCGAAGAAGATTGAAGCAGTGCAGAGTTGGCCCAGACCATCCTCAGCTACGGAAATTTGGAGTTTTCTTAGCTTGGCGGGGTATTACCGTCGATTTGTGGAGGGTTTCTCGTCTATTGCATCACCTATGACAAGATTGACCCAGAAGGGTGCTCCGTTCAGATGGACTGAGGAGTGTGAGGAGAGCTTTCAAAAGCTCAAGACTGTTTTAACTACAACCCCAGTGTTAGTGTTGCCTATGGGATCGAGGTCCTATACGGTGTACTGTGATGCATCGCGCATTGGTCTCGGCACGGTGTTGATGCAGGATGGTAGGGTGATCGCCTACGCATCTAGACAATTGAAGGTGCATGAGAAGAATTATCTTGTCCACGACCTCGAGTTAGCAGCTATTGTTCATGCCTTGAAGATATGGCGGCACTATTTGTGTGATGTTCCTTGTGAGGCTTTCATCGATCACTGGAGTCTACAACATCTGTTTAAATAGAAGGATCTTAACTTGAGGCAACGAAGATGGTTGGAGTTGCTTAAGGATTATGACATCACCATTCTTAATCATCCCGGGAAGGCCAATGTGGTGGTCGATGCCTTGAGTCGCAAGGCGGAGAGTTTGGGCAGTTTAGATTATCTACAGTAGCGGAGAGGCCTTAGCCTTGGATGTTCAGGCCTTGGTTAACCAGTTTGTTAGATTGGATATTTTCGAGTCGAGCCGAGTATTGGCTAGTGTAGTTTCTCCGTCTTCTCTTTATGATCGTATTAGGGAGCGTCAGTATGATCACCCCCATCTGCCTGTCTTTAAGGACACGGTTCAACACGGTGATGCCAAAGAAGTCACTATTGGAGATGACGGTGCATTACGGATACAGGGCAGGCTATGTGTGCCTAATGTAGATGGTTTGCATGAGTTGATTCTCCAGGAGGCTTACAGTTCGCAGTAATCCATTCATCCAAGTGCCGCAAAGACGTATCAGGATTTGAGGCAGCACTATTGGTGGAGGCGGATGAAGAAAGACATAGTGGAATATGTAGCTCGTTGCCTAAATTGTCAGCAGGTGAAGTATAAACATCAGCGACCGGGTGGATTGCTTCAGAAGATGGAAATTCTAGAGTAAAAATAGGAGCAGATCACTATGGATTTTGTTGTTGGGCTCCCATGGACTCAGAGGAAGTTCGATGCGGTTTGGGTGATTATGGATAGATTGACCAAGTCAGCTCATTTCATTCCTGTAGTTACTACGTGCTCTTCGGAGCAGCTGACTCAGGTTTACATCCGTGAGATTGTCAGGCTTCATAGCGTACCGGTATGTATCATCTCTGATCGGGGTATGCAGTTTACATCACGGTTCTGGAGAGCCGTACAGCGCGAGTTGGGTACTCATATGGAGTTGAGCATAACATTTCACCCTCAGATGGACGGACAGTCCGAGCACACTATTTAGATATTGGAGGATATGTTTCGTACGTGTGTGATTAATTTTAGGGGTGTTTGGGATCAGTTCTTTCCACTTGCGGAGTTTTCCAAAAACAACAGTTATCAGTCAAGCATTCAGATGGCGTCGTATAAGGCGTTATATGGTAGACGGTGCCGGTCTCCAGTGGGTTGGTTCGATTCGGACGAGGCTAGGCTATTAGGTAAAGACTTGGTTCAGGATGCCTTGGAGAAAGTTAAATTGATTCAGGATCGACTTTGTATAGCTCAGTCTAGGCAGAAAAGTTATGTGGATCGGAAGGTTCGCGACGTTACATTCATGATTGGGGAGCGAGTATTGCTCCGGGTTTTTCCCATGAAGGGTGTTATGAAGTTCGGAAAGAAGGGCAAGTTGAGCCCTAGGTATATTGGACCTTTTGAGATTCTTGAGAGGGTTGGAGATGTGGCTTACAGACCTGCACTGCCACCTAGTCTCTCTGCAGTTCATCCAGTGTTCCACGTTTCCATGCTCCGGAAGTATCACGACGATCCATCTCATGTGTTAGACTTCAGCTCAGTCCAGTTGGACATAGGATGTATCTTATGTTGAGGAGCCAGTGACCATTTTGGATTGGCAGGTTCGGAAGTTAGGTCAAAGAACATCGCTTCAGTGAAAGTTCAGTGGAAGGGCTATCCGGTCGAGGAGGTGACTTGGGAGACCAATCATGATATGCGCAGCAGTTATCCTCATCTTTTCACCACTTCAGGTATGTCTATATACTCATTCGAGGACGAATGTTTGTTTTAAGAGGGGGAGGATGTAACGACCCGACAGGTCATTTTGATAAAATTAGCCCTGAACCCCTATTTATTGTTCCCTCTAATTTATTTTTGGGTTTTGTGACTTGCCGGGAGGATTTGTTTTGGTTTCGGACTGAAATGGGACACATAGTTCCTAAAATGGAGGTTTAAGTTATAGGAATTGACTGTAGTTCGAACTATGTGAAGACAACTCCGGAATGGAGTTTTGACGGTTCTTATAGCTCCATAGGGTGATTTTGGTCTTAGGAGGATGTTCGGATGTTGAATTGGAGGTCCGTAGGTCATTTTAGCGCTAACTGGCGAAAGTTGGAAAATGATGATTTTTGAGAAGTTTGACTGGGAGTGGACTTTTTGATATCGGGGTCGGATTCTAATTCCGGGAGTTGGAATAGGTCCATAATGTCAATTATGACTTGTGTGCAAAATTTGAGGTCAATCGAACTTAATTTGATAGGTTTCGGCGTCGGATGTAGAAATTTGAAACTTTGAAGTTCATTAGACTTGAATCGATGTGTAATTCATATTTTTAGCATTGTTTGATGTGATTTAAAGGCTCGACTAAGTTCGTGTGATGTTTTAGGACTGGATGGTATAATTAGTTGAGGTCCCGGGGGCCTCGGGTGAGTTTCGGATGGTTAACAAATCATTTTTGGACTTAGAGGATTTTCTAGTGCTGGGCTGGTTCTGGCGTAATCACACCTGCGCAAGATTGACCGCAGGTGCGAGCCCGCAGAACCGAGCAATTGGGCACAAATGCGGGGCTGTGGGACTTGGCCTGTGGTCGCAGATGCGATGTGAAGACCGCAGGAGCGGAGTCGCTTCTGCAAAAAATTGGTCGCAGAAGCGGATGAGTGTGGGAAGGCATGTTCGCATAAACGGACGTGTTTGTCCAAATGCGCATCCGCAGAAGCGGGATTTGAACCGCAGAAGCGGAATGGATGCCAAGAGCTAATTCCGAAGAAGCTGATCACGGGTCACGGAAGTGGTTCCGCAGCTGCGGATAATTGGTTGCAGGTGCGAAAAGCATGGGCAGATTCTATTAATTCAAGGGCTCAAAATTTTTATCATTTGTTAGACATTTGAGCTCGGGTTTGGCAATTTTTGAGAGAATATTTAAGGGATTTCTTGAGGTAAGTCCCTTGTGTTTATTTTTGATCAATAATCTTGTTTTTCCGTTGATTTTCCACCTAGTTAGTGTGTATTTGAGGTGGAAATTGGGAGTTTGAGGTTAGGGATTTGGAGAATTGATTTGAGAAATTTAGTGGCGATTTGGTGTCGGATTTTGGTAATTTTGATATGGGTGAACTCGTGGTCAAGTGGGTGTTCATATTTTGTGACTTCTACCCTATTTCGAGACATGGGCCCGGGTCGACTTTTTGTGCCGAATTTTTGATTCTTTGCTAAAGTCATAGTTTCATTATTTAAATTAGTTTCTTGTAGTTGTATTCATGTTATGTAATTACTTTTGGCTAGATTTGGGGCATTCAGAGTCAGAAAGTCGAGGGAAAGACATTCTTACCAGTTGATTGAGCGACATTTGAGGTAAGTGACTTGTTTAACCTTGTATGGAAAAAATCCCCTTAGGTTTTGGAACTGTTGTAACCAGTTGTGATATGTCAGTGTCGTGTACGCGAGGTGACGCGTGCGTACACGGGATGAATATGGAGAATTCGGTTTTTGCTGATTTGTCATCTTTTGAATTTCCTTAACTGAGTTGTCTTCTTTTAAAATACATTAACTGAGTTGTCTTAGCATATGTAGTGATCATGTTTAGCCTAGTATCACATGTCTACGTGCCTTAACTCTTAGTTGCAATATGTGCAACATGCTTAGTTGAATTACCTGCTTTACTTGATTTGAATTTAATCTTTAACTATAAGATTTTTGCTGAAAATTCATGTTTCCTTTCGATTACCTGCTGCATATTTACTTTTGGACTACGAGGCGGTTCATCGGGAGATCCACTTGTGCTGCATATTTATTTTGGGACTACGAGGCGGTTCCTCGGGAGATCCCTATGTACTGCATATTTACTTTGGGACTACGAGGCGGTTCCTCGGGAGATCCCCCTGTACTGCATATTTACTTTAGGACTACGAGGCGTTTACTCGGGAGATCCCCCTCTACTGCATATTTACTTTGGGACTACGAGGCGGTCTTCGAGAGATCCCCCTGTACTGCAGCTTTACATTTGGGACTACGAGGTAGTACCTCGGGAGTGCCCCTGTTGTGTACCTCTATTTATTGTGCTAATATTTTCTAAAACTTCTTATTGTTTAAATTCTCAGCCATTTCAAAATATTATTATATCTTCTGCCTTACTTTTCTTTTAAACCAGTAGGGCCCTGACCTGACCTCGTCACTATTCTACCGAGGTTAGGCTTGGCACTTACTGTGTACCGTTGTGGCGTACTCATACTACACTCTGCACATATTTTGTGCAGATCCAGGTTCTTCCCACCAGACTATATACTAGTGAGTTGGACCGCACGTGGAGACTTCAAGGTATATCTGTCAGCGCCTGCAGACCTCGGAGTCCCCCTCTATCCCTATGTTATTTTTTCTTATTTTTCTTTAGACTCTGATGTATAGAGACACTTAGTATTTGCTCTTAGAAGCTTGTGACTTATTTCTATCGGGTTTTGGGAGATGAATTGATTTTGAATCGCAGTTTGAATTATATTACATGTTTAGATTTGAGCTTCAGTTTTATTATTCAGTTATTCCGCAAATTATTAGGCTTACCTAGTTTTAGAGATTAAGTGCTATCACGATATCCTATGGAAGGAAAAATGGGGTCGTGACAACCCGCCCTAAACAAGTTTTTCTTACAATTTATACAATCCATTATTAGTGCTTTAAATTGAGGGATCCAGTTACACCTTTTTCTTTTTTTCTCTTCTCTCCTCTTTCCCTATCCTCTAACCAACTAGTGATGACCGTAACTTTGGTACTAATTTTCATACCAAAAGTCAACCAAATTGTTTCAATCAAACCCCACATTCTGATATCTAAACAATAATTAATTTTAATACCTAATAAAAAAAAAAAGCATATCCCTAGCCATGTGATGCACATATTTACGGTGTATTACACAAATCTAGGATTAGATTGTACAAATAAAATATAAACTAATATAAGAGAGAAGTGATGATAAAAAATTTTTTTAAACATATTACCAGAGAATGATGATGCGTAGTTAATATGTATATATAATATAAAACCTATACAATAATCTGGGTAGAATGTATAGGTAACTTTTTGTATTTACATAATGTATTTCTATAAGAATCACTACTTTTGATGGAGGGGTGAGAAAGAGGAGAGAGAAAAGGTTTGTGTAATGTGGTATGTCCATCTTTATGATACATCTACAACAATATACTATAAACTAAAAATAAATTTCATACAAGTAATTATACAGTATATAATTTATTTATAACTTTCATACATTATTCTTACCCACGTAAATACAACTACAATATCATACAACTTAAATACAATTTTCATACAAATTTTATACAATACTTTTGTCTGTACTTTGTATATATTTTGTAAGTGGTATGTTCTTCTTCCTCTCTAAAATTCCAATCAAAACTTCCTCTCTTACAATTTTGATACATATCAACAACTTTATGTAAAAAGATAGTATTTATAACTTAAATACAAATTTCATATAATGATTCATACGTTATACAACTATTTTTTAACTTTCATACAACATTCAAATAAAAAGATATATAATTACTATAGAATACAACTTAAATACAATTTACATACAACTTTAATACAATTTCGTAAGTATATATACTGTATGTCATGTCTTTTTCTTCTTCTTCTTGGAATTTCAATATGAAATTCAATCAAAATCAAGTCTATCTTAACCAAACACCCTCAAAAAATATAAACTCCAAAGAATATTCTCAACTATTTGCAACAACACCCAATCAAAACACATAATAGTTTTTGAAAACCCAAATTCTAAATCAAAGCTTTGAAGATTTTTAATGGCTATCAACGGTGAAGAATCAAACATGTCACGACCCAAAATTCAACTGGTCATGATGACACCTAACCCAACCCGTTAGGTAAGCCAATTAACAATAAATCAATTCCAATGAAATCTGATGAGACAATAATGATGAAATAACTAAGCTTTTATACAAAATCCCAAGGACTAGTAGTACAAATCATGAGCTTCTAAGATTTAAAATTTACAAAGTTGGTACGAAATAAAATACATGATCTGTTTGAAATATACATGAACAGATTAAAATTCTAAAGCTACCAAGATCAAGAGGCAGTTGTGGCCAGAACGCAGGTACATCTTCAAATCCAGCTCACGTCGTACACAGCAACATCAACATCCAACATCTGCACGCAAGGTGCGGAAGTGTAGTATGAGTACAACCGATCCCATGTACTCAATAAGTATCAAACCTAACCTTATGTTGAAAGTAGTGACGAGCTGGAACAAAGGTCGAAGTCCAACACCAATAGCGAACAACAGTTCATAACAACATAATAAAAGTGATAAAGAAAGTAACTCAAAGATATAATGCTCAGCTCGTTCACGGTTTCGGAAAATAGGCATGCTTTTTAAGTATATCAGTGAAAACCCAAATCTTTTACTAAAATTACCAAAATATAAGTTTGTAAAACTGTGATTTTTCCCAAAACTTTCAACAGGTAAATATTTCATTTTCAAATGGCATGAGAAAAATAAATCTTTATGCCTACATGTCAATGTGTATGTGAAGTCATGAATGACGCAATACCGTACAGTATAAGAAAAATGCGTCTCTATGCATGTATGTTAAGTGTGCATGTCGAATGCAATGCAACTCGGTGATAAAACCATATGCATACTCTCAGAGTATTCAATCTCATTGTCTCACACTTTCCATCCATCACACTCAATCACTCAACACACTCAGTCACTCAGCACTGAACATGGTAGATCCAGCCCTCAACACTCTCAGTCACTCAGCACTGTACAGGACAGATCCAGCCTAGGGTAGATCAAACCCAAATGAATCAATAGCAAATGCGCTCACTGTGGGTGTGCAGACTTCGGAGGGGAAGATCCAGCCCAAGTGCTATAATAAGCCAATCATGGCATAAAACAATAAAGCATGTTGCGGCGTGTAGCCCAATCCCATCATGAATCAATAATACATGGCAGATCCAGTCCAAGAATAATAAATCTTGTTACGGTGTGCAGCCCGATCCCATCAATACCACTCATAATCCGGCTCTCGGGCCCCAACTCAGTCATCAATCTCTCCAGTCTATCGGGTTCACAATGTCATGAAAATCATCCCAAAATGATGATATGATGTATCAATAAATAGCAACAGAGACTGAGATATGATATGCAAATGAACGGGTATGATTGAGTATGTAACTGTAATTTAAGCAAATAACTCACAACAGATATGACCTCAGTGGGTCCCGACAGAATAAGCATATAGTCTAAACATGATTTCTAACATGGATCACAGCTCAATTACTCTAGCACGTAGAGATTTTATGGATAAAAATAAGATTAGTTAACTACACAGTACTACAAAATCAATCGAGTCATAATTCACATGGTGCACGCCCACACGCCCGTCACCTAGCATATGTGTCACCTTAACACCAAACACATATCACGTATATTCAGGGATTCATACCCTCAGCACCAAGTTTAAAAGTGTTACTTACCTCGAACAAGCCAAATCCAATACCGAGCAAGCTAAACGATACTCCAAAAATGCCATCTTGCGCGTACTAACCTCCGAACGGGTCGAAACTAGCCAAAAGAAACTCAAATAAATAAAATAATACCTAAGAAAATAATTCAAAATGATAAATGTCGAATCTTTAATTAAAAGCCCAAAGTCAACCAAAGAGTTAAATCTGGGCCCGCACCTCGGAACCTGATAAAACTTACAAAATCCGACAACCCACTCAATTATGAGTCTAACCATACTAGTTTCACTCAAATCTGACTCCAAATCGATATTTAAAACTCAAAAATTCACTCTATGAAACTTTAGACAAAATCCCCAATTTTTCTCTTTAAAATTCACAATCCAATTACCAAAAATAAAGATATATTCACGAAATATAACCAAAACCAAGTAGAGAACACTTACCCCAATCCATATGGTGAAAATCTCTTCAAAAATCGTCTCAATCTGAAGTCTATAGCTCCAAATATGAATAAAATGACCAAACCCTCGATTTAAAGCTTTTGCCCAACCATCTTCGCTTTTGCGAACAAATGAGCCGCTTTTGCGAAACCAGCTGAAAATTCGACCATCGCACCTGCGGACAAGATATCTGCTTCTGCGACATCGCAAGTGCGAAACATCATCCGCTCATGCGCAAGACCTCGCTTCTGTGCTACATCCAACCGCACATGCGCTCAAATCTCCGCTTCTGCGATCTTCCTCAACCAGCCTTTTCCCGCTTTTGTGATGGACAACCCGCATCTACAAAGTTGCTTCTGTGACCAAGACCACGCAGATGCGGCTACACCAACACCAGAAATCTTTAGCAATGCAACTAGAGATAAAAATGATCTGAACCACGTCAGTAACTCACTTGAGCCCCTCGGGACCCTGTCCAAATATACCAGCAAGTCCCATAACATAACACGAACCTACTCGAGGCCTCAAATCACGCATAACAATATTGAAATCACACCTCAAATCGAACTTAATGAACTTTTAAACTTTCAATTTCCAAAACTCGCGTCAAAACATATCAAATCAACCGGGAATGAGCTCAAATTTTGCACACAAGTCCCAAATGACATAAGGAAGCTATTTAAATTTTCAAAACCACAATTTGAACCCGATATCATCAAAGTCAACTCCCAGTCAAACTTATGAACTTTCCAAACTTTTAAATTTCTAACTTTGGCCAATTAGCGCCGAAACCTTCTAGAAATATCCAAATGCAAATTCGGGCATACGCCCAAGTCCAAAATTACCATTCGGACCTAACGGAACCATCAAAACTCCAATCCGAAGTCAAATACTAAAAGTCAAACTTGATCAACTCTTCCAACTTTAAAGCTTCAATCATGAAATTCATTCTTCCAAATCAATTTCGAATAACCTGAAAACCAAAACCGACGATTCACACAAGTCATAATACATCATACGATGCTGCTCAAGACTTCAAATAGCTGAATGGAATATAAATGCTCAAAATAACCGGCCGGTCATTACAAAACTGCTTCAAAATTTATTGATTGACAATTTCAATTCGAACACCAATTGTACAACATGAAAGAAAATTGCTGAAAAAAAGAGAGGATAAAAAGCTGAGAAAAACGAAGGAAGAAAATTGAGGAAAGAATAAAGGAGAGAAAGAGAGAGAGAGAGAGAGAGAGAGAGAGAGAGAGAGAGAGAGAGAGAGAGAGAGACGGGGAGAGAGAGAGAGAGGGAGCAGGGATGAGAAATAAATAATTCCATATTCAATTCCTAATATAAAGAGATACTCGTTAATACTAATTGTATATAATTGATAAATTGTATATGCCCATATAATTAAATTAAAACTTGATTAGGGTGGCTAATAAAGTTTCATGTGTAGTATAGGAAGGTAAAAATCACTTCAAAATTTTCTTAAATGCAGTGCGTGTTTTTTGAGTGAAAGAAAGAAATTTTCACTGAAAAGTGAGATGCTCCAAGATTGCATACTACTACAATTTGGACCAAAATATATATTTACGGCCATTTACAAACACATTGAAATTAAAAAATAACCAGATTTACAAGTGGTAATTGAAAAATAGCCACAGTTTCAAAAGTAATCGAAATTTAGCCATTTTTCATGTAAAGATAAATCTGAACGAAAACACTATTCAAAATCCGAAAAATATTCCAGCATAATATACTGGAGTTGAATTTTTTACATGTGAATTTCCAGCATAATATACTGGAACTTGCAGCATAATTCCAGTATATTATGTTGGAACTTCAGTATATTATGATGGAGTTCCAGCATAATATACTGGAGTTCCACCATAATGTACTGGTACAACATAATATGCTGAAAGTTTATACACATGTGCTCCAATCTCCAGTATATTATGCTGGAACTTTCTATGTGCTGGAGTTTCAGCATAGTTTGCTGGAAGTTCATACACATGTGTACCAATCTTCAGTATATTATGCTGGAACTTTTCGTGTTGCAGCAAAATAGTAGCTATTTTTACTGACTTTACAAATGTTGGCTATTTTTTAATTACCAGTCCGAAAACTGACTCGTCCATGCTATTTTTACTTGATTTAGGCCTCGCTATCACCTAACCATTAGTCTGTTCTTGACGTCGTAGTTCTTGCGTTGGGCCTGAATGAAATATTGACCCATCGTAGGAAACATCATAGTCATATTAATGAGCCCATAAATACATTTGAAAAAATGACACTGCAGTCTCAAAATAATAGCTAAAAATATACATTATATTATACATGTGTGTGATATAAAAAATACAAATTTTATATATTTTTACGGCTACTGAATGTAAATAGTTTCTATTGCGGCTAAAAGTGATATTTGCCCAATACATTTCTCTGCAAGGCCTCTCGTGCAAAGTGCTAAACAATATCTAATACACCACAATTCCTTCAACTATGTAATCAATATTATGGTTCTTTAATTTCTCTCCTTAATTGTTTTATCATATTTAATATATAACAGCTGAATTATTTAATCAACTTTGGACTAATCATGACACATCAGCATAACTGAACGATTTAAAAAAAGAAATCGAGAGTGAGAAATAGTAGGTTCAGTGGTACTCCACATCCATCAACATGTATGAAGAGTTCAATGACATAAACTACACTAATTGCATTATGGTTTTGGATTTAATGTTTAGATATTTCATGATAATATAAGCTGTAAAGCTATAGGTGAATTCCTTAGTAACAGACACAACTAGAAGGCTAATAATTCATTTTAAATTGCTAAAATTAAGAACAAAAACGATTATACTATTAAATAACGAATTGGGTCGAGCCAGGGAGTCAAATGGATGGGTTGGGCTGATTTTGACCTGGTCAAAATATAGCACGAGCTAGCCAATTTTTTGTAATTGAAAAATAGTCAACGTTTGCAAAATCATTGAAAAATAGCCATTTTTTTGCTGTAACACGGAAAGTTCAAGCATAATATACTGGAGATTGGTGCACCTATGTATAAACTTCCAGCATATTATGCTGGAATACCAGCACACGAAAAGTTCTAGCATAATATACTGGAGATTGGAGCACATGTGTATGAACTTCCAGCATATTATGCTGGACCAGTACATTATGGTGGAACTCCAGTATATTATGCTGGACCAGTACATTATGGTGGAACTCCAGTATATTATGCTGGAAGTTCACATGTAAAAAATTCGAACTCCGGTATATTATGCTAGAATATTTTTTGGATTTTGAACAGTATTTTCGTTCAGATTTATCTTTACATGAAAAGTGGCTAAAATTCGATTACTTTTGAAACTATAGCTATTTTTCAATTACTACTTGTAAATCTGGCTATTTTTGAATTTCACCCAATAGGTTGAGTCAATAAGATGGGCGGGTCATTGCCTTGGCCAAAAGTTAATTGGGCTAAGATGCTCTGAGTCAAGATGGGCTAAAATTCGGGTCATAGCGCAACCCGTCCAACTCTTACCAAGTTTTAATTAATGTGTATATTTTCTTATGAATTATAATGATCAAATAAGACTTTTTTCCTTTTGTTATGGTCATATATAATATATCAAATAAAAAAATTATTTTAAAGATATTTTAGCAAAGTTACTCATAAATCAATTTAAGCTAAAAATTGCTCAATTTTAGATGGTTGACATTAGTTGATTAATAAATGGGCAGACCAATATTAACTTGGAGTATTCAAACTGATTAAATGGGTTTGTGCTCAAATTGTTACTTTGTGTCTGAGCCATCTTGGTTGCAATTAACACTAGACCTTTACTATTAGAAGTGAGAAGGACTAAGAAAGGAACTTAAGTGAAGTGATGATGGGAAATGGCGTCCAATTATGAAGACTCCACGGAGTTTCTTTGCGTAAATGATATAACTAACATGATTTTGAGGTATATTAGTTTAATAATTCCCAATGGATTACCTCTTGTCACTATAATCATAATTATTACTTATATTAAACAGTTTTACCAAGAATGAAAAATAGGAGCTTGCACCGAAAAGCATGTGTACTCCTAAAAGGTCAACTCCACTAAACAACACCCCAATTATTGCTCTCTTTTTTCCTATTTTTCTCCTCCTGGAAATAAAGATTATCTTAGAAGTTTTACCTTTTTTTCTTTTATTCTCTTTTTTTCTTCCTATTTACATCTCAACGTTCTGATTATATGGTATCTACAAGGAATCTTTTTTTTTATATATATCAAATCTCTAGTATTCAGTATAACAATTAACAAATAATAGCAGACATGCATTAACTATCAAACGCCCTTTTCAAATTGAACTACTGAAACACCAAAGCAAAGTGAGATTTGAGTAAACTAAGTTTTAAAACCTTTGAGAAATTCAGGCTGTTGTCTCAGGATTTTGGACAATATGATACTTGAATTTTCCTTTTCAAGAGGTAACCTATGGATTTTATGTTGATGATGAAATGAGGCTGACAATTAATTTGTTGTTACAGATTCAGGGATTTGACACAACGAATGGTCCATTTAATATATTACACGACCGGCCATCAAATTTCACTATCCGATATATGTCAAACTCTATAAGAACTTCATCAACTAATTTAACTTTGAGAGACAATGAAAAAATCCCAGTAGAAATAGAATTTAATATTTACCAAGGAAATGAAAATATTACCTTAGGAATAAAATGGTTAGAAACAGTTAAACCATATAACCTAGGAGATAGACATCTTATAATAACATATAAAAATAAGAAAATAACAATTGAAAGAACCTTAACATGACAAAAATATATATACTAGCAAAAATAATAATAGAAGGATATTACAGCAGATATTATACACCCATGATAGATACAGGAGCAGGAGTAAATGTATGCAGACATAACTGTTTACCTGAAGATAAATGGGAAAAATTATTAACACCTATTGTGGTAACAGGATTTAACAATGAAGGAAGCTTGATAACGCAAAAAGCAAAAAATATAAAAATACAAATATGGGATAAAATACTAACTATGGATGAAATATATAGTTATGAATTTACAAATAAAGATATATTAATAGGAATGCCCTTTTTAGATAAATTATACCCACATATAATAACAAAAACTCATTGGTGGTTTACTACACCATGCAAACAAAAAATAGGAGCAAAAAGAGTAAGAAATAAAATAAGAAAAACAACACCGTGGATTAAAGGAAGTGAAAAGGTAACCCAAAAATTAGAAAATGAAAAAATAAATGAGCAACAAATAGAATTAATAATATTTGCTATAAATAAGATAAAAATAATTCAAGACAAATTAGAATCATTATATAATGAAAATCCCCTTCAAGGATGGGATAAACATAAAACGAAAGTAAAAATAGAATTAATAGATGAAAATAGTATAATAACACAGAAACCATTAAAATATAATTTTAATGATCTAGAAGAATTCAAAATGCATATAAAAGAACTATTAAAAAATAATTATATACAGGAAAGTAATAGTAAACATAATAGCCCAGCATTTATAGTAAATAAACATAATGAGCAAAAAAGAGGTAAAAGTAGAATGGTAATAGATTATAGGAATTTAAATGCAAAAACAAAAACATATAATTACCCGATACCAAATAAAATATTAAAAATAAGGCAAGTACAAGGATATAATTACTTCAGTAAATTCGATTGTAAATCAGGATTTTATCACCTAAAATTAGAAGAAGAATCTAAAAAATTAACAGCTTTTACAGTACCACAAGGATTTTATGAATGGAACGTTTTACCATTTGGATATAAAAATGCACCAGGAAGATACCAACATTTTATGGATAGCTATTTTAATCAATTAGAAAACTGTATAATCTACATAGACGATAATGGCTTTTGATCATAAACTATCTATGTGTGTGTTAAGAATTTAGCATGGTATAAGTACGTATATAACTGCGATCTTTCTGAATAATAAATCCGTGTACTTAGCAGTCATACAATTGCACATAACACATCGAATGTTAGGATTTAATTAATTAGGAGTTATTTTTGAGGATAAAGTCGTCGCAATTTTCTAATATATGATGTCAAAGGCATGTAGAGCATTTTACTTCATATGTTTCAAGTTAAACGTTCATATTTTCTCTTTCTTTTTCATGTTAATAACGTGGTTTTTGTACATAGGTTTCTACTTCTTCTTTTTTTAAATTTAAAAATGATGTGATTCCCTTTACATCAGCTAGTTGAGTTGTCCCTAGTATGCTCAAGTGGTTTTAGGTGAGTGAAAATGGGAAATGTGTATTTTGTCCTACCACGTATCATATCATCATTGGCTAAGGGTCATGGTACGTATTACCATTTAAATATCCATGACATCAGAAAGTAAATATTTAATTAATTAATAGCAATTGGAAATGAGCTAGGAAGAATATAAAAAATTAGAAATTAAAAAGGCATTATAGAGCATGAGTACGAGTAAATTAAAACTATTAAATCAGAATGAGGAAAAAGTTTAAGAAAAATATTTGTATAAATGTTACAGATTGGCAGCTAAGTTGATGATATGATAAAGGAATTAAGATATTCACTAACAAGAAATTTATTGCTTTAAATTGGATATAACGTCTAAATGCATGTGAGCAAAGAGTTACTTACACGCCATGCTCATCTCTAATATTTTATAAAACAATTCAATACGTCCATAATATTTTTCTTTTCTTTACGTAATACTCAATTGGTGACTTCTAAACGTGGATCGATGTTCTGTTTGGATCACTACATGGAAACGTGACTCCAAATTCAAGCAATTACCTCACCCATTTTTCCTAGAAATCTTGCTCATTACCCTTGGGAAAATATGCTTGTCTTTCAAGTATTGCCTATTCTCTATGGAAAAAAATTTCTTTGAAACATTTAGCGAAGATTTTTGAAAAACATGTTTGGTTAAGTTTTTCTTTTATGGAAAATTTTTAGTGCTGAAAAATGTCGCAAGATTTTTTGGACCCCACGCAAAAAGACTATACCAATTCAAACACATTTAATTTTACACGAAAATTTCATCAAAAACATTAGTACTTCTTACAAAAAAACTTAAAAAGATTATCCTTAGACCAATTAAATATGGTTGAACGGCATTCCCATTTTCATCGTTTCGAGAAAAAAGGGAGTTGGAATGCATTTAAAGAAAATGAAGAATTAACCCAAATAGCCGCTCACCTAATCGGTTAAACTAAAAATAGCCGGCTGATATATAATATAAGTATAATTTACATATTATATGTGTATAACTATGTATAATTTATGTATACATGCTAGAAAAAATAAACAGAGTATAAAAACCTTGCGGGGCATATCACATTTGTAGCTTAAAAGAACTATTTATAGTCTAAACAATTAAAACGGTGTATAGTGATTCTAGAAAGAAATCAAGTTAATCCTTAGGACATGTACACTATTCTTTTCCCTTTAATTATAATAGTTCAATTGATAAAATGTTAAATTGCTAAGATATATATATATCTTTTAATTAGCAAATATAACTAGTTCGGTCAATTTTATATTTTATCATATTTCAATGGGGGCTTGGATTCCTTTTATCACCCTAGTCCCTATAAATAAAGAAAATAAAAAAGGATGGAAATCGTAGAAAATAATTTACTGATATTTAAAGCAGGAGATGAAATTAATAAATGGAACACAAAGGAATTTGCTAGGGAAGACAAAAGCACGCACGACAGAAGAGTTGAAAGAACAAAAGCACGCATTTCATGAGGAATGTGTCTGTGTCTGCCATTTGTTTAGGTACACATATTCACGCATTTCCTGCATTCCCATGTATCCGATGTAGCTCTCACTATACAATACAATAAATGATTTTTTATTATTTTCACACATATTAAAAAAATTCATCTTTTAACATTAATTATTAATAAAATTTACAATAATAATTTTTACTATTTCTTCACATAAATATTTTTAACACATACTTTAACATTATTTACTATAAGGTCAATGTAAAAAAAAAATAATTAATTCATTCTTAAAATTTGAAAAAATTAAATCTTTTAAACCACAAAAGAAAAGCAAAAAAATTACTTATTATGGACCGAAGTTAGTATTATTTCACCTATTTTTATTACCAACTCCTATGTAAAGATATTAATTGGGGTATACACTTTTAACCTAATTTGGATGAAACAAACATTCAGCTTGAGAGCAATGATAATAAATATTACTCCTTTCGCTCATTTTTACTTGTCCATTATATTAAAAATATATTTTTATTTTTACTTGTCCACTATATTTAAAATACAATTTCACATCTACTTGTCCACTATACTAAATCAAGAGAAAGGCAATCTTTTTTTTTTCTTTTTTTTTTACCCTTATTATTAACTACTTATTGTCCAAATCATTTTTGCAAAGTTAAAAATGGACAACTAAAAATGATGTGAGGGAGTATTTAATATGACAATCAATATTGTCAACTATTCAACTGTAAAACAACTATCGTGATTACAAAGAGAAAGAAAAGAGTAGTCTTTCTTTACTGTCTTAGTGGTAGAAAACAAAAGTATTTTGAGATTATGAGACTGTATATAAAAGTTTGAAACTCAATTGTTATTCTACCGTGAAAAGTTAATTAACTTTTCTTTTATTATGTCTATACTTCTTTTGAGTGAAAGTGCTACCTTATATATAAGTCACTTCAATGTTTAAAAAATAGATGGTCGAACTTCAACTTGAAGGATAAGCATAACCAAAGCAGAGGTAAATTTAGTGAAAAAGTTATGTGTTCATTCGAATCTAATAGTTTTGACTTAGACCTTGTATATGTTATAGAAAAAACTCGTTAAATAAGAACCAATAATAAATTTTAGACCTATTAAATTAGATGGAATACAATAAAATTTCGAATTCTTATAATCCATATAAAATTCAAATCATTCATCTGCGTATATGTAAATAACTAAATGAAGGGGGGAAAGAATGCAGCTTTTCTACCTAATATTTTAACACTGTATACTTGTTATGTCGTTAGCTAATTATGCTTTCCTATACGTTTTAAATTATACAGATATTGCATAAATCTCAGGAATTGGGAGGAGAGAGTTGGACAAGAGCAGCTTTCATAAGATTCTTTGTGTTTGTTTGGTTTGTCCTGTGTTTCTATAGTATTATTTGTGGGTTTCTTGATCACTTTTTGGATTTCCACGAGGGAGGGTAAATTAAAATGTACTGTATTGACTACTTATAGGTATGTTCCTGCTATTTTTAGGTAATAAATGACAACCAGCAAATGATGTTGTCTCTTGGAGAAAAGATTGAGAAATTATCTCCATCAGCTGAGTTGTCTTTGAATGTATCTAGGTTAGTGACAAAACAATCACTAAAAAATAATGATCCTTGTTCCTTGTGATATTTCATGCATATGTTTCCCACATTCCTCCGTGAAGTGAGCAAAAATATTAATTAGGTTATGACATGAAAAATGATTAATTAATACAACAACAAAAAATCATGTAATCTATAAGTGACCTCTCGGAGGGTAGTATTTGCGTACTATATCCCTACCTCGTGAAGGTAGAGAGGCTGTTTTCGTGGTTCTCGACTTAAAAAAAGCATAATCACAATAGTGTTAAAAAAAATATGATAACGGAGAAGCCATGTAAAAGTAAGAAGTAATAACAACAAGGTACGTAATAAGATAACCGAAGTTAAAGAAATAACAGTTAGTAATAGAAATCTAAAAATAAGAAAATACGATAATACGGCTAATATAATACCAGT
Source organism: Nicotiana tomentosiformis (assembly GCF_000390325.3). Classification (NCBI taxonomy): domain Eukaryota; kingdom Viridiplantae; phylum Streptophyta; class Magnoliopsida; order Solanales; family Solanaceae; genus Nicotiana; species Nicotiana tomentosiformis. The sequence continues at coordinate 52,683,770 of NC_090813.1, forward strand.
GACATAGAAAGGAAGTATGCTCGACTACCTACTAACATTTTATCCTAATTCCCGACCTCCACTCTCGTACCAAGAATAATGTCCCCGATAAACTCAAGTGACATGAAAAATAACTAATGTTTAAAAAAAATGAAAATCATTAATTCGTACCACGACAAGTTTCATGTTTTAGCAATATTCAATAATTTTCAAATAGAAGAGATAATTAAAAATAAAATATTATTATAAAATAAAGACTATAAAAGAAATAAATTGAAGACAAGTATAGAGAGAGATTGATATTTTATTCAACTTTCAAAGTTATGTTCATAATGAACTGAAAACTCCTCTATTTATATAAGAAAGGAAGCAGCTGCGAGGCTTTTCAGGAAGCAGCGGCAAGGCTTTTCTTTAGCTGCTTGTAAGTTGTCTGCATGAGCTGCTTGCAACCTGCTTGTTTAATAAGAAGCCGCTGCAAATCATTTCATTGAGTTGCTTGCAACCTGCATGCATGAGCGGCTTGTAAGTTGTCTGCATGAGCTGCTTGCAACCTGCCTGTATAATAAGAAGCTGATGCAAATCATTTCATTGAGTTACTTGCAACCTCCCTGTATCAGCTGCTTGTAGATAAATTTCAACAGAGTACTAAATGGATAATCTTTTTCAGGAAGATTATCTATAGCGGAGTAATGAATGGACATCCATAATATAATATTTTCATAACACTCCTCCTTGGATGCTCATTAAAAGATAATGTGCCTCGTTAAAACCTTACTAGGAAAAACCCAGTGGAAAAAAACCTAGTGAAGAAAAAAGAGTACACATATTTAGTAATATGCATTTCTAGCTGCCTCATTAAAAACCTTACAAGAAAAACCCCATGGGAAAAAATCTTAGTAAGAAAAAAAGAGTACAGTGCGTATTTCACTCCCCCTCATGAAAACCTTGTTTTAAATATTTGAGTCTCCGCATTCCAATCTTGTATACCATCCTCTCAAAAGTTAAAGTTGGCAAAGACTTAGTGAACAAATCTGCTGGATTGTCACTTGAACGGATTTATTGCACATCAATGTCACCATTTTTCTGAAGATCATGTGTGTAGAATAATTTTGACGAAATGTGCTTCGTTCTATATCCTTTTATAAATCCTCCCTTTCATTGGGCTATGCATGCAGCATTGTCTTCGTATAAAATTGTGGATCTTTTATCACATTCCAAACCACATTTTTCTCGAATGAAATGAATCACTGATCTCAATCATACGCATTCCCTACTTGCTTTATGAATAGCTATTATCTCAGCATTATTTGAAGAAGTGGCAACAATAAATTATTTTGTGAAGCGCCATGATATGATAGTACCTCCACATGTAAACACTTACCCGATTTGAGATCGAGCTTTATGGAAATCAGATAAATAACCTGCATCTGCATAACCAACAAGATCTGCACTACCTTTGTTAGCATAAAACAAACCCATATCAAGAGTTCCCTTTAAATATCGTAATATATGTTTAATCCCATTCCAATGTCTCCGTGTAGGAGAAGAGTTATATCTTGCTACTAAATTAACAGAAAATGCTATATCAGGCCTTGTAGCATTAGTAAGATACATAAGTGCACCAATTGCATTGAGATATGGTATTTCAGGACCAAGGAGTTTCTCATCCTCTTCTGCAAGTCGAAACGGGTCCTTATTCACTTCAAGTGATCGAACAATCATTGATGTACTCAAAACAAGCGTTGTGAGCAGAGTTAAGCTTAAGGGACTAAGTGTGCGAGTTACACTATGTGTCACCTTTGTGTGTAAGAAATTAAATTATCCATGGAACTTAAGGGTTAACGCAAGGCAAGTAAGAGTCCGTGAAGATGTGAAAAGACGCCAAATATGAAGAGGTGAAACATTTATAGGTAAATCTTCATAGCAATAAATGTTAGTACTCTCCTAAAGGGGGGAAGATGGTGTGATATGGTATTAAGTCGGAGTTATGTGGTTAAGGTAACTATGGAATAGTAAAGGAAAAATGTGGTAGAAAGGCAAAAGGAATGAGATTGCATTTATTCAGATCTTACGGATATGATACGACTCCAGAACATTATGTAAGCATGACGACGGGGAGAGACAGAAAGGGTTCCATTACTAGATGTTATTGATAAATAAGTGCAAATGAACACTGGATACATAATGAGCCAGTGTGCGGGATAAGTTAAGACAAAGGATATAACCCAAGAGAGATTACGCAGAATATAGATATGAGAATGGACTAACGTGTAGTTAATAGTTGATTCAGGAAGAACCTAGCCATGGCTAAACAAAAGGATACAAACAAATCAGCAGGTTGTGCAAGATAAACATAGCGAAACCCAACATACGGAATTCGGTCTCGCAAATATGATGACATCATAATCCTTGAGAAATATTCAGATAGGAGTTGGGGTTGTTAAAGGTACCGTATAAGTATTATGAAAAACAAATGGTGCCACTGAGAAGACAATCCAAAAATTTCAGTTCAGAATCAACGGTCTACCACGCTTCATGCGTACAGTAAACTCTATCCTTCAGGGACTTTAATTTTAATAGGAGCATTTGTAGCTGAAATATGATATTTAATTTTAGTTCAGCAAATGCTTCTGGCATTTGACTTGAATTATCTTCTAAGCGAGGATCATATTAATGATAATTCGATTCATATAGCATATTTTTTACCTGTTTTATTCCATCCCCCAAATGTTAGAAAAACTAACTCATATCCCCAATCTTCTTTGGGAAACATATCTTTGTGCATTGTGGTAGAGAAATTAATTATATACCACACATCAAAAGTTATTAGATAGTAAAAATATTTGATTTTTGATCCTAAACCAATTGTGAGGGGAGGACTTATCATATTTTGTAGGTCTAATGCATACAAGTACTGCTGTATGCAATTTAGAAAATCTTAGATCAACACATGAGGCTTTGTTCTCATAAGCAATAGTTTAGCCATTAATAGGAGGTATTCAATACTAAACTAGCTTGGATATAAACCAACATCATCAAGATGAACTATTTTGATTTCATAATCTGAAAATTATGCTCTTAATTGAGAAAGACAATTTTAAATGCAAAACTGCAGGTTGACAATAAACATACATGTAACCATCTTATATATGCATCCATAAGTGGTTCACATGATAGGCGAATGGGCCCATATTCACCTTTTATATATTCCAAAATTCGGGGATTTTAGTCCCAACTTTAGTTGGTATAATCAAGTTATTATGAGAACAAGCAACACAAGAGAATTCTTGAAGAATCTTCTAGTTCTTCAGTATATGCTTATCTGAATTCTCAAATAGCTCATTTAAAAATGGCAAATGAAAACTTCAAGTTTATCAAGGCATGTGCTATCTCTTAGCAAATTTCTGGTTTACTATAGCATAAACTTTTGCATTAGTAAACTTCTGGTTTATTGTGATATATGATGTAGTACAAATTGAAGAATAAGGCAGGTAACTTCTCACATACATATTATTTTATCCCCTATGATTGTGAAAACATGAAGATTTTCAATCTTCCAATCAGTGTAGTCTCAATATGATAGCTATTTGTATTAGTAAACTTCAGGTTTATTACAACATATATTTTGACCATAATCATATAATATGAATGACATATTTGTATATAAGCTCTTCGAGAGCCTTCGTTTATTATCCACAATCTAATATTTATCAGACACTACTGGTGCCATGTGTCTTCTAAACAAACAGTTAGCTCTTCAGGAGTTGTTGATACATTTTGTACTATCAAATATTATTCAGACACTTCTGGTATCATGAAAGAAAATCATAAACAAATAAACAATATAAAATAATTGTTTAAGCACAAAAAGATTCTGCTTCAAAATATTTTCCTACTTCAGGAGGAAATTTCAATTATGTTACTTCTTTAGAAGCAAATTTAAAATACGAAATATTGAGTATATATTCTCTCAATCATATTAACTCTTCTGTAGGTGAATTGTAATATATTTACAATAAGAGCGTGTTCATATTTACGACTTTATTAATATTATCACATTCACTTCAAGGAATAGATTAATATTTATCAAAAATTCTCATCCTTGAGGAAATCGAACATAATTATCTGAACGCGCATTAATCACATCAAATTGTGATGCTTCAACCTCTTTTAAAATATTTACGACTTCAGGAGCAAATCGAGGCGTGCATGTAATATAGAGAATATTTATCTAGCTTATCTTTAATTGTGTAACGACCAGACTTGTCATTTTAAGAATTAACGTCTCGTTCAGTGACTTAAGGTCTCGAGCAGATTCGCAATATGTATTATGACCCGCGGGTGTGGTCGAGTTGAATTACTGAAGATTCGGAATTAAATTAAAAAATAATCTTTATTTAGAAGATTAAATGTAAAGAGTAGACCGGAGAGTTGACTTTTGAGCGAACTGCTCCATAATAGAGTTTTGATGATATCAATAGCTCCGTATAGAGACTATGGACTTAGGAGCGTGTCCGGAAATTATTTGGAGGTCTGTAATGGAATTAGGCTTGAAATGGCGAAAGATGAATTTTTGTGAAGATTGACCGGGGTGTTAATTTTTTATATCGGGGTCGGAATCTGATTCTGAAAATTGGAATAGCTTCGTTGTGCCATTTCTGACTTGTGTGCAAAATTTAAGGTCATTCGGACATGGTTTGGGAGGTTTCGACGTCATTTGTCGAATTCGGAAATTTCTAAGTTCATTAGGCTTGAATCTGTGTGTAATTCGTGTTTTTGGTGTTGTTGAAGGTGATTTGAAGGTTCGACTACGTTCGTATGATGTTATGGGATGCTTTGGTATGTTTGGTTGAGGTCCCGAGGACCTTGGGTGTGTTTCAGATCATTTTGGGCTACTTTGGAGACTGATTTGCTGATATCTGGTGTTGTTCCTCGCGTTCGCGAGGAGCCTCTCGTGTTCGTAATTGTGTGACCCACTTATATGTTTATCCCTATTGGGAGAGTTGAAGATGTGAGCATGTGTCGGTCATTTTTATTTTTGTGCACCATTGAGGGCTATAAGTCTAAAAGTAATTTTTATTATTCACTACAATGGTTTTAATGTATTTTGGAATAATTGATTCCAATTGTTTTTATGAATTTTGTGCCCTACCGGTATGAGGGTTCATTATGTGTTTACGAAATTTATTTAAAAGAAGAAAGAAAGAAAATTGAAAATGTCAATTGGCGCAATGTGCAAAATACTTGTGATTCGGAGTTGAGGACGAGATTCTCGCATTTTTATATGATGTGAAATATTTAAACCGGGCTACAAGCCATGGTGGAGGTTATATAAGGACGACGTCCTTGTGGTAAAATATTTATGAGTTTAAATTCTCCCTTTGTGAAGTTTAATTTGTACTATAGTACTAATAGGGAGTTATGCCTGATAGGCTTATGTGGTAATTCTTTTATGTGTTTTTGTGCCATAATTGTGCTGTAATTATTGAGTTTTAGCCTACGAGGTGAGTGCCCAAGTGGCGTTAAATGTGACTCGTTAAGTCGGGTAAATAGTTACGAGGTCTTAATTCCTCACATTTTGCTGTCAGTGTTGTGAAAATTTGAAACGAGATTTTGGTTAATATGAGGTTAATTAACGATGTTGTAATCGATTATGAATGACTATTAAGACCAGAGATGTGGTGATGGGCATACATATGATGTGCTTCATGTCCTGATATCATTATGATAATGCGGTGCTTGTAATGATGAGATTAGTGTTATTAATATATACATTGTGTGCTTTGTTGGGTTGTGGATGTGTTGTTAGTAGTTATTTTGGTATTACTCTCGCAGGTGGATATGCCCCATTTACAGAGGAGACTCTGCCAAAATTTTTGTAAAATTTGGGAGTTAGTAAAATTTGGGGGATTGAGATGTGCTAAAGAAGAGATAAGTTATGTTATGTGTTTGAGAGCGGACTCTACTTCTAATTCAAGGGAAAATGATCTTAAGTGGGAGAGAATGTAACATCCCGGAAAAATTTCGAAGTACTTAACACTATAAAGAAAATTGATGTGTGCGTAGGCACGAGTTGCTATAGCTAGTTGAGACTAATACAGTGCGTTGTTGTGAAAATCAGGCTTTTTGGAAATGTTTGGAGTGTAAGAAATTGGTCTTAAAGTTTACAAATATGGATAAAAGAAATAATCTCAACTGAGATGGTGTTGTCGGGCTTATCTCAAATGCGGAAATGTGGGATCAACCGGGAGTATATGTGTAAAAGTAAAATCATCAATTTGGTAATCTCAGAATAATTCTTAGCACGTTCGAGGACGAACGTTTGTTTAAGAGGTGGAGAATGTAATGACCTGACTTGTCGTTTTAAGAATTAACGCCTCGTTCAGTGACTTAAGGTCTCGAGCAGTTTCGCAATATGTATTATGACCCGCGGGTGTGGTCGAGTTGAATTACTGAAGATTCGGAATTAAATTAAAAGAACAATCCTTATTTAGAAGATTAAATGTAAAGAGTGGACCGGAGAGTTAACTTTTGAGCAAACTTCTCCGGAATGGAATTTTGATGATGTCAATAGCTCCGTATGGCGATTATGGACTTAGGAGCGTGTCCGTAAAATTATTTGGAGGTCTGTAGTGGAATTAGGCATGAAATGACCAAAGATGAATTTTTGGGAAGTTTAACCTGGGGGTTGACTTTTTGATATCGAGGTCGGAATCCGATTCTGGAAATTGGAATAGCTTCGTTATGCCATTTCTGACTTGTGAGCAAAATTTGAGGTTATTCGGACGTGGTTTGGAAGGTTTCGACGTCATTTGTGGAATTCGAAAATTTCTAAGTTCATTAGGCTTGAATCCGTGTGTAATTCGTGTTTTTGGTGTTTTTGAAGGTGATTTGAAGGTTCGATTAAGTTCGTATGATGTTATGGGACGCTTTGGTATATTTGGTTGAGGTCCCGAGGACCTTGGGTGTGTTTTGGATCATTTTGGGCTACTTTGGAGGCTGATTTGCTGATATCTGGTGTTGTTCTTCGCGTTCGTGAGGAGCCTCTCGCGTTCGCGAACAAGGATTTGACTTCTGGGATTTTGTTCTTCGCGTTCGCGAAGAAGGAAATCTCTGTTGCAATAGTCTGACTTTGGAGGCTCGTATCTCCCAATCTATAAAGAATTTGGAGATGATCCAAAAATGAAAGTTGTAGCCCTTTGTATCTAATTTTCAGAAAGGTAAACTTTTTATCATTTGGAGTTGTGTACCAAAGGTTATGATGGATAAACTACAGGCTGTCTAGGAAGAGTTTGGAAATCTCTATTGCATAGGGATAAATTTGGAAGTTTATATCTCGCAAACTATAAGGAATGAAGAAATGAGCAACAAATGAAATTTATAGCCCTTTGCGTCTAGTTTGCAGAAATTTAAACCATTTGTCATTTGGAGTTTTATAAAAAGAGTTATTACTATTATATTAGAGGCTATCTGAGAAGAGTTTGAAAATGATTGTTGGAGAATTTGTTCATCTCGAACGCGAGGGAAGGGTCGCGAACGCGAAGAACAAATCCTTGGGCAGCAGAATAAAGTCCAAATTCGTCTCATTCTTCCATTTTTGGACCAAGGAAGCTCGGGTGAGGCGATATTTCGAGAGTTTTCAAGGAAAACATTGGGGTAAGAATTCTTAACTTGATTTTGGTTAAATTACATGAATCTAGTGTTGTTTTTATCACTAAATTAGTGAATTGGGTTAAAAATGGTAGAAATCTTCTAGACTTTAATTTAAGATTTGAAGGGCGATCCGTCATCGGAATTTGAAAATTTTTGTATGGTTGAACTCGTATCGAAATACGTATTCGGATTTCATAAAAGTTTTGTCTGGTTCCGAGGGACGGGCCCGCGCTGAATTTTTAGAATATAATTTTAAGTTAGTATTTTATTATCCGGAATTATTTTCGATGAATTTAATTGAAGTGGTACAATTAATTTGGATAGATTTTGAGTTGTCCGGAGGTCAATTCAAGCAAGAAGGCGATTTTGAAATATCGACATAACTTCAATAAGGTAAGTATCTTGCCTAACCTCGAGTGGGGGAATTACCCCTTTAGGCATTGAGTCTTATGTGAAAATTGTGTGATTTGAAAGCCGTGTACGCGAGGTGACGAGTATGTACTAAGGCTTATATGTGCAAATTTTATTGGTTTAAAGTTTTAGGCATTCTTATGTATTAAATTAGATAATTATTGGCATTAGTAAATCCTAGAATTATAATGCCTCGTTCCTTATTTGTCAAGTTTGTATTTTATATAATAACTTGGTGTTATTGTCATCTGGATTTTATGTGAATTACGTGTGTTTGTTGATTTGATATTTTTCTTGGAATTAAATTCATGATGGAATCCTTATCTGCAAATATTTATTAAATAAGTTTAAATTGAGGAGTTAATATAATTATCAAGAATTTGGATATATTAAGGTGTTTCCCTATACTGAGTATTTTTCACCTCTGTTGATTGTTTTGAGGTTTTATATACGTTTTGTAGAGCCTTGGGTTATTTGTTGAAGAATTTATTGATTCTGCTACATATTTGAAATTTGGTTTTGGTCAGTGGTAAATTATGATATGAATTGGTGTATTATGCTGTGGTTTAAACACTATCTTTGATGTTATTTATGCTTCCTACCTTGCTTGTTAATGATATAGATGTGCTTGGTAAGGAAGAGTGTAATGCATGAAGGGTGATGCCGTGCCATTTGAAATATATTATCATGCGAGGGAGAGTGTAAAGCACTAAGTTGATGCTGTGCCATGTGAGAGTGTAAAGCATGAAGGGTGATGTCGTGCCATTTGAGAATATAAAGCACGAAGGGTGATGTTGTGACATTTGAGAGTGTAAAGCACGAAGGGTGATGCCGTGCTATTTCATTTATACTATGAGGTGAGGATGAGAGTAAAAGCATGAAGGGTGATGCCGTGCAATTATTTTTATATTATCATATATTCATGGCACGAAGGGTGTTTCCGTGCAGGCGAGGACGAGAGATATACATTATATTGTGATATCGTTTTGTTGTGCATACATTCATGCCTTTATCTTGAGATGTTATTGTGCACCTTTGTTTTCTATGTAACTTGTAGTCGTTGTTGCTTCCTGTGTGCCTCCACTTTATTTCTTTTATTAGTATTGGCATTTCTCCCACCTAGTTGGTACTGTTATATGTATGCACGGTGAGAAAGATATAAATGCACGAAGGGTATTACCGTGCCAATTGATTTGATCTATATATATGTATTGGGTGAGAATGAGACAAGTGCACGAAGGTATTGCCGTGCCATTTGTTGTGATACATTGAATATATTTCTCACGCCAGGAAAGTTAAATGAAGTGTCACAAGGTGACTTTTATTTGAAAGAATTATATTTGAAGGATATTTACTTGAAAGAATTATATTAGAAAGATATTTAATTGGAAGAAGTATATTTGAAAGATATTTACTTGAAAGAATTATATTTGAAGGATATTTACTTGAAAGAATTATATTAGAAAGATATTTATTTGAAAGATATTTATTTGAAAGAATTATATTAGAAAGATAATTACTTGAAAGAAGTATATTTGAAAGATATTTACTTGAAAGAATTATATTTGAAAGATATTTAATTGAAAGAATTATATTCGAAAGATATTTATTTGAAAGAATTATAATGGAAGGATATTTATTTGAAGGAAGTATATTCAAAATATATTTATTGAAAAGGATTATATTCTAGAGACTTTTATTGAAAAACTTATATATAAAAGATGTATATTGAAAGGACTTGATTAATTGGATGTACCTGTGTTTAGTATTTGTTTGAGTAATAATTACGGTATTCCTGTTGCCTTGCTGTTTAAATCACTAGTTGATTTGTGTTGCTATCACTGCTATTTATTTTCTATTATTTTGTATATCATATTGCACAGGTTATTAGATTAGTGAGTGGCTTGACTGTACCTCGTCTCTACTCCACTGAGGTTAGTCTTGATACTTACTGGGTACCGACCATGATGTACTCATACTACACTTCTGCACATTTTTGTGTAGAGCCAGGTATTGGATATATCGGACTCGGACAGAGTTAGAGTGGGATCGCAAGGATTCAAGGTAGAGCTGCTTGGTCGTCGTAGTTCCTTGGAGTCTTTTGATTTTATTGTACTGTTATTTATTATTCAAACAGTATTGAGTATTCGATCCTTGCGATCATTTTATGTATTCAGTTAGAGTTAGTGACTCAGTACTACCAGTCTTGGGAGGTTTTTAAAATTATTTCCACTTTTGGTTTCGACACATGTATTAAATTATATCTTTATAAAATAAAATGGCTTGAATTATGATTATAATCGGCTTACTTAGTCTTAGAGACTAAGTGCCATCACGACACTTGTGGTGAGATTTTTGGGTCATGAAAAGTTGGTATCAGAGCTCTAGGTTCATAGGTTCTACGAGTCACGAACGAGTTTAGTAGAGTCTTGCGGATCGGTACGGAGTCGTCTGTACTTATCTTCGAGAGGCTACAGAGCTAGTAGGAAAAATGTTCACTTTTTTCATTCTTTATCGTGCGGCATTTATTCAGCATAAAGCATATATCTTATGTTCTTTTGCATCCACTCGTGTATGAAATTGCGCACTCGGTATCAACTATGCGCCAACGGTTCGGGATACTACAGAGGGGTTATAAGGGAGCCAAGGTTGCTCAACCATTATTACGACGTGTCGTCTAGATCGAGGATACGAAAGTATTAAGAAATCATTCAGTTGTGCACATTGGGGTGCAGTAGGTTCTGACATCTAGTTGATAAGTATGATATAAGGAAGGTTTAATTAATTGCCTAATCATCACAATTGTGGTAGGGTCACGATGTGGATGTAGATCTGAAATAGTTGGTGGTATTAGAGACTAAGTAGTTCGTATGGGATTTCTATTTAGCGAAGGGTACATACTGGTAGCCAAGGAACTGGAGAAAGCGATTTTAACTGTCACGAGGGTGACATGCGCCAAATAAATGGCTTGAGGTGCCTTATGACCGGTGAAGGTTAGTATTGTGGATCATCGGCATGTGTCATATGGCTTCACGCCAAGTGAGGGGAGTCCACTATCAACGATCACATTGCGGGGTCATGTGTTATATCAGTTTTGGCCTGAGATGTATTTACGTGATAATGAAAGGTTCTCCGAAGCTTGTATATGATTAAGGGGTGAGATTTGTGTGGGATGATGCTGGGGCTTGCGGTATTCCTGCGTCCTTAATAATTCTACATTTCAGTACCAGCGGGGTCACAACAACAATTTCAAAATATTCGGGGTGCTACAGTAAATTCTTTTAATGCACCATCAGCACAGGGTTCTTACAGTGGTTATTCCAGTTAATACTCCACGTGCATGGTCAGTTAGAGGTGGAGGACAGGCGGGTAGAGGGCGCCTAAGAGGTAGAGTCCCGACCCGTTGATATATTTGCTATGATTTTGGCTGAGGCCGATACACCAGATGGAGTCGTTACAGGTACGATCCTGATTCTGTTATAAAAGGATATTTTCCCTTAATTTGATTCGGTTCTGAATATTGAGGCGAGTCCTCCTATTATGCTCCGCTTATGGGTGAGCTTCATAATTGTGTGACCCACTTATATGTTTATCCCTGTTGGGAGAGTTGAAGATGTGAGCATGTGTCGGTCATTTTTATTTTTGTGCACCATTGAGGGCTATAAGTCCAAAAGTAATTTTTATTATTCACTACAATGGGTTTTATATGTTTCAGAATAATTGATTCCAATTGTTTTTATGAATTTTGTGCCCTACCGGTATGAGGGTTCATTATGTGTTTACAAAATTTATTTAAAAGAAGAAAGAAAGGAAATCGAAAATGTCAATTGGCGCAATGTGCAAAATACTTGTGATTCGGAGTTGAGGATGAGATTCTCGCATTTTTATATGATGTGAAATATTTAAACCGGGCTACAAGCCGCGGTGGAGGTTATATAAGGACGACGTCCTTGTGGTGAAATATTTATGAGTTTAAATTCTCCTTTTGTGAAGTTTAATTTGTACTATAGTACTAATAGGGAGTTATGCCTGATAGGCTTATGTGATAATTCTTTTATGTATTTTTGTGCCATAATTGTGCTGTAATTATTGAGTTTTAGCCTACGAGGTGAGTGCCCAAGTGGCGTTAAATGTGACTCGTTAAGTCGGGTAAATAGTTATGAGGTCTTCATGCCTCACATTTTGTTGTCAGTATTGTGAAAATTCGAAACGAGGTTTTGGTTAATATGAGGTTAATTGGCGATGTTGTAATCGATTATGAACAACTATTAAGACCAGAGATGTGGTAATGGGCATACATATGATGTACTTCATGTCCTGATATCATTATGATAATGCGGTGCTTGTAATAATGAGATTAGTGTTATTGATATATACATTGTGGTGCTTTGTTGGATTGTGGATGTGTTGTTAGGAGTTGTTTTGGTGTTACTCTGGCAGGTGGATATGCCCCATTTACAGGGGAGACTCTGCCGAAATTTTTATAAAATTTGGGAGTTAGTAAAATTTGGGGGATTGAGACGTGAGAAAGAAGAGATAAGTTATGTTATGTATTTGAGAGCGGACTCAACTTCTAATTCAAGGGCAAATGATCCTAAGTGGGGGAGAATGTAACATCCCGAAAATTTTTTGAAGTACTTAACACTATAAAGAAAATTGATGTACGCATAGGCATGAGTTGCTATAGCCAGTTGAGACTAATACCGTGCGTTTTTTGTGAAAATCAGGCTTTTTGGAAATGTTTGGAGTGTAAGAAACTTGTCTTAAAGTTTACAAATATGGATAAAAGAAATAATCTCAATTGAGATGGTGTTGTCAGGCTTATCTCAAATGCGGTAATGTGGGATCAACCGGGAGTATTTGTGTAAAAGTAAAATCATCAATTTGGTAACCTCAGAATAATTCTTAGCACGTTCGAGGATGAACGTTTGTTTAAGAGGTGAAGAATGTAACGACTCGACTTGTCATTTTAAGAATTAATGCCTCGTTCAGTGACTTAAGGTCTCGAGCAGTTTTGCAATATGTAATATGACCCGCGGGAGTGGTCGAATTGAATTACTGAAGATTTGGAATTAAATTAAAAGAACAATCCTTATTTAGAAGATTAAATGTAAAGAGTGGACCAGACAGTTGACTTTTGAGCAAACTGCTCCGGAATAGAATTTTGATGATGTCAATAGCTCCGTATGGCGATTATGGACTTAGGAGCGTGTCCGAAAAATTATTTGAAAATCTGTAGTGGAATTAGGCTTGAAATGGTGAAAGATGAAATTTTGTGAAGTTTGACCGGGGGTTGACTTTTTGATATCGGGGTCGAAATCCGATTTTGGAAATTGGAATAGCTTCATTGTGCCATTTCTGACTTGTGTGCAAAATTTGAGGTCATTCGAATGTGGTTTGGGAGGTTTCGACGTTATTTGTGAAATTCGAAAATTTATAAGTTCATTAGGCTTGAATCCGTGTGTAATTCGTGTTTTTGATGTTGTTGAAGGTGATTTAAAGGTTCGACTAAGTTCGTATGATGTTATGGGACGCTTTGGTATGTTTGGTTGAGGTCTCGAGGACCTTGGGTGTGTTTCAGGTGTGTTTCAGATCATTTTGGGCTACTTTGGAGGCTGATTTGCTGATATCTAGTGTTGTTCTTCGTGTTCGCGACGAAGGATTTGACTTCTGGGATTTTGTTCTTCGCGTTCGCGAAGAAGGAAATCTCTGTTGCAATAGTCTGACTTTAGAGGCTCATATCTCGCAATCTATAAGGAATTTGGAGATGGTTCAAAAATGAAAGTTGTAGCCCTTTGTATTTAGTTTTTAGAAAGGTATACCATTTGTCATTTGGAGTTGTATACCAAAGGTTATGGTGGATACACTATAGGCTATCTGGAAAGAGTTTGAAAATCTCTGTTGCATAGGGCTAAATTTGGAAGCTTATATCTCGCAATCTATAAGGAATGAAGAAATGAGCAACAAATGAAAGTTATAGCCCTTTGCGTCTAGTTTCCAGAAAGTTAAACCATTTGTCATTTAGAGTTGTGTAAAAAGAGTTATGACTATTATACTAGAGGCTGTCTGAGAAGAGTTTGAAAATGGTTGTTGGAGAATTTGTTCATCGCGAACGCGAGGGAAGGGTAGCGAACGCGAAGAACAAATCCCTGGGCAGCAGAATAAAGTCCAAATTCATCTCATTCTTCCATTTTTGGACCAAGGAAGCTCGGGTGAGGCGATATTTTGAGAGTTTTTCAAGGAAAATATTGGGGTAAGAATTCCTAACTTGATTTTGGTTAAATTACATGAATCTAGTGTTGCTTTTATCACTAAATTAGTGAATTGGGTTGAAAATGGTAGAAATCCTCTAGACTTTAATTTAAGATTTGAAGGGCGATCCGTCATCGTAATTTGAAATTTTTGTATGGTTGAACTCGTATCGGAATACGTGTTCGGATTTCGTAAAAGTTTTGTCGGGTTTTGAGGGACGGTCCCCGCGCTGACTTTTTAGAATATAATTTTAAGTTAGTGTTTTATTATCCAGAATTATTTTTGATGAATTTAATTGAAGTGGTACAATTAATTTGGATAGATTTTGAGTTGTCCGGAGGTCAATTCAAGCAAGAAAGCGATTTTGAAATATCGACATAACTTCAATAAGGTAAGTTTCTTGCCTAACCTCGAGTGGGGGAATTACCCCTTAGGCATTGAGTCTTATGTGAAAATTGTATGATTTGAAAGCCGTGTACGCGAGGTGATGAGTATGTACTAAGGCTTATATGTGCAAATTTTATTGGTTTAAAGTTTTAGGCATTCTTATGTATTAAATTAGATAATTGTTGGCATTAGTAAATCCTGGAATTATAATGCCTCGTTCCTTATTTGTCAAGTTTGTATTTTATATAATAACTTTGTGTTATTGTCATTTGGATTTTATGTGAATTATGTGTGTTTGTTGATTTGATATTTTTCTTGGAATTAAATTCATGATGGAATCCTTATCTGCAAATATTTATTAAATAAGTTTAAATTGAGGAGTTAATATAATTATCAAGAATTTGGATATATTAAGGTGTTGCCCTATACTGAGTATTTTTCACCTCTGTTGATTGTTTTGAGGTTTTATATACGTTTTGTAGAGCCTTGGGTTATTTGTTGAAGAATTTATTGATTCTGCTACATATTTGAAATTTGATTTTGGTCAGTGGCAAATTGTGATATGAATTGGTGTATTGTGCTGTGGTTTAAACACTATCTTTGATGTTATTTATGCTTCCTACCTTGCTTGTTAATGATATAGATGTGCTTGGTAAGGAAGAGTGTAATGCATGAAGGGTGATGCCGTGCCATTTGAAATATATTATCATGCGAGGGAGAGTGTAAACCACGAAGTTGATGCTGTGCCATTTGAGAGTGTAAAGCATGAAGGGTGATGTCGTGCCATTTGAGAATGTAAAGCACGAAGGGTGATGCTGTGACATTTGAGAGTGTAAAGCACGAAGGGTGATGCCGTGCTATTTCATTTATACTATGAGGTGAGGATGAGAGTAAAAGCACGAAGGGTGATGCCGTGCAATTATTTTTATATTATCATATATTCATGGCACGAAGGGTGTTTCCATGCAGGCGAGGACGAGAGACATATATTATATTGTGATATCGTTTTGTTGTGCATACATTCATGCCTTTATCTTGAGATGTTATTGTGCACCTTTGTTTTCTATGTAACTTGTAGTCGTTGTTGCTTCCTGTGTGCCTCCACTTTATTTCTTTTATTGGTATTGGCAATTCTCCCACCTAGTTGGTACTGTTATATGTATGCACGGTGAGAAAGATATAAATGCACGAAGGGTGTTACCGTGCCAATTGATTTGATCTACATATATGTATTGGGTGGGAATGAGACAAGTGTATGAAGGTATTGCCGTGCCATTTGATGTGATACGTTGAATATATTTCTCACGCCAAGAAAGTTAAATGAGGTGTCACAAGGTGACTTTTATTTGAAAGAATTATATTTGAAGGGTATTTACTTGAAAGAATTATATTAGAAAGATATTTACTTGGAAGAAGTATATTTGAAAGATATTTACTTGAAAGAATTATATTGGAAGGATATTTACTTGAAAGAATTATATTAGAAAGATATTTATTTGAAAAAATTATATTAGAAAGATAATTACTTGAAAGAAGTATATTTGAAAGATATTTACTTGAAAGAATTATATTTGAAAGATATTTACTTGAAAAAATTATATTCGAAAGATATATATTTGAAAGAATTATAATGGAAGGATATTTATTTGAAGGAAGTATATTCGAAATATATTTATTGAAAAAGATTATATTCTAGAGACTTTTATTGAAAAACTTATAGATAAAAGATGTATATTGAAATGACTTGATTAATTGGTTGTACCTATGTTTAGTATTTGTTTGAGTAATATTTACAGTATTCCTGTTGTCTTGCTGTTTAAATCACTAGTTGATTTGTGTTTCTATCACTGCTATTTATTTTCTATTATTTTGTATATCATATTGCACAGGTTATTATATTACTGAGTGTCTTGACTGTACCTCGTCTCTACTCCACTGAGGTTAGTCTTGATACTTATTGGGTACCGACCGTGGTGTACTCATACTAAAATTCTGTATATTTTTGTGCAGAGGTAGGTATTGGAGATATCGGACTCGGACAGAGTTAGAGTGGGTCGCAAGGATTCAAGGTAGAGCTGCTTGGTCGTCGCAGTTCCTTGGAGTCTTTTCATTTTATTGTACTGTTATTTATTATTCAAACAGTATTGAGTATTCGATCCTTGCGATCATTTTATGTATTCAGTTAGAGTTCGTGATTCGGTACTACCGGTCTTGAGAGGTTTTTAAAATTATTTTCACTTTTGGTTTCGACACATGTATTAAATTATATCTTTATAAAAAAAATGGATTGAATTATGATTATAATCGGCTTACTTAGTCTTAGAGACTAAGTGTCATCACGACGCTTGCGGTGGAATTTTTGGGTCGTGACAAATTGTAACCATAGAAAGCCTAAATTATCATTTCTGGTAGTCATAGGCATATACCACTTCTGGTGGTTAACAAAATTTAGTTACAATGAGATATACGAAATATAACCACTTCTGGTAGTTGTATATTTCTTGCAAACTCTGCTAGAGTTTAAGTGGATCTAACAATGTTATCCACTTTGTAATCCTTTATTAAGATAATAAGGATGAAAACAAATACCAAAATAGGTACTGTATATGTAATATATAACTAAGAAAGCAATGATAAAAATATTAAAATATAAGCAAAATGCTCAAATTAAATTACGCAAATTTGGCCACTCCATATGTAAGTGATATCTACATCACTACTGCCAAGAAGAAAAACTCACCACCTCAAGGATATAATCTACATTATGATGCTCGGAATGAACAAGATCTGACCACGGATATAAGAGCGTCGCCTTACATCGAAGATGAACACTGAAATAGAAATTAAATTCGATGTAAATGTTCAAAATGGCAGAGTCTCGTGCTGATAATGTGTTATAAAATAAAGATTATAAAAGAAATAAACTGAAGACAAGTATAGAGAGAGATTGATATTTTATTCAACTTTCAAAGTTATGTTCATAATGAATTGGAAACTCCTTTATTTATAGAAGAAAGGAAGCAGCTGCGAGACTTTTCAGGAATCAGCTGCAAGACTTTTCTTTAGCTGCTTGTAAGTTGTCTGCATGAGCTGCTTGCAACCTACTTGTTTAATAAGAAGCTGCTGCAAATCATTTCATTGAGTTGTTTGCAACCTACATGCATGAGCTGCTTGTAATTGTCTGCATGAGTTGCTTGTAACCTGCATGTTTAATAAGAAGCTGATGCAAATCATTTCATTGAGTTGCTTGCAACCTGCCTGCATCATCTACTTGTAGATAAACTTCACCAGAGTACTAAATGGATAATCTTCTTCAGGGAGATTATCTATAGCGGAGTAATAAATTAACATCCAAAATATAATATTTTCATAACAAACATATATTTATATGAGATGGCTTAATAACATATTTATTTGGATCACATGGTGAGGTGAATTTAAATAAAACTTTATTTTTTTTTAATGAATACAAGGAGAGGGTGAAGGCGAATGAAAGCTCTAAATGGAAAATATATTCTTAATTACTGCCACTAAGGTTTACAGTCTACTAATATCGGTGAGAGTTTCACACACTACGAGTGGGTTAAATTTTCCCTGACCTTCTAAATATAATCTTTCCCTTCCATTTCCCTGATCGCCCAATTAAATAGAAAACAAAGCTTAAAATTAAAGACATAAAAAATATTACTAACACATGAAAGTCGTATACTACTTATCATAAGGCAGCTACAATTTGTACTAAACATGGAAAATATCTCTTAATAGTTTTTCTATGAATGAATTGCTTGCACTAGGGGTGTACATGTATCGGGTTGGTTCGGTTTTTATCACAACCAAATCAAACCAACTATATCGGTTTGGACTGGTTCGATTTTACTGGATTTTTCGATTTTTTTTGTTGCATAAATATTATTTCAATCTTACTTTGTTAAATTTTTTATAGGTAAATATATATTTAGTAAAAATTAAAAAAATTGACAAACGTATGATCTATTAACATATTCTTATGGAAGAATTTTTTTAGTAACATATGATAATTATTTTTTTAGTCGTCTGACAATATATAATTTTTCGTTGATGTACACTTTCAAGAATAACTAAATTTAATAATTAAACGTAAAATCAATATGATACCATATAATAATATGTTCTATTTAATTTTAAATTATCAAAATACCACTTCAAATTCGAAAAAGATATAAGAATGTAATAGATTTTGACATATGAATATGGAAGAACAAAGAGATTGACATATTTACTAACACTTGATAAGAAAGTGATCATACAACCCATTATTTAAAGCTAATAAAGATAGAGCACTTCATATTTTACTAAATATTACATCCAATAAGAGAATCTTAAATATTTTTAGACATTTTTTAAAGAAAAATCTTGAAAGTATATATAAAAATTATATATTTATATGTCGGTTTGGTTCGAATTTTTTTTACTCAATACTAAATCAAATCAAACCAAACCTAGTCGGATTTTTTAATCAGTTTGGTTTGACTTTTCGATTTAGTTCGATTTTACGGTTCGGTTTATACACCCCTAGCTTGCACCCAAGCTTTCTTCCTTTCCAAGATGATGAGAAAGTTGTACTAATTAATAAAGCTCACACAAAATTAACTACCAAATATTGATGACTGCTATAATTGGTGTTAATGGTGATTAATGATGACATTTGATGAATAATATCCTGAACTTTTCATTGTCAACCCCTCATCCCGCTACCTGGTTTTGTTCAATCCAAAGGCAAAAAGTGCAAAGTACAAACTCTCTTTTTTCCCCTTGTTCTTGCCGAGCAAGTTTTGATATAAAACTTAAACCACAGAATTAGCAAACATCTTAATTTGCTTAGCTTACTAGGAACTCTTTGATCATTTGGATGGTATAGTCTATTACATTACATACCACAGTAAGAGTGAAAAAGGCCGCAGCTCAATAAGACTTAAACTGAAAAAAATTGAAATAATTTGAATTTTATTCAATGATTATAAGAGGTTTATTAGGCAAGTTGACCATTGACCAATAGATGTATTTATTTCCCCTTAGTCTTTTTTCATGCATTATTTCTTAATTAAAAATTCAAATTGACTAAACTCTCTATGTAAATTTGGCCGGATATTTATGTAAATATTCCATAAGATTTTGATTTTTTGCGTTTATCCATGATATGACTTTTATTATAATAATTTTAAAAACTCTCTACTAATGTTCAAAAATATCTTATATTTTTATTATCTTTGAAGTAGAAAAAAGTAAAGAGTTTTTCAAAATAATTTGTTTACATTTAAAAAATATATATATTTCACGTCATACCAATTTTTATTTTTAATTTAAATATACTCTTTGTTACACTTGAATATCGCTATAGAAACTATCAATTAGAAACCAATATCTCTCTTGTTGAGTTCGAGAAAAAAAAAACTTTTACATAATCTAATAATTCAAAACTAATATTCTTCAACAAAAAAAATATTATACCCTAGAATGTGCTAAATTGAAATTAATGATAGCAATTGTATGGCTAAAGTTTTGTTATTTGTTTGATGTCCACTTATACAAATTGACTCTTCAAACAAATATTGTTCAAAAAGAAAAGAAAAAAGTGTTGCTCTACTAAAGTAATTGGCCTAACCTTCGGTTCCGTGACCAAGTTTTTCTTTCTCAATGAGTTTTTTTTAATATTGACTAATTTTTGTGATGTTTCTTTCTCCAGCATATATGTTTACTTCATTATATATGTAAGTAAAGTTATATTCGATTTTTAAACTCTTTTTTGTTATTTGGATAAACATAGACATGTACCCTATATATTATATTTATTTTGAAAGAAATTCACTTTATTCAAATCTAGCTACAGTGTTTTAAATAACTATATAATTATAGAGTTTTAAATGTGAAAGAGCTTTATAGTTATATTGTCACGACCCCAAATTCTCTCTGTATGAGGTCGTGATAGCACCTAGTCTCTAAGACTAGGTAAGCCTATCAATGCGGAATAATAATAATAATATCTGAAATAGATAAACTACAATTCAAATAATTTTAACTCCCAAAATCCGGTAGAAATAAATCACAAGTTTCTAAGAATTTATTCTCAATGTCTCTATATGTCAAGGTCTAAATAAAATATAAGGAAGCAACATAAAATGATAGAAGGGGTCTCCGAAGTCTGCGGACGCTGGCAGATATACCTCGAAGTCTCCGTGCGCAGGTAACTCACTGACGTCTAGGCTGGTAAAATGTACCTGGATTTGCACAAAAAGATGCGCAGAACTGTAGTATGAGTACACCACAGCGGTACCCAGTAAATGTCAAGCCTAACATCGGTAGAGTAGTGACGAGGTCAGGTGAGACCCTACTAGAATATAATAATGGCATGGTAAAATGTTTATCAATATAGTAAAATAAAATGACATTGGAAATGAATCAAATAGTATGTCACATTTAATGACACCACATAATTGCAAATAATATCTCGTGGAATCAAAACAGAATTTCCTTCAACTTTATGAAAATCACAATAATTAATCGAAAGCAACTATGTCCATAAATCAATATCAACAAGGGCACTACCGAGGTACCGCCTCATAGTCCCAAATTATAAATAATTTCACAATATCTCATTTTCTTATATCACCGCGGGAGCCTTCATAATTTATTTAAAGAAAATATTTTTTCCCGAAATAGCATCCCGCGTTTTAGCCACCCTTATCACACCGCATGACTTCTAGTAGTCACCCCTACTAGCCACGCGTATCAAGCCACCCTTATCTCACCGCATGCATTTCAACACCCATACCTTATACCACCGCATGCGTATCAATATCACAATATATCACAATTTGCACCTCAAGTGCCCAATATTTCAATTTTCCACAAACAAAAAAAATAACAACAATATTTTTCAATAATAAAGAGCTCAAGGCTCATGCCAGAATAATCCAAAAAATATCTTACGAAAATATTCAAGAATAAATAATTCAGAAAAATAATATTTCAAATTTTTAATACGTTGCTTCAATATTAAATTTAAAAATGTCAAATACTTCATATTAATAATATTTAACTTAAAGAAAAGCAATCTTCAAATAATGCACAGCATAAAAGAAACCAAGTTTCAATTAAACAGGTAAAACAATTAGCATGAAAAAGGTAAACAAATCTAAAATTTATATCAAAGATCAATGATGATGAATATAACAAGATAAAATAATTTAATAACTGTGCAACAATGATCTACACAATTTAAAAATATAATCTTTCACATTTAGCCCGTGTACACACTCGTCACCTCGTGTACACGACTTTTAATACATTTCAATAATCACATTAATATCAATTCTAGGGAAAAATTTTCTCACACAAGGTTAGACAAGTCGCTTACCTCGGCTTGCTCCAATTTAATCAAGTATTATACCTTTTTTCTCGATTTTCCGACTCCGATCGACTCGCATCAAGTCATAATTAATTCGATATAGTCAACAAAAATTATAGTAATTAATTTCATAAGAAAATATCACATTTTTCAATAAAATCCGAAATTAGCTCAAAATTTGCCCGTGGGGCCCACATCACGGAATTCGGCGAAAGTTACGAAATATGAACGCACATTCAACCACGAGTCTAACCATACCAAAATGACTAAATTCCGATAACGATTCGACCCTCAAATCCTCAAATCTATCCAAGAGGGCTTTCAAAATTTTCTCAACTTAAATCACTAATTAAATGTTAAAAATAGTGATCGATTCGGGTAATCTAACCAAGATTGAGTTAAGAACACTTACCCCAATATTTTTCCTTGAAGATATATCAAAAATTGCCTCTGCTCAAGCTCCAAGTTGTTAAAAATGGCGAATGGGACGAAGCTCCCCTGATTTTATATCTAACAGATCTGTCTAGGATGACCTCGATCATGGGGGCCGATCCAAGACCTCGATCATAGGGGCCGATCCTGGACCTCGATCATGGGAGTCTGATCATGGTCCTCGATCATGGGTCTCGGTCATGACCTTCGATCATGGCCCTCCACCCTGGGGCTCGATCACAACCATCAATCCTAGCTATCGATCATGGCTTTGATCTTTATGGCCTTCGATCACGAGCCTTGGTCATAGCTCTCGATCCTGGGCCTTCGAGCAGTGGCCTTCGATCATGGCTCTCGAGCCTGCCATCGATCATGGATCTCGAGCCTGCCATCGATCCTCAGGAAGTTCGATTATGGCAGCATTTCCAATAGAAAATTGCAGCAGCTTTTGCAGCAGCTGTTTAAGTCCCATTTTGATCCGTTAACCATCCGAAACTCACCGAGGCCCTCGGGACCTCAACCCAATACACCAACAAGTCCTAAAATATCATACGAACTTATTTGAAACCTCAAATCACATCAAACAACGCTAAAATCACGAATCACACATAGATTCAAGCCTAATAAACTTTGAAACTTTCAATTTCTACAAACAACAC
This sequence comes from Nicotiana tomentosiformis, assembly GCF_000390325.3. NCBI lineage: Eukaryota > Viridiplantae > Streptophyta > Magnoliopsida > Solanales > Solanaceae > Nicotiana > Nicotiana tomentosiformis. Next base: position 52,706,927 of record NC_090813.1, read on the forward strand.
CGGAACCTATCAAATCAAGTTCGATTGACCTCAAATTTTGCACGCAAGTCATAAATGACATAACAGAGCTATAAAAATTTTCAGAATTAAATTTTGACCCCGATATCAAAAACTCAACCCCTCGGTCAAACTTCCCAAAAATTCAACTTTCGGCATTTCAAGCCTAATTCCACTACGGACTTCCAAATAAAATTCCGATCACGCTCCTAAGTCCAAAATCACCATACGGAGCTATTGGAATCATCAAAATTCTATTCCGGGGTCATTTGCACATAATTCGACATCCAGTCACTATTTGAACTTAAACTTTAAATTTTTTCGTCAAAATTCTATATCTCGGGCTAGGGAGCTCAGAATTTGGTTCCGGGCATACGCCCAAGTCCCAATTCACGATACGGACCTACCGGAACTGTCAAAATACTGATCCGAGTCCGTTTGCTCAAAATATTGACCAAAGTCAACTCACTTGTGTTTTAAGCATCTAATTCACATTTTAATCCATTTTTCACGTGAAAACTTTCCGGATTTTTTTTTTACGGATTGCACACTCAAGTCGAGTAATGGTAAATAGTGCTTAGATCACAAAATTAATCATTAAATTTAAAGATGACATTTTGGGTCATCACATATATGGAGTAGTTTTTTTTTTCGAGAGACGAAGTAGTATTTAAATAATTAGAAAAGATAACAAAAGTTCCTAACATGATTGCATATGATCATTAGCCGAATTAAGTATGATAACATGATAAAAAAGATAAATTTTATTTTTAATTTAAATTCGAATTTTAAAACTTTATCTATAAATTCAAAATTATATTTTAATTATATATATATATATATATATATATATATATATATATATATATATATAGTTGTATTTGACTAACATAGCCAAATATAGAATAAAGTTACCATATACTATTGATATTTATTAGCTTGCCACTTGGATTAATCATAATGTCAATTATATATAGTAACTTTATTTATTTTTTTGAAAATTCAAATAGAAGGGTTAATAGGAGAAAGTAACCTTTTTTATTTCCTTTTTGGGGATTCTCCATATAAAGAGAAGGAGCAAATGCATGCTCCAATTAAAAATTGAATTCTTACCAGGTATATCCCTAGGTCAGTCGCACATCGAAATATGTAAGAGCGATTGGACAGTCTCCTAAAACATACCCAAAATAATTATAATTGTCCATAGAATGTGAAAGAAACCTTGAAGAATTTACATCGGTGAATGGACATAAACTTGAGAGGAAAATTGGGGCTATTCTAGTAGTAGCACTACTACATTCCTTGTTTCATCCGCCTAACATATAAAATAATAATGTAGAATTAGCCCAAATAGTCGTTCATTTGATTTTTTAAATTAAAATAATTGACAGATTTATAATATATGTATAATTTATATATAATATATGTATAAATATACATAATTAATGTATAATATATGTATATCGACTATAAAAAAATTGAATCTGGCCGGCTATTTGAGTAACAATCCCGTCTAATAGCGATTTCATAGACACTAAGCACTAAAATATTGCACATGTAATTTTTAAACACTATATTTGTTTTCATGTGGCCTATAGGTCACAATTTCGAGCCGTAAAAGTAGTCGGTAACACTTGCATTAGGTTATACTGTCTACATCACACCCCTTGAGGTGCGACACTTCCCAGGATCCTGCGTAAATGCATGATAGTATATATACTTGGTACACAGCCTGCTCTTTTTTTTCTAAAAATGTTTATATACTATCAGTGTAAAAGTATTTCCCCTATTAGCTCAACTAAAAATTAATTATATGTGTGTTCATTAAAATTGAAATGATAACTTGAAAAATTAAACAATCACCGGTCATAATTATGTTAAAATACATTACTGATTACATAGAATAATACAAGTTAATCTAAATATCATTACAAGAATGGAATATCTTTATCTTTTTAACGGTCTTCTACTGACTTAAGTGTTGCTGCTTAGGCCTTAGGTAGTGGAGTCCCTCGTGTTGGTTCAGTTAAAAAGCAAACGCCACCATTTTCACCACTAACTCCCTTTTCTCCAGTCCAGTCTTCACGTTTCCATTTTTTTCTGCCCTTTGTGAATTGTGTGTGAGTGGAGGAGTTTTCCAATATATGGGAGTGACGCCTGGTTTTTGTAGTGCCATCAAATTCTTGGATACTGTTTTCACTAAATACTATTAACCAGTTTTGTGTAACAGAAATACTGCACAGTATACCTGTGACACTGAATAATCTCTCTCTCTCTGTGTCTCTCTCTCCTCTTTATTTCAAATCACTCTCTCTCTCTCTCTCTCTCTCTCTCTCTCTCTCTGTCTTGTACTGCTCGTTTCTGCTATAAACCCCCCATCTTTTTTCGGCTCACAGTTGATAACACATTCATTTACTAGCCTCATACCACAAAATAGGAGAATGGGTGTTTCAGAAAAGACTCTTCTTTTACTGTTTCTTTGTGTTTTTCTTGGAGATATTAGCCTCTGCTTTTCTTCCAAGGTAAATAAACTTTGGCTCTGTAGTCTGTCTGTATGAAATATGTAACATGGGTTTTTATTTGTTGTTATTGGGGATGTTATTTGAATGATGTTTTGAAATAATGAATAGTTAGTGAAGTTGTGTTCTTGATTGTTTTTCCCCAGTTATATGTGGTGTACATGGGAAGCAAAGATGGTGATGAACACCCAGATGAAATTTTGAGGCAAAACCATCAAATGCTGACTGCTATTCATAAAGGAAGGTTAGTTCTTGTTACCTTTAGCTATGAGTTTTTTTCCCTTTTTTTGAGCTGGTTCATTGGGGTTTGCACTTGTTTCTTTTGGCAAAAAACTGAAATGGTAACTTTACAGTGTTGAACAGGCCAAGACTTCTCATGTATATAGTTATAGGCATGGTTTTAAAGGCTTTGCAGCCAAGTTGACTGAGGCACAGGCTTCTGAAATATCCAGTAAGCCCCTGCCAAATGTTTTTCTTTTACTGTTGATTACATATTTAATGGTTTGTACTGGACTAAGGTAATGATATAATATGAATAAGTACTGCGAAAATTTTCTTTTATGTTAAAATAAAACAGAAATGCCTGGAGTGGTATCTGTATTTCCAAATACTAAGAGGAGCCTGCACACAACACATTCATGGGATTTTATGGGGCTCAGTGATGATGAAACAATGGAAATCCCAGGTTTTTCTACCAAGAACCAAGTTAATGTTATCATTGGTTTCATTGATACAGGTGATTTCTCTGTTCCTTTAGCTTTAGTTATCTTAAATTCCAGCAATCTTTTCCTAGTTAGGTGAAAGATATGATCGTTTAATGATGGAATGCACCAACTAAGTTGTTCCCTTCATTTAATGTATTGTCACTTAAAAGGGCTCTTGACTCTGTAAGTTTTCTTAAGAAGAGTACGATAACATGACTTTGAAAAAGTGCTAAGTTTGTCATTTCAGTACGTATGGCTGAACCCGGGGAAAGTAGTTCCTTTCATCAATCAATTCTTGTTTCAATCATTTTCGAATGATGAAATATGTTTGCTTAGGTTTTATTTAAAACTCAAGTTTATGCAATTTCTTAACTTCCCATTTCTTCTTAGTCACATCTTCCCATATTTTACCAGTTGCATTTATGCGTGATAGTGTTCTTGAACTATTTGTAAATGTTACTTTATGGGAAGAGCCACTATCCATTAGAGTGACATGTTTCAATGCAAATATTAACTCTGTTCACAACCTTATCAGTTTATCCTCAACCTGGTCCCCAGCTCTCCCTCTTTCCCTTGTTTTTCGAGCTAATTAGAATTAGAACTTGAGGTTAAGCTCTTAAGATGTATAATGAGACAGGAATTTGGCCTGAGTCTCCAAGTTTTAGTGATACCAACATGCCTCCAGTGCCAGCTGGATGGAAAGGACAGTGCCAATCAGGGGAAGCATTCAATGCCTCTATATGCAACAGGTTTTCTTTTGTTTGCCAACCATCTCTTCTTTTGTTATATGGATGATAAGTGCAATAACAATTTGTCTTATGTAGGAAAATAATTGGGGCTAAATATTATATGAGCGGCTATGAAGCTGAAGAAGAAAATGGGAAGACCATGTTATACAAGTCTGCTAGGGACAGTTCTGGTCATGGGAGTCACACAGCTTCTACAGCAGCGGGACGTTACATAGCTAATATGAATTACAAAGGTTTGGCAAATGGAGGAGCCAGAGGTGGTGCCCCAATGGCCAGGATAGCAGTGTACAAAACCTGCTGGAGTTCTGGTTGCTATGATGTTGATTTATTGGCTGCATTTGATGATGCAATTAGAGATGGGGTTCATGTCATTTCTCTATCTTTGGGCCCTGATGCTCCCCAAGGAGATTATTTCAATGATGCCATTTCTGTGGGGTCATTTCATGCTGTTAGCCGCGGAATACTTGTGGTCGCTTCAGTTGGAAATGAAGGCAGCACTGGTTCAGCCACAAATTTAGCTCCTTGGGTGATCACAGTTGCAGCCAGTTCAACCGACAGAGATTTTACTTCTGATATTGTACTAGGAAATGGAGTTCGACTCAAGGTAATCCCACTTTTCGACAAGTTTACATATTATTACTCAATTTCTATTTTCTAAATTAAGTTCTGATATTTGGAAGGGTGAAAGTCTTAGCTTATCACAAATGAATACATCTACAAGAATTATACCTGCTTCTGAAGCTTATGCTGGATACTTCACTCCCTATCAATCCAGGTGAATCATAAGGTACTTTCGCCGTTTGTTAAACGTAGATATGTATGCATTGACAATTATCTTAATTTACTTTTTTCCTTCCCTCTCTTTTTTCCATTAGTTATTGCTTAGATAGTTCTTTGAATAGAACTAAGGCCAAAGGGAAGGTTCTTGTGTGCCTACATGCTGGAAGCTCAAGTGAGTCAAAGATGGAGAAAAGCATTATAGTTAAAGAAGCCGGTGGAGTTGGGATGATCCTTATAGATGAAGCAGACAAGGGTGTGGCCATCCCTTTTGTCATTCCTGCAGCAACTGTTGGGAAAAGGATTGGAAACAAGATCCTAGCTTACATTAATAATACACGGTTCACTTCCTTCTTGTTGACTTTTTGATGTTGTTAACTATCATCTCATCCCAATCTCACATCTTATTATATTAACAGCCTCCCCATGGCAAGGATTCTCTCTGCTAAAACCGTTTTGGGAGCTCAACCTGCTCCTCGGGTAGCAGCATTTTCTTCTAGAGGTCCTAATTCTCTAACACCAGAAATTTTGAAGGTAATTTGTGCGCTAAAAATAGTAATAATGTAGGGACTTAATTTCAACTGCCACTTGTTTTCAACAATGATCTCTCTTTGCCTTTATAATGTAGACCAACAAAGTTTTTATGTCGCATCCTGATATTTACTTCCTGGATCTTCAATGTGGTTGTGGATTAGTTCTTTGTTACTTTGCATTTTGTTTGGTTCTTACCTTATTTGAGGATTTGGCTTTTTCTTGCAAGTAATTTCCTGGCTGATTTGCCTTTGTAGCCTGATATTGCAGCTCCTGGATTAAATATCCTGGCAGCATGGTCTCCAGCAGCTTCTACTAAGTTGAACTTCAACATACTCTCCGGAACTTCTATGGCTTGCCCCCACATAACAGGAGTCGTTGCCTTGTTAAAAGCTGTGCATCCATCTTGGTCTCCCTCTGCAATTAAATCCGCGATCATGACAACAGGTAGAATAAAGGCTTTTACATAATCTAACTCTTTCGTTCAAGCCTTCAGTGCATTCAAAATCGGCCCATAATATACTCTCGTGAATGTTAATGCAGCTAAACTGTCAGATAAGCATCACAAACCCATAATAGTGGATCCTGAAGGGAAGAGGGCTAATCCATTTGACTTTGGTTCTGGCTTTGTTAACCCCATAAAAGTCCTGGATCCTGGTCTTATATACGATGCACAGCCAGCAGATTACAAAGCATTTCTTTGTTCAATTGGTTATGATGAGAAATCTCTGCATCTGATTACAAGGGACAACAGCACCTGTGATCAAACCTTTGCGTCACCAAATGGACTAAATTATCCCTCCATCACAGTACCAAACCTCAGAAGCACATATTCAGTAACTCGAACTGTTACTAACGTGGGAAAAGCAAGAAGCATTTACAAGGCAGTCGTCTTTGCGCCAATGGGTGTCAATGTCACTGTGGTTCCCCGAAGATTAGCCTTCACTAAATATTACCAGAAGATGAATTTTACAGTGAACTTCAAGGTGGCTGCACCAACAGAGGGATATGTGTTTGGTTCTTTGACATGGAGGAACAAAAGAACATGGGTAACATCTCCACTTGTCGTCAGAGTGGCACATTCCAACATGGGTATGATGGTATAGTTGAGGTCAAGTGCTATTTATTGGGGTAAAAAGTAACATATACTGCACAAAGTAGCTGTTGAAAATGGTTGCAGCAGCAAGAATTCAGTATCACTCTTGATAATTCCTTGAAATCAACACAAATTCTTAGTAGAATACTTGTAATTAGTTTTAGAATATGAATAACTAGTAATTCTTTATTCCATTCATCACTAGTTTTGAGTTTTAGTCCTTGTTACCTAGTTAGCTTATTAACTTTTCGTAGCTGCTTGACAGCATATTGCAAATTCTTTTACTTGTCTTGTAATTTTACATTATGGCTTGGCATTCTCTGTGTCTGACTCTGCTTCTATCTCAACTAGTAGTTCATTCTTTAATGGAATATCTTGTAGAGACTCCACTGCAGTTTGAGTAAGAAAACTTGAACCGTGTTTGATCCAGAAAGAGAACTTGAAAATAAGATTAAGGAAGGGGTTGGGAGGAACTCTAGACTGGGTATTCACGCAATAAACAACCAACCAATATTATATAAGGTATCGCTACAATCTCCACTACCAAATGACATCTCAATTTTATGCTAACAGAACTTGGATAGTTGTACACAGTTCTGTATCTGTATCCCCAATGTACCGAAACACAGATTTAAACCATCATAATCGCTGGCCTTGGGATTGAATGTCTGAAGGATCAACCAGGCCTTCCAACACAACTAGTTCATCAAGGAGTGTAAGCTTCTCGTCTTCAAGGGCCTTAATCTCATCTTCGGCTTCACTCAATTCTTTACCAAGAGCAAAACTTTCTTCCTCCAGCAATAGATACTTTCTCCTTAATGCCCGATATTCATTTCCGGAAGTGGAAGTATCCGGCAAGAATTCAGGTGTTGATTTGTCGGCATGTTGGAATAATGGGGAAACTTCGTTTGATGGTACTCTTTTGGTGGGTTTTAGTCCATTTTGAATTGGCAGCGCATGAAAATCTTGTATCCTTTTTGCCTTATTCCCTTCTTTTTGCAGCACTGGAGCCTTTTGTTGTGATGTTTTCTTTTTTCGCATTTTGGAAGCTGAAGCTTCCTCAAGTCCTCTACGAGCCTGCATATCTCTCTCTATATTTAATCTGCAAGCATAAACAACTAGTGATATCAAACTTCCAAAAGCATCAGCAACCATGCTAAGCAGCTCCTCAGGAAAAAAGTCATTTTTGGTTGTCGTAGTCTAGTAGAGGACCAAAGCAGAGTTCTCAAAGAACAACATTTTGGTTAGCTCAGTCAGTCATGTTCATGTAACGCCGTGAACAGTACTGAGTTGGTAAATACTCATCCAACCAGAATTTGGTTTATTTTTGAGGTTCTTTTGTTCAGTCTCTACATTTTAACTCATGCCATCTCCCCACCCCAATCCACACATGAAAACAAAAGGACCCTAAAAAGATAATTAGAAATTCCTGCATGCATTCTGAGGTAATATCTCGTTGAGTTCTAATTAATATCTACTACAATATTTCTTTTGGGGTGTTGGGATGCAGAGGGAGCTAGGAGGGATCCACTCAGGAATGAAAGATAAGTTCCAATTCATAGAATGGAAAAGCCCAGACTAGAATAATGTCAATGTGAAAGTTATGGCATTGAAATCTAACAAGCAGAGGAGTGGAAAGGTCTAAAAGGAAAAACCGATAAAAGAAAGCATCTGAAATCGCATCAGACAGTTAAGAGAGAAGCACAGATGATCCTATGCCTCCAAAAAATAAGAATAAGTGAATCCCAGGTAACATACTTCAAAAATTGCTTACCAGTTTTATCAATTTCTAATAATTTCAAATATATCAATATATCATAGAGGGGAAAAATTGAAGAGGTAGTTCTATCATTAAATAAACAAATGAATGATACAGAGAATACTGTTCCAGACAACTCAATATACAGAGTAATGACACACCATTGTACAGCATTTATTTTTAAGCAAATTGGACACCACAAATAGCATTTTTCCCATTATACAAAACTTTGCAAGACTAGATTCAGGGCCATGCTGAAAAATCTTTCCCCATGTCTAAAGCAAAGCCTTCATTTTTTCTACCTTTTCCATACATTTTATAGTTTTAGTTGAGCAAGATAATTCCATGATGCTCTACTTCAAGATGAGAGCATACGATACCCAGGTGACACTGTTATTGAGTTTATTTTTTCCAAAATATATTATCGCCTATTCTGGTCTGTATCACCGGTTTTAATCTTTAAATTCAAAGAATAAAGCGTTATGTATAGCCTATCTAGAGGATGAACCCTATGATGCCCAGCCATGCAGTAAGTCTCCTAGCATAACCAGAAGAATGTAGGATAAGAATTACAAGTTAATTTGTAAGTTATGAGACATGTTATTCCTGCCACTTTATCATATTTCTGGTTAGATGTAGAACAGCAAGAAGGGTTCGGAAGCTATCACTGCTTGTTACTAAAACATCCACAAATCATACGATTCCTATTTCCAAGTGACCAATACTCTTTGACATGTAACAGAAATATGATAAAGTGGCTGGAATAACATGTCATTTTTCATTGGAGGAAACAATGACCTACTGTGAATCAAGAAAATAGGTATTGAGTCAATAATGGAGGGACATTTCAATCAGATCTTTGCGATAAGAAAGTCAATTTTCTAGATTCAAACCACAATGGACTCAAGCTTTACTTTTTTCCAAAGCTTAGCAAGGAAATTCATTTGTCAATTCTAAAGACTAGAAATGCTTATAATGCCAGACATGCAGGCATAATATCAAAATTCCACGTTGAATAAACCTATATTAACAGCTGCAAGTTAAAGTCAATATTTGACCAGAACTCTCTCTAGTAGCAATTAACGAAAATTGAGCGGTTATATTACAAGGAAATTTCCTCCAAAGAGACTGTAATTTTTATAAGTGGTATAAGATAAGCTCTCTGCTCAAATTTAAGAATTCTAAGAGAAGATTTCACAGTTTGAACAACAAGATTGACTTTGATGAGAAAGAGGAAGCATCTCAATGAGAAGACATTTCAATTTTTCAGTGCAAACCTTAGTCTTGAATGACTCTAGATAAAAAGATTAAAACCCCAAAAAGGATTGAACTCAAGCCAAAAAGAGTATTGCACGAAACCGCTAAGCGTTTGAAGCTAGACAGTGACCTAGGGAGATCTAAACTTTACTAGTTATGTGTGAAGATTTGGATGAATACATGTGAAAATGCATGAATATTCCAAAACTGAATAGATGTGATACATCAACTCTAGCGCGTGGAAGTATCATTGTCGATCTTTTAGTGTGTTCTCTCTATTTTCTTTTAGAAAACATTAGCAATCTTCTTCCTCCAATGTACATCATTATCTTGACTTAAAAATGGTAAAATCCTACTTATCATCACAAATTGAATAATAAAAACCGTTTCTATTCCTTAGCCAATTTATCTAGGAAGCTCGGAATAGGCTTATCATATTTTACCAGGATGAAATTAGGATAATCCGCCGCAAGCTAATCTAATTAAAACCCAGCAGAGTAGTGGCACTTGTTGCCCTCCTTATCCGGGCAAAACACAAGGACAGGAAAATAAATTGCAACTAATAAATTTCATTACAAGGAAAAAAAAAGGTAACCTAAAAAATTCATAATGATCAGCTTGTAAGGAAAAAGATGATATCTTTCAGAGCTTCATAAAGCTAATTCGAGTTCAATCTAATAAAAATTCTCTTAAATTAAGGTAAAAGGAGAAGACAAATTCAACTGGGTCTATGAATTCAGGACCCTAGAACCCAAATAAGACTAGCAAAACAAGTAATTGGATCATACTATAAAAGCACCTCTTTTCCCCCCTAAAATTACCTGCAATTAGCGGCAAAATTAAGTGGCTGTCAATCTCCTTGAAATATCGGGGGATGAAACTTCTCAGAGCTTACAGCGAAGAAGAAAGGGTTAGAGGGTTTTTGCTGTTTCCAAATTCCAATTTTGGACCTAAGTACTAAACGAAAAAAGGACCAGTTGATAAACGTTTTTTTTTTCATCTTCATAGGACATTAGTTCGGATTTGTCTCTCCATTTTTCTCACTTCTGGTAATTACACTTACCTCCCCTCTATTTCAAAATACTACTCTAAATTAACTTCCTATATTTTATTTTATTTGACAGTTTTAATTGGACAGGAAATTTGAAAAAATTTAATATAAATGGTATAGTTTTTAGTAATGCCATAATATGTGATCATAAAAGTATGTTATTAAATTTAATGCATAAGTTGATGTGGATTTAGCCAGTGGCTTCTTCTCCTTAACATGGGACATTTTTGGTAAACATTACTCTACTACACTTGTTAAATTAACTCGATGGACGCGTACAAAGCACATTTAGAAGGTAGTACAACAATAATTAAATTTTTTTTTAAATTAGGAGGATTTATAATTAATTTAATTGAAGTAAATATAATACTCCATTCTTTTAAGTGTTGAGAATTCCAATTTAGCACAATATTCCATGATTTGAACAGGTCCAATAGCCGGTGGTACTTTGACCAGAGCGCAACTAAGCTCTCTTCTTCAACTGTATAGTTTTCTACTTATGTTTTCTTTTATCCAGTTCCCTTTCATTGCTAGTAATATACAAATATTTGACCAATATGCTTCATCTGTTTCAAAATAGTTTTCATATTTCACTTTTTAGAGTCAGTCGTCTAAGTAAATTTTTACTACTTTTTAAGTATATACTACCTTTCACAATCTTTTTAAATATCCTTTTTTTTTTCTTCAAATATTCTAAGTGGATCAGTATCCGTTTTAATTTGATAATAATTGGTGAATGACCACGTGAAAGTGACAAATAAGCTGGGATATAAATAGGAGCAGTAATTTTGGGGGGGAAATATAGGCACTGTAGATAATTGAATACTCTGCATTCTGCAACCTGGCATTAAGAAAATTTGCTAAGAATAAGAGTATTCTTGGATTTCTTCGTTTAAATTAGGTAAACGCTTTTTCAATATATAATGGAGTAGGAAATTTTGAACAATGGGAATAATAGAAACATGAGAAAATTAATAATTTTATATCAAAGAGAATAACAGCTTGTTTAGAAAAAGCAAGGAACTCACTAAGCTAGTGATAATCTTCAATATAAAGTACAGTTACTCTTTCACTTAATATCTGCTTTATTCATGTGGCCTATGTGTAATTCTTTACATAAAAAAAACTATCAATAATTCGATGCTGATTTGCTTTACGTATAGGATATGAATTTATGATTGAATTGCATGCATATCCACATTTATAAAAAAAACTAAAGGTCCACAATCCTACAAAATTCTTACAACACGCAGAACATTATACAACTGAAAGCTACTTCTTTAAATTTATCTCTTTCTTTATGTAATGGAATCATATCATTCTGCTTTTTCTTGGATAAAAAGTCCTTTTATTAAAGAAGGGTATATGTGGTCTGCTTTTTAATCATTTAACCAACACTACGATCAATGTAGATTCATTATTCATATGTTATCTCCAAGTCAATAACTTAAATCAAAAGGATGTGTGAACGCTTGCTGTCAAGAGAAAAAAAGAAGAAAAATATGGATTTAATTTAGAAGCAACTTCTTTAAAAAAAACAATAAAATGGAGCTTTAATTTATTCTCTTCAATCATTCGAAAACAAAACGACCTGGTTTGAGTTGTTCGTTGGGTATTGAAATATTTTTATTCAAGTTGTATGCAATAGTAATTAAATCAGATCACAGTCCGATCGTACAACCTTCTATTGTGTTCTTTGCTCTTAGCTAGGTCCAACAAAATAAATATTATTTAATTCTTTTTTATGGTCATTTAAAATATAATTATTAATAATTACCGATAATAAGTTAAATTAATATCTGGAAAAAATTAAGGCAATTAACCTTCTCTAACAAGTTAGTATAGTGATAGGGTAAAATACTGGTTTGAACGTAATTAAGCGGTGAATTTGGTGATAACTCATACTTTTATCTGTCGTTGCGGTGTCTTGTCTTCTAAATACATGAAATAATAATATGAGAAAAAGGTCAAAAGAACAACCGAGACAAAAAGAGTCTCATAAGTTTTTTTTCATTTTAGAAAGACTTTGTACTCATCATTCATAGTTTCATACAGTTAAAATAAGGCAATTAACCTCATTAATAAAATAAAATATCAACTACAGCATATTATTTTCTCTTTTCTTTGAGCTTGAAAATCCTATTGTATGGCGCAATTTAAGCACCTCGGTCCTTGGAAATTGCGGTTGGTGGGTAGCCAAACCAAGTGGGGATTAAATTCCAATCAATAAAAAATAAACAACAAGAAGTATTACTAAATTGTGATGGGTAAAGATTTCATACTCCATAGTCCATCCCATCCTTTATGTTTGTTCTTTAAACGTTTAATATAAAATCATTTAATAATATTAATAATAAGGAGTTTTGACTAAATTATCGTTTTCTCTTTTTGAAATGAGTAAATAATGGATATATAGTTTCTTGATTTCTAAAGTGACAAGTATTTGAATCAAATATTTTGGCTGACGTGACAAATAGAAAAGACCAGCGAAAGTATATTGTTTAAGGAATTATACAATAAATTAATTACAGACTTTGCAAATGATCATAATATAACTTCGGCTTAAAGATAATTTTCCTCTTTTACTATTTTATACGAACAACATCCTAATGGGTTGACTACATTAAGCAAAAGTTTAAAAGTAAGTTGGTATTAAAAACCCTGAAAACGGGTTACACGTACCAATTTCCTGTAATTAATGTTTATTTTTTTATCATGTTAGCTTAGTATTATTCTCATGATTAAAGATAAGTATTGTTAAAACCTCCCACGTCTCCATGGTCAAGAGAAAACAGAATGTGTGGGAACTGCATTACGCTAATAACATATCCATTTTAATGTGCAAAATTTGGTTGACCGTTTACTCGGTCAAATAATGAATCTTCAGTAGTTTCAACTTGTAGGATGTATCTGAGCAGAGACATTGGAGAAATTTTACAAAGGATCAGAGAAAAGAGAAAGATAACAATCATACCATATTACCATGGAGAATTACACATAAAAGGGTAAGACATATACTTCCTCTCACGTACTATATATATATCCTCCCTATTAATTTCATATTTTGTGTTACCACTTACCAGCAGTAAGAAGTTACACAGGAAACGGGTGAAATCCCATTTTTGAAAGATGAAAAAAAACACCAGCTTAATCTACCCATCAATCATCATAATTTTTTTTTTTTTTTTTTAAAGTTGTTCCATATATCTTCTTTTCTTCACTATACATCTTCTCTGGTACTCCGGAAGATCCTGAAAGTGACGAGTCCTCGTTTTTACCATATAAAAAGAAGCATAAAAAAAAAAGCACAACATACATTGATACAAGTCATAAGTTTCGCTATAATGCAATGTCCATTTTTATCGCCGTATAGAAACACAACATAAAGTAAAGAAATCAAACACACGCAACAATATAATGACAATAATTAATATTTTAGTCATAAACAACTATCTGGCCATTCAGACGTTCAGTAGTAAGTGTGCCTAAAGCCTATCAAATTCCATGTGTGTCTAACAAAATATCCCACTAATCTTATCACACTGCTCGGATGGTGTAGGGGTGGAAATAACCGGATCATAGATAAGTTTTTTCATGCCTCGATTTTTTCTCGATTCGCTTGGAAATCTCGTAGTCTTTTTTTTTGGAGATTATTGAGAACGAAAAGATGAAAATGTGTTTGGGATTAAGAACAAACAAAATCGTTTTATGTGTGTTGTCATAAAACGTATAGGTAAAAGATTATTTTATGCTTGGAAAACCCGTTCCACGCTCTCTATCCAAGGATCTTCCTGGACTTTTTCCACTCGTACGTTGCTATGGGTAATTAATATTTATAGCTGCAACGGTGATGAAACCATTTTTAAAATATCCACATGTATGTGTTATCTAAATGGTGAAATAGGTTAAAGCGTACACAACATTAGAAAGATGATGAAAATTATGCCTTTTACAGAATCAAACGTGAAGGAAAATATACATGTTTCCTCCCTTTATTTAATTTGGAAATTAAAATGTCATACTACAGTCAAGTGATTATTATATAAATTCCATCTTGTTTCATTTAACATAAAATTAATTACTACCTATTTGAAAATCAATTTTTTTGTTTGACTTCAATTTTAATGCATTTCTTACATTTTAAAATGATAAAAATCTATGACTTATAGTGTTTTCTATATAGTTAATAAAAAATGTAATTGTACAATGCTTTCAAAAATTAAGAAATTGGTTTCTAAACTGAAACCGTAAGTTAGAGAGATTGACCGTATACTCCAAATTCTTTCATATATTTTGAAAGCAAGCAAGTTATCCTATTATTTTCTAAAGAAGCGAAAACAATATCATCAATTACTATGAGGAGTTTACTATCTAACTACCATAAAATTACAGTAAAGTATGGTAAACTTTTGTGGCTTTGACAAAACCTATCTTAGAGAAAATAGAAAGGTCCAACATTTCAGTTGCATTGATGAAGTCCACTGCAAATTCCAAATAACTTAATTACATTGGTCAAATGTCAATCATATGTGATTCGGCACCCTGTCGTAGTACCACATTGCACCTAAGATTCTCTCATTTATAAGCCACCTTTTTCAAAACGAAAACAGCTATTGGTCTAATCAATTCTTTTTTAATACAGTACTTACTATTTTAAAAGTTTAGTAAAATTTCCTCCTTTGAAAAAAGTTGGATTACATCTTGGAAAGATATACAAGACAAACAAATTAGAACGCTGGGTGTAACAAGTTTTATCAAGTTATTTTTGGGAATTAATCGTTATCTCTCCTAGTAAATAACTCAACATTCATCTAAGTGCACAATTCAATCTTCTGGAGCATAAGTGACAACAATCAATATTATACTATTTTTAAAAAATATATATATACAATATTTAATTTTGCGGAAAGACCATGAGTTCATGTACCCGTGCCTATAAATCTGTCCCGCCCCTGTCCACTAGTATTGGTGCATTATGGACATTTCATTTAATAATTACTCACTTTTTTTCCTATAAATCCTTCTATGATTTGGTAGTCCTTTAAAATTATTATCTTAGATTTATGATATTTTTTCACATGAGATTTGTAAAGACTAACACGAGAAATTTGTAAATAAATACATTAGGTCTTTGTAGAGTCATTTTTTCTATTTAAATTATCTTTATAGTGATAATTAAATACTTGCAAGTGCTTCTTTATCCTTTTTTTCCCCTTTCTTTTTGTGACGTTAAATCATATATATCGAATCCAACTATTATTTTTAGATAAAGGAGAGCATATATTGATGAATAAAGCGTGCACCGAATTTTAGTATACAATAATTCAAGTGGGTCCAAAATTATATCAAATACTCCATATAAAAGAGTAGAAAGACCAAAGAACCCCTCAAATTTCTTTAATCCAACTAGTAAGATGGTGACCTGAAGGGCATGTGATGTACAGCCAAAGTTGATCCCTGTCATTTCAATAGAAAACTCATGCAAATCAAATAAAATGCAGAAAAAAATGAAAATAATAATAATAAAGAATCAGCGAAGGGGCAAGTTCCAGGTAATGACATGAAAGAGTGTGAGACCAACCCAAAAACCTGTTCAAACTTCAAACCTCTCCAGCACTAATACTAGTATCTCATCTCATTTTCTTCACTCATTGATAAATTATTTTATTTATATCTACAAAAAAGTAAGACAACCCCAACGTGCCTCAAACCTTCTCCTCATTAGATTCTTTCTTCCCCTGTTTTCTTGTCCAATCTCCAAATCTACTTCCCCTACACTACTCACCATCTCTCCTGCTGATGAAATGGGATTATTGACAGCAAAACTACTCACCATTTTCATCTTTCTCTGCTGTCTTCAACTCAAACTTGAAGCCCAGAAACTGAAAACTTTCAATAAAGAGTATCCATCTTTTGATGAAACTTTCTTTAACATATTTGAGGTTGAAAAACCTGCAACAATCAGCAACGCTGCTCTTCAGGTAACCCCTGACTCTGCATCTTCTGATTTCAACCTCTACAATAACTCAGGAAGAATCCTCTTGAAACAGCCATTTAAGCTATGGGATGGTGATATTTCAAACAATAAAAGCAGGGTTGCATCTTTCAACTCTTCTTTTCTTGTAAATATTTATAGGCCAAAGAATGAAACAGCTGCTGAAGGTTTAGCATTCTTGATTTCTCCAGATTTAGAGAAACCACTCAACAGCCAAGGGCAGTATTTGGGTTTGACAAATGCTACCACTGATGGAAATGCCACCAATAAAGTTATTGCTGTTGAGCTTGATACTTTTAAGCAGACCTTTGACCCTGATGATAACCATATTGGTATAGATATTCACAGTATTAGATCTGTAAAGTATGAATCTTTGTCATCCCATGGGATTGAGCTTGCTCCTATTGGTGCAAGATTCTATAATGTTTGGGTACAATATGATGGAATCAAGAAAATTCTTGATGTGTATATTGCAGAACAAGCTGAAAAGAATGGTTCTACACCACCTAGGCCAAACAACCCTATATTAACATATAATCTTGATTTAAAAAATCATGTGAATCAAGAATCATATTTTGGATTTTCTGCATCAACTGGGAGTAATTATCAACTCAACTGTGTGTTGAGGTGGAACTTAACAGTTGAGTATTTTCCAGATAAAAAGCATCCTTGGTTAAAGGTTGTTTTAGGGGTTGGGGTTCCAGTGGTGGTGTTATTGCTACTTGGGGCAGCATATTTAGGGTATATTTATCACAGGAGAAGAATTGATAGGTCACAGTCAAACATATTGGGTGCACTAAAGAGTTTGCCTGGAACCCCACAAGAGTATAAGTTCAAGGCCTTGAAAAAAGCTACCAACAATTTTGATGAAAAGAACAAGCTTGGGCAGGGGGGATATGGAGTGGTTTACAGAGGTTTTTTAGTTGCCGAGGATAAAGATATTGCAGTCAAGTGGTTTTCAAGGGAAAGCATCAAAGGGGAAGATGATTTCTTGGCTGAACTTACTATCATTAATCGTCTCAGGCATAAACATCTTGTCAAATTGCTTGGTAAGTCTTTTTTTTATTTTGGTTAAGAGCACAGATTTTGAACACTTATTTCTACTTATCATACCATGAATTTCATCTGTTTGAGTAGAGTGCTAGAGTTATATTCTGCCTGTTCTCGTTATGATCTTTGTAGTAGGTTCAGCATGACCACATATTAAGCCCAACAGCAGTTAGGGAAATGGAGTAATAAATATTCATCATATAAGATAGTACAAGAGAATGAGCTTTTAATGGCAAAGATTGTATGCGCACACAGCTTTTAGCTAAACCCTTGAGTCATAAATAAGGCCCACTTCAAATATTTCCATTGAATTTCATTGCTTTCATTTGTAAATGCATTGATATAAACTAGGTGGAGCCAACTTGATGTGACTTGAGTGAATGGTTCCAAAAACCTTGTAAAAGTTACTACGATAATTTAAAGCCAAAGCTTGGTGGGATATCAACTTTAATACTCCACCCTTTACGTGAACTTATTTGACTCGACAAGGAATTTAAGAAAAAAGATAAAGACTTTTGAACTTGTGGCGTAAAATAAGAAACATATATTTTGTGTGGCTATAAATCATTGCATAAGGGTAAATTGTTTTCAAATATGAAAAGAGGTCATTCTTCTTGGCACGAACTAAAGAGGAAATAAGTTCACATAAATTGAAACACATAATAGACTCATTAACCGCGTGGCTGTAATCCAATGAGCAGAAGCCTTATCTTTCTGTGCTTTTCTATTTCCAGTAAGTTTCCACTCAGAGATCCGTGAACTTACATGCTTATTCATCTAATTTGTGTAAATTATGAGTTTTGACATGGGACTAGTCTTTTCTAGTCTGACATTTAGCATGCTGGGATTTTACAAGTTGGATCATCTTCTGAGAAGCAGATTTGTCGGTTTGAAGAATCAAAGCCTTCTTGAACCCTTGTACTTAACTTGGTCGTCCTTTTTGTCTTCAATCTCTCTTTTCTTTCTTGGAATTCTCGAGTCATCCCAAGGATTTGTCAAAGTTTCTCCTTAAGGCTCCGTTTATTTAGCGTAACCAAAATTTAGTGGCCTGACTAACCGGATTCTTGCTGCACAGAGCCTACTGAAGTGAAAAACGCTCCTTACCAAGAGTTTCCATTCCTAGGGTTTGAAACCGAAACTTTTGGTTAGATGTGAAAGGGATCATATTCATCTTACCACACTCCTAGACGGTGAATGTCTTAATAGTTGATTCCTCCCATTTGGTAAGTGACATTTTATGCCATAACATCATGGAAGTAGGAAAAACTAATGGAATGACTTAAATGTTTTGACCAAGAACCAACTTGCTGCTACAGTGCTATGTCCCCTCCAATTTAGAAGATTGAATCTCCTCATTTGATTTTCTGAAAGAGAACAAAAAGAAGATGATCATCTTTCGCTGACCATGGAAAATGCCCTAAGCAGCCATTCGTCAAACCAATTTTTTATGCCATATATGTCAATATTTTGAGGAAGCCTCCTTCTTTGTCACAACATACCTTTCAATGCATTGTCAATGATTGAGACAAGTTTTGGAATGCTAAATATAAAGATGATAATTATATCCACTGAAAAGGACATCAACTTCGTATTTTAGTACACAATTATCTTCAAACACCTATCCTTTTGTGTCATCTGACCCTACAAAGAGATAAAGTTCGTGACTTTTTCTTTTATAAACTACAGAATATAGTTGACCATCTGGAATTTTTTTGCTCTCTATTTGATGAACTTATACACCTTTGTTACTGAATCACTGGATAATTTTTACTGATAAAAAACAACCTTACTGACATAAGCATCTTATAATTGAATGTTATGGTAACAGGATGGTGCCACAAGAATGGAAAGCTACTGCTTGTATACGAATACATGCCTAATGGCAGCCTAGATATGCACCTTTTTTCGGGGCCAGATAAGCAGCCGCTGAGCTGGCATGTCCGCTACAAGATTGTGCAAGGTGTCGCCTCAGCGTTGCATTATCTGCACAATGAGTACGAGCAGAGGGTGGTCCATCGCGATCTAAAGGCAAGTAACATCATGCTCGACTCCAAGTTCAATGCACGCCTTGGGGATTTTGGCCTTGCACGAGCCCTTGACAACGAAAGGACCTCATATGCTGAGGCTGAAGGAGTACTTGGCACAATGGGATACATAGCACCAGAGTGTTTCCACACCGGGAAAGCCACATCGCAATCTGATGTTTACGCATTTGGAGCCGTGTTGTTGGAAGTTGTATGTGGCCAAAGACCTGGAATCAAGGTTAATGGTTTTCAATTCTTTGTTGATTGGGTTTGGTACTTGCATCGCGATGGCCGTATCCTAGAAGCTGTTGATCAAAGGCTTGGAGATGACTATGTTGCTGAAGAAGCAAAGAAACTTCTGCTATTAGGTTTGGCTTGCTCACATCCAATAGCAAGTGAGAGGCCTAAAACACAGACAATAGTTCAGATTATATCAGGGTCAGCACCAGCACCAGAAGTTCCACCGTTTAAGCCGGCATTTGTATGGCCATCTATGATGCCAATGGACATAGACTCTAGTGTTATGGACACAACATCTATAACAACTTCTCACTTCAATTCAGGATGGAGTCTTGACTATCAAAGCAGGGAGACCCCATCATATGCAGACCACCCCAACTCATTGGTGTAGTTACTTAGGGAAAACAACTTTTACCTAAAGGAAAATTGTTTTTTTTGGTTGTCTATTTTTTCTTTAATTTACTGTAATTATGTTTTCTGGGGAGGAGGTAAAAATATTTCTTTCAGTTTTTTACTTTTTGTTTTGATGTTTTTTTTTCAATTTGTTAATGGGGAAGGATGAGAAGATCAGACCAGCCCATGTACATCATTTAACTCAGTAGTGTTACAGTATGTCCTATTTACTGTTGCTCTTTCGTTGATATATTGATAATATTGAGATTGATTTAAAACGAGTAACTAACATTTGAAACCAATTGCAAGGTTCTGAATACCAAACTAACTGAATTCAGTCATATGAATCCTATAGATCCATTTGATTCTATAGTCTCATTCTATTCCAGATGCGATAAAGCTCAACAAGGGGAAAAGAAAATACTAGTGCAGATTTGCTTTTCCAGTTACCTTTAGGTTTCTTTTACAAAACAAAGGAATTAACATGTTTCTATCTAGAACCCTTCTTATCCGGCCGACTGAAAGAATATTGCACATGGATCAAAATCCTGAAGCAACGCCATTATTTACATGCCTTGGGAAATCCTGCAAATCAATCACTGTCACTGAACTTTTAGTCTCTATGTTGTTTCTGCCCTATAAAACTACTTGGTGTGTATGATGCTTCTTAAATTAAGGGGTACTTGGACATAAGGCACTCTTTAAGGGGGAAAACATCCCCTGTGAAATGGATCTCATGTCCAAAAAAGTCATTATATCATTGTTTGGTAGTCTTTTAGACTAAAATTGTGTAAAAGTAAATCATGTTGCCTACTATTGTCGAACCAAATTGGAATAAACAAAGAAAACGATACAGTGTATTTGTTGAGCCATAGTTATATCGGAAACAACCTCTCTAACTGCACAAGGTAGGGGTAAGGTCTGCGCATTCAGAGGCGGATCCAGGATTTCAAGAGGATGGGTGCACTGTTGTAAAGAGGTGCATCTAGAATTTATATTTGACAGGTTTAACTTTTGTCTCTTACCATGAACTCATTGTAGTTTTGAAATTATAGGTTCAAAATTATATTCTTTTTTGAAATTTTAGTAATTTTTACATATATTTATACTCCATGCTGAAAATAAAACCGTTCAGAGTGGATTTGAATCGCCAATATCACTTGTAAAGATGCACCCAATAATAATTACAACATATGAGTCTGAGCATGAATGCACGCACATATATTTAAGTAATTTTGAAGAAATATAACATTATTATACATGGTTTAGGAAAAAGAGTATGGGTTCACGTGAACCCATACCCCTCAAGCTGGATAAGCCTTTGTGCGCACACACTACCCTCCCCGGACTCCACTTGTAGAATATACTGGGTATGTTGTTGTAAAATGAAGTGGTGGGAAAGTATCTTCATTGTCTCCAGCTCAAATTTATAAATATGAAGCATCTGCTTTAATTCCTTCATGTGACTGCAACAATTTCATGTCTTGATACATACAACGTAAAGACTTCGTTGTGTACTTGTGTGTACCATAACTGTCGGTATGTAGAATTTTGGTTGGAAGTTTTAGGAAGATATCACCTTACTTCTCTGAGGACTTATATCATATGACAACAACTAATTCGTATCAAATCGTCCTCCTCCTTTGAGTCCCTTTAACACATGTAATTCACACTTGTGATGGCCAAATCTCTAGCATAATTTGGGTTCTGTAGGTCAAAGCACTTCAAAAATAAACTGTACTACTACATACAACTTAAAGAATTCCAAGATCTTAAATCGTAGAGATAAGACTTGTTCGACTCTTTAAAAAAGCACTAGATAACAGAAGAGCACAATATAAAGATGGATCACAAATGCTTAGTTGATATGCATAAATTACGCAAAGCATATTATGCCATTATAGAGGCTATTCTAGTATTAGATCGCTGACCATCGTAGAAGAAATCCCACAAGGTTTATTTTCCCCTTCCTACTTCCTGGTTCATTAGTCTAATCAGTATGTATAAAGGATGCCATAAGATACTTGGGAAAGTTTTACAAGTTAGTGCGCATAAGATCAAGAGCTTCACCCGCCTGCAACTTTGTTGACAACCGGAGCTTTCTATAATCCTGGAAAGTGAATGGAACATAGACACGGGGGTGTTCAGCATCAACCAGCTCCGGTGGTGGTTCCACTGCTATTTCTCTAGGTCCCAAGAGGAATGAAGCAATAGACCACCGTATTTTTGCTTCCTTGCATATCACTCTATGCTTCACATTGTAAAATCTTCCATTGCTCCATACCTTCACATAGCAAAAGGCAAGTATGCATAACAGCATAAGATAGCTGGAACAAGTCAAATCTTGAAAATGAACTAGGTAAAGCAGCAGCATACTTACCGTGCCTATGTCTCCAAGATTCACAAGGAGGGTATTTGGCCAGGGATCAACTGCAACAAATTCACCAGATTTCTTCATTACCTCAAGACCACCGACGTTTTCATCATCCTGTAGAATAGTAAGGAATCCCGAGTCTGTGTGTATCTGAACCCCAGAGGAACCTACAGCTTCTGGAGTGAAGTGGTACTTGTTAATCCTAAACTGACAAGGCCAATCCTCGTAGGAAACATTTTCCAGTCCCAACCCTTCACCCATTTTTCGCATGATGTCCATCATTAGTCCATGAATTGCTGCAGCATACTTCTTGATTGTCTCTCTGTTTACAGTACGAATCTCTCTGTTTACAGTACGAATCAATCTTTTAGATGTGAATTGATAAAGGAATTATAGAAAATCACAACGATGGATAAAAAGTCCGAAAATTTTGGATGTGCGTTCATTCAAATACAAATTTAGTAACACCTTGCTCAAAAGGTTCTTAAAGTTGTGTTCCACTCCTACGATATATGCCCTTCTAATTGTTTCTACAAAATTAAGGTCTAGCAAACTTATGCTCTTGGAATTGTTTAATTTTGGCATAACAATAGATTGGGAGTCTTAGAGCAACGGTAAAGTTGTCTCTGTATGACTTATAGGTCCCAGGTTCAAGCCATGGAAATGCTTTGTGCACTGGTTGCCCTTCAACAATAGAGGGGAGATGAAATCAACAAGAGTGAACTGCACTATCTACACTAACTGTATCCTGTACCAGGAAAGATTAGCTTTCTTTATTAGCTTCACAGATCATCTAAATTCCCCCGACTATTAAACTCAAATAAGAATTACGTACACATAAGTAACTTCCAGATCCCACGAGTAAGTTGCTAATGTAGCTGATTAGTAGCTAATTATTGCTAATCACTTTCTTACTTCAACAATGAGTGCAGAAAGAACTCAACTTTTCATAATCAAGAAACTGAAAAAGTAAAAGCCAAAGAAAGAAAGCAAACCTCTGTTGCGGGGATGCATCTAACTGAGTACAGAAAGCATCAACATCTTCAGGAGAAGACATATCGTAGAGACCCAAAGCCTCATAAAGTGGATTCTTTTCACTAGGGGACATATACCCAGATCCAGCTATCACATCCTTATTACATTTCTTGATTTCAGTTGGAAGATCGAACAATGTCCTCACCACTTCCCTCATCTCTGCCATGAGTGAAACTGGAAGAATATTGTCATGGTTCAAAATCCTGAAGCATCCCCATTCTTCACAAACTTTAATGAACTTTGATGATTGCCTTGGAAAATCCTGTAAATCAATTACTGGCACTGAATTTTCAGTTTCCATTTTGCTAGTTTTATTTGATCCTGTGGACGAGCGGGCGTACCTGTTTTATAATGAACAAGTAAAGACGTGAGGAATTTGGATGCGTTGAATTTTTGAGGAAACACATGTTCGGCCTCTCCGCAGGACTGTCGCCACTTTATTGGACATAATACAAACACTTGAAACATATGAAATGGATAATATACTGAGGGGTCGTTTGGATCTAAGGTGATATAAAATTTAGAATTAAATTTATCTCGATATAAAATCATAGCACAAACTAGGATTAAATTATCCCATTTTCTAGGTGGGATAACTAATACTATAAAATTATGTAATCCTTTTCAGTTTTCACTGCAACCTTTTTGTTTTTTAAATCAAGGTTAAAATAGGAAACAAAATATTATCCAAGCTTATCCACCTTCAAACCAAACACATGCTTTGGATTATATACAGTATATCTTATTCTTAGCTCAATGAACCAAAGATTATAATCTTAGGATAACTTTGTCCGCGAACAAAATAATCTCTCGTAATTTAAAACAACAATAACCAGCTATATCAAATTATTAATCTGTTTTTCAAGCTGCATTATGTACTACTAATAGTTATTGTTATTCATAATAGCTAAAAAGGTTACAACCCCTCCCTTTATTAGAAAGTAGAAACGATCACAAGTTGCCCTTATCGTCACTCTCATGATTAGAGGTCAATCCCGTGCTGGATTATGTCTTTATTATCACATTATTAAGCTTGTTTTTGTAAAACATAAAATTATCTTTTTGGTGAGACAAAAATCAGGAAATGAAATTACAGAAGTTTCCGCTCATGTACATTATAAAAAAGTTTACTCGGTGTACTAGGCCAATGGATATTTAAAAATCGACTAAACCGATCGAACCGTATCACACCAAACAGATTTTTAGGTTTCTTTTAATAAAACCGTAGGTTTTTATATAAATCTACAACCGTACCAATAATTAGGGTAGGTTTTTTATTTTTATGAAAATAAACCGAAAAGATACCCAACCGTACCGAATAAATTTACATATGAAAAATATATTTATATATTAAGTTTAGAAATAATAAAGCACTAAATTTTTTCTTGGGTCTTGGAATTATGAAAATGGTTACAAGCCAAAAAGTAATTAAGATCAAAATCCTAATTCCCAAACATATTATGCTACTCCTACTTAAACTAAATTATTTATAACATATTCACTAGCAAGACACAAAATATTCTAGCGATTATGAGTAACAAACTACAATGTATTGAATATGTTTCCTTTCGTATGATTTAGATTTATCTTTTTAAATATTTAATCTTCTATAGACTTTATTCTTGAGTCCCAACTTGGTTAATATCTTTCTACTTGTGTGATTTATTTTTTCTTTGTCTTTGCATAGTTTCTTTTACGCAGATGTAGAGTAGATGATGGATCTATACTCTGGTCATCTTTCATGTTTTCATAATTCATCACCATTTAAACAGTAAAACTGCCTAGAGAGTTTTGCTAAGTCTTATAAAAGTATTTATGTTATTGCATTCTACTTTTACTAGTGACTTTTACATAACATTTAAAAAATACCGAAAATTAACTGAACTGTACCGATACCGAAGAGAAACCGATATGATTGGGACGATTTCATTAAGTTTAATTTTGGTTATACATAATAGAATAACCGAAAAATTAGTATGATACAAATTTTATAAAATAACCGGTCGAACCGAACCATTGACACCCCTAACTAGGACTATCTAACGCTGCTTTTATAGGTCATAAAACAATTAAAGCCCCCTTATAAGGCAAAAGCCCTCAATCGAAGTATTTCTTATTCAGCTAACCCCTTTTAGGGGAAATTTTTATCAGCCTTGCAGAGGAAAACGTCCAAGTACATAAAAGTTAAGCAAGTTGGTTAGAATGTTGAGAATTTTATAGGAAAGGGGACCATTCTGCTGAAATTAGGGAAGTTGCTAATTGAGGATGAGTTTTGATTAGGTAAAACAGAAAGCGAAAGGGACAGACTAAGGGTTCGTTTGGTACACAGAGATAAGGTGGGATAAAGGGATTAAATTTATACCATCAATCAAACATGGTATAAATTTATCCCAGACTGGATATACCACCTTATCACATCAAACTTGGGATTATTTTACAAAATAGTCCAGGGATTATAATCCTGGGATAATCCATCAAACTTGGGATTATTTTATAAAATAGTTGAGGGGATTATAATCCTGGGATTATTATCCCGGCTTACCAAACGACCGCTAACAGTCCTATAATACCGTCTTTGTTAAAGATTCTGATTTGTGAGAACTTTGACTTAACGATGGAAAAAAGAGGAAGAAAAACCACTGCCTTCCCACACACAAAATCTCTTTTGTGGTTCACAAACAAAAATGTTGACATAAGAATCAATTCTTTTGGGTTGAACAATCTGACCAAAATCAATTAGCAGAGAACAGACTCCAGTTATATATTGAGATCAGTAAGTATCTAGTGAGGACTAGGAGACTCCATTCAGATCCAAACATTTAAAAGCGAAATTAGAAAAGAAATTACTTCAGATTAATACAGTTGGTAAGTGGGGCTGCTTTGCCTATTTATCAACAATAAGGAATTTCACACATCTGAAACAAAGATAACAAGTTTTTGGGGAGAAAGAATGAAGTAACCATTGATTGATTGTTAAGTACAATATACACATATAGCTAGCTCTATACAACATGAGGATTGAGGACTCCCTAAGCTAAATACTTTAATCCTCCCTATATAACAACAAAATTCTGGGAAGGAAAATCTCAACCATTTAGCTGCAGTACAAACCAGCTGAACAAGCAGTTCAAATATTCACCATTCCTCTTCATATTTTGGAGGCAACTAAACAAGATGCTCAACTTGATTCACTCGTTCCTCGCATTCAATTCTAGATGTTTTACATCGAATGACGACCATCAGTCTTGTCTTTAGTTGGCCGTTCATCTTGGATTTCCTCTAAATCCTCATCATCCCCTTTTCTACCAGCTTGTTCCTTCCAATATGCTACTAGCTTCTTTAACCGAGCGACTTCCTTAGATGAAACATTTTTGCTGGGATCATTTACAATGGAACGGACTCTTGATGCATACCTGGAAACCAAATTTGTACTTAAAGTTATACCTTGATTACAAGTCGGCTCCATCGTATGAGCAAATAAGGCTTAAAAGAGAGCATTTCAATTTAAGAAGGAAAACTATCAGAATAACATGATCAAAAAATAAAACAATATGACCTATTTCAACAATAGAGAATATATGCACAAGTAAGAACATACGTCAAGGAGTTGTGAGTCTCATCCAAGTTTGATTCTGCTGGAGAGATGTTTACAAACATAAGAGTTTTAGCATTTCCACCTAACGAGTCGCTCATCAACATAGTTAGCTTGTGATTTCGATAAGGAATGTGTTGATTTCCTGAAGATAATGCACTTATGACATCACCAAGTGCTGACAATGACTTGTTAATGCTTTGAGCTTCTTTTAATTGATTGCCAGCTGAGCCAGACTTCTTAACTCTTTCTGAGCCAGCAAGATCCACAAAACTTAGCTGCACATACATAAAAAAGAATAAAGCAGAAGCTAAAGAAACAAAGGACACTTTTTGTGATTCTATATTGGTAAAGTTCCTAAAGATTATACACTTATTGGCACAGTCACAAGGGACTTGGGTAAAAAACAAGATTTAGATATACTAATGAAATCTACCTTAATATGCTAAGAAATAAAACTTGAGCTACTCCAACAAAGTATTACTTAGGATATTAAAAGTTTCCTCCTCAAACGAAGAATGAAAAGCATAGTGGCCAATATCTAGGGGCGGCTTAAGAGGGAGGCTGCTAAAGCTTTTGCTTTAGGCCCCCAAAATTTTGGGGCCAAAATAATTTTTTATAGTAAATTTTTTTTTTTTTTCTTAAAAAAATATTGAAGTTTATAGAAAACATAAAAAAATACAAAATACAAGATCCAAGGTAATTGATTTCAAATAGAGTTGTGCATACTTTAGTAAATACCGAATTACCATACCGAAATCAAAAATTTTGGTATTTATTATGGTATTTGGTTTAGGTTTTTAAAAATATTGGTATTAGGTATAGTATTCAATATCTTAAAAAGAAATACCGATACCGTACCGAAATATATATTACTCCCTCCGTTCCAATTTATGTGACACTCTTTCCTTTTTAGTCAGACTCAAAAAGAATGACACCTTTCTATATTTAGTAAGACTTCACCTTTAAATTTTCCTTTTTATCCTTAATGAGATGATTTCTAGCCACACAAATTTCTATGGTTTGTTTTAGACTATAAGTTTCAAAAGTCTTCCTTTATTTCTTAAATTTCGTGTCCAGTCAAACACCTTTACATAAATTGGGATGGAGGGAGTATGTTACACAGTACACATATTATTGATTATAACATAAATATAGAAATTCTAAAATTTTACTTTCCTTTGTTCTCTAAGTTCAGCCATTAATTCTAAGCAAATAACAAGACATTTTCAATGATGAAATTTATTCCTTTATGTACCGTTTTCTCTCAATGGATTGATACTTGCTAGTTTTGAACAAAGATCTTGTCAAGAAATATTTTTATTTTTGTATTTTTGAGTATTTTAATGAAGAATATTATAGTTTATGGCTCTACACACTAGTTAGTATTCAAATCGAACAAACCAAAGTTAACAGACCGAATAAACGGAAAGGAGAAAAACCGAGCCATACCGAATTTAATTAGGTACAGTACTGGTATAACATTTTAAGAAATCAAATACCCAAAATACCAAATTGTACCGACTGACGAACACCCCTAATTGCAAACACATGGCTAACATCTTATTAACTTGAACTAGCGCTTACCAATAGAAATAATAATGATATTACTATCATATGTTTGTTGTGAAATTAGACTTTGTCTTATAAGAATATTACAGTATAAATAACAAGTAAAAAAACGACACTATTTTTTTGGCGTGTATATATAAAAGTTCTGTTAAAAAAGTTAAAGCCTCTTATTAAAACTTGGCTTTAGGCCACATTTTGTTGAGTCACCCATGCCAATATTGTATAAGTCGTACAAGTTCACATTGTCACAAGAAAGTTGAAGGGTGTGATGCACGCACCTTCCCTCTGGCAATTGCCTGCGTTTGAAGATTGGTACTCTCAATAATAACTGAAACTATAAGATGAGATCTTGAACTCTGCTCATTCATCAAGGTTCCAGTCGTATGACGCTGTTCAGATCCTCTTTGAATTATTGTCTTAAGTTCCTCATACGTTGAAATAGACACCACTGTCACATTTTCCACGGAAACCATGCCCTGCTTATGCCAAATTTTGCTAATTGTTAAAGGCAAAATAAAAATCTAAACATAAGCTCATTCAAGCTTGGACATAATGAAAAGAGAAGTGCAAAAGAAATAGACTTGAGAAGTATTGATAATTTGTGAGGCTCTAAAACAATCACCTTTGAATCTTTTTTTATATCCAATCTCAAGCGCTTTGCATTCTTTGGCAATAAGAGGTCCACCAATGTATCCTGATACAACTCTACCATGTATGCCTGAAAAAGTTCACATCAGTCATAAGTTTACAATGGTTTAGAATGGGCCTTCAGGACGTACATCTATTCACTTCACAAGCACCGGATAAGGAGAGAAATCATATGAAAAGAAAACAAGGAAGGTGACAACACTGTATTACTCATAGTTTGACAATTTTATAATTAGATGTTCCACCAGAGAATCGGAATTCAGAAAGTTGAAACATGATTAATGCACTAATTATATTAACTGAAGACGGAATAAAAACCTACAATAACCTTTAAAGCATTAGAAGATTTTACCTTTAAAGAGAAAGAGAACTTATTACTATCTCGCTTCATAATTCTGAAGAGTTCAGATATAGCTCTTGGTGTCAGTCCTGGATTACTATCAGCTCCATAGATTGTGAATGTCTTGCCAGATCCAGTTTGTCCATATGCAAATATGCAAACATTATATCCATCAGCAGCTGACTGCACCAAATACTGCAACAACAACAACATGTCAAACTAAGAAGCTGCTAGGCAATATGCATATATTAGATCCTAGCAAAGTTCTATAAGAGGACAATTGACTTTTTGCTTGCCTTAGTGTCTTCGAACACATCATCTTGAGTGGCATTTCCGTCAAAGACACGATCGTACATGTGTTGTTTTGCTTTATCATCTTTCCATATATGTTCAATAGTAAACTCATCAACACTTCTCATTACATTTCTTTCCTTCGCTATAATTTCCTTTTCACAAAGAGGTCTTAATCTGCAGTAGACTCTGATCTTGCCTTTCATATCTGAGACATGAGTAAAGTCCATAATATTACACTTTAAAAAAGAAATTTCAAATAAAAAATAAACAAGGACCTTCAAAATTGCAATGTCAGTAGCACAAAATAAAGAAAGGCAGGTAATTTTACCTTCTATTGTGTTGAAGTACTTTTTCCTTAGAACTTGTTCCTCTCGGTAAAGTGCTTCCATTTCTGCTAATTGAGCCCCTTGCATTTTCAAGATGGCGGCAGTTTGTTCATTTTTTCGATCAATGTCCTGAGTAAAGTAAGTGTCAAATAAAAAAGAAAATATGATATTCCATGCAGCATAATAAATATATTTTTTGACACAAATATTTGTAAACTCCGCCTAGGAGAGCTTGTCCACATTGCTAGTTCCAAACACATATAAAGGAGGAGGATTCTGTAAGTTCACTATCAACATAAAATTAGTTAATTTAAAATGAATCCTCAATAATGAACCAATGGATATTGAGGATCATATAGCCGATCGCAACTAGCTTGGGAAGGTATAGTTATTGTTGTAAATACTTTGTACAAGATATTCACCTCTTTCATTTCTCTTAGCTCCTCGAGCTCCTTCAAATTATTCTGTAGCATTTCTAGTTCCCTGTCTTTAGCTTCAAGCCCTGACCGTGCAATAACCATATCATGTTTGGCCTCTTCCAGTTTCCTTTGAAGTTCAGAGACTTGGAGCCTCAGCGCCTTGCATTCTTTTTCAAAATCTTTCTGAAGGTTTTCCATCTGTACCCAAAATATCAGTGCAAATCAACAAAAAATCAATATAAATGCAGAATGCATGTTAAACACAAAGACATGGAATGCAACATACCTCACTTGATTTCTTCTTTTCTAGCCCTATGATTTTTTCCTCAAGTGATGTTCTTTCACTCAAAAGCTTCCTCTTTGTTTCTTCTGCAGTGCGCAACTCCATAGTACGAGCTCTCAACTCTTCCTGGATCTTCTGTAAGACCTACATGTAAAGCCACATAAGTTTGTGTTTTTTTAGGTTGATCAAACTCACTAACTAATTTGGACAGATAACTAAGGCCAAACACATATTTATAGCTCTACCTGGTTATTCGCTTCAACCAACTCCTTCGTAATATTTTTCTCCAAACCTTTAGAACTTAATTTTGAAAGTCGCATTTCCAAGTTCTGCTTCTCCGTTAGGGCAGCCTGTAAAGAAGGCACTAATATAATGAGATGATTGCCGCCTCAATAAATCAAATTTAAGCACATTTAACAAACACCTGAAGCTCTGCATCTTTTTCATTGCATAGAGATCTAAATTTTTCACAATCATAAGCAGCAGCTGCTAAATTTTGCTTCTCTGATCTCAAGTTATCTTTTAAGCTATCCAATTCTTCTTGCATCTTCGATTCTTCTCTTTGCCTTTCATGTAAATCTTCCAGCAACTGCTTATCAATACAACGACCATGAGCTATCAAAGCAAATGTGTGCCAAAAATACATCACATTGTATCTTTGTATTGTGATTGAAATGATAGATATATGCATAGCAGGTAGAGCAAATGGGTGACATATACATTTCAGCACAGACACAACTGATAGAAGGAGTTGGGAATTCCATTATTTCAACTTATGTTAATAGAAAAGAACAGTTCCCGTTTACATATTACCAGCAGCATATACCTTGTATGTTAAACATTTCTGTTCGAATTTCTCATAAAGCATAAAAGTTTCTTCTACAACAACAAATACCACTCACATCATTGACTTTCTTCTGAGATTCTTCAAGGGCGCGAGACAAATCCTGAATGCGTCTTTCATTAATGTCAGTGTTTGCAGTTTTGAGATTATTTGGAACATCTACATTAACGGAACCATTAGCTGCAGAACGGGCTTTTGAGTAGCGGCGTAACATCACATCATTAATATGTGTCTGTAGAGCAACACAAATTTCCTCTCCCTGCATATAATGAAGATGTCAAGCTATGTAAAATAGTGAGCCAGATTGAATCAACCATCTATAAACACATAAGATAAGCATGTTCCGTAATAGACAAGCTTTGAACCTGTTTTGTTTCGAACTGAAAGATATGCAAGACACCAGCAACTCTCATCTTAAAGAACACAGCAGTGTTGCTGCTACCAAATTGCATTATGTCCCTCAACTCAGCTGAGTGCAAATACTCCTTTGGAACTGGACGGAAAAAATGAACCTGTGGAAAACAAAAGATCATACTTGAAAACTGTTACGTAAAGTAAATACAGATCCATCTTCTCAACCTGATAAGCATCACTATGAATTACATCTTACCCCACGCTTATTAATGCCCAATATGATTTTCCCAGGCAAAAGTCCAATAGGATCATCAATCTTTCGAACAGCAAAGAAAACTGAATTTCCATAAGGAAGCGTCCTCAGAATCCGCAAAAATTGTTGTTTGGCATCATCTTTTGTCAGATTTTCCTAGAGAGATTAAAAGAATGAACCTTATGTTGACATGGTATCAGTTCACAAAAACAAAGGAAATTCATGCATAAAGTAATCTAAGGAGTTTCAACATAAATCATGGGATGCTAATTGGTAAACTTGCCACAGTGAAATGAAAAAAAAACAAATAGAAAGAAAATGAGCGACTGGAAAGGAACTCAAGGACAAAAGCCAAGCACTGCTGGTAGTTCTTTTTTCCTGCTCACAAAAAGAGGCATTGAGAAATACAGGAGGCAAAAATCATCTAATATTGCTTGGAGAACACCTTATATTATGAATGAAAATGTATATTAAGCATAAAGAAACATCATTAAGGAAAATGTAGATAGAAAAACTTCTATTCAGTTTCTTAGAACATGATTCCTTGACCAAGGAAACCCAGATAAAGCTCTTACCATCAATTTGTAACGAGAAAGTATATCCAATTCCCACTCCCTCTTTGCCCGTGTCATTGCAATTTGTCTGGGTAGAAAACGCTCCAGCAGTGATGTCCAGTCACTGAAATAAACAACTTAGCATATAGGACAGGCATAAATACTACAGCATGTTCAGTCTTTGAAAGAAATAGTACTAGTAAAGTGAAATAAGAAACTGGGGACAAGTCCAATTTGGGAAAAAAGTAAATGAGGCATAATTTGAAAGAAAAGTTAATAAAAAACTACTGACGTGCAAGATTCAGGGCCATCAACATATCCAATGTCAACCAGTATCTGGAGAGCAGACATCTGTGCTGCATCATCCTTGCCAACAGGATAATTGCCCATTATGTAATCATGTTGTAACTGTGACCACAGAACAAATATTATAACAAAGTAGAATCAACTTTGACTTGAAGGTATACCAATGAGCTTAAACATTTAGCATATCAATTCACTATAAGCAAACTGACATACTTGAACATATGACAATTGCACGAACATTGGTTCTGTAACAGCTTCATCTGACTCACGAAACAACTTCTTTTTGAAAATTAGTTTACAATGCAAAATCTCCCCTTTACTTCGGTCTTTTGATGCCTTAAAGTCCGCCAACAGATCTCCAATATACTTATTTTCATCCAAACAAATGTACTCCTCTACAGAAAACATACATGCTTAAAATGCAAAACATTTTACCTTTAAAGAATTTATAAAGTGGAAAGGAATCAGTACCATTTCCAGGATCTGGAGATTTAGACCCAGTAACAACCTTACGGCACTCGAACAGACTGAAGCTAGCATGAGCAGACAATCTGATTATCCCTGCAACCTCCTGAAAGAGCAAGTATGTCACACAAAAATTACAAAGGAAAATATCACCATCATATCCACTGTTAAATTTATCTGCTTCCCAAAGAAACTAGAATCCAGTAAGAGAAACTTCTTAAATCAAGACCGTCAAATTTGAAAAGTGATAAATAAACCATGTCAAATGATCTTAGAACCCTTCTAAAATCAGAGTTAGAGGGACTAAGCCATCTATACATAAATCAGCCTTTGAAATTCTTAAGTCTATGAGAAGAAGGGGAAAAAAAGGAGAAAAGAAAAAGAAGTAACAGACAGATAGCCCAAAAGTTAAGGTTCCAGAAGATTATAAGAAGCTGTTCATTTGTCTGATCAGAAGTCATTTGTTACTCCTTAAGCATTTTTTGATAAAGTAGCTACTCCTTAAACATTGAACCAAGCAAATAACAAATACACAATAAACATGAGATGTATGCTGGAAGGAAGCACAAAACTGATAAAGGAACCATAAACAAAGAAGAAAGGAAGAGATAAAAGAGCGAAACATGCAATGCAAGTTTTGGTGTTAAAGAACATGTCCCACATGGGTTGTATAAGTCCAAAGGGTTTATAACGGCCCAGGATGCTCCAATATTATCTTAGGGTTTTAGCTTGGATGTTCAGATTGTCTACACCAAACAAGTTACATTTATCCCGCTTTCCTGTGCAATATTTCTCGTTAAACTTTACCCGAATACCATAGGATAACTAGTGAGCCCTACATGTTCCTCGTATGCCTAGAGATTTTCCAACTGTCATGTAAAGTTCATGCTGAGTCAGACATAGCCATTCGCTCTTGGATAAAAGAGTGATGAATAAAAACAAGGATCTCCTAACTCTTGCTAAGTTCTACCACATTATAAATACCATGCATATTTTGTCGTATGTATACTGTATGGAAATTCAGCAATACCTCAATAGCATCAGCTACCGTTGTGGCCATGTCATATGTAATTTCCTCGAAGGTTTCATCCAAGAAAAACACTATTGTAGTAAGCTTTTTACCAGTTAAGAGAGCTTCAATCTCCTCACGACCAGGTATCGTGTGCCTAGGTCCAGCCTTAATAGAATGTTTCAACGCATTTAGAGTATTTATTGCATAAACTTGAACCTCAGAATCAGTATTAATTCCATGTGCAACAGTATGAATATATTCTGACAAGTATCCACCAATTTCCTTGCTCGGAGGCATGCAAGATGCACACAAGTACATTAGCTCCCATGCTTTAATCAAAGAATGCCTGTATTTACGAAGCAAGCATGTGAGGAACATTGTCAAGTAAAAAGCAATAGAATGAACAGGAAGAAGAGAATATCAGCATCCCGTTTATCAATTAATAAACTTGATGTCAAAAGTACCTCTCCGGATTATTCCTTGTTTGCTTTGAAATTTGGGCAAACATTTCATCCCGAAGCTCAGACCGCTTCAGCGCCTGCTTAAATAGCTTGCCAACAAGCTCGATTCGCTCATCCAAGCTGATTGGAACTGCTTTATCATAGGAATCAATACCCATATACTTCAGAATGGACTGAAATAACTTAACTGCCCTGCTGATAAGATCGCCATTTATTTTCAGAATTGATGTTGGAATGGGTTCCTGTCATGATGCAAGTTGTTTTTAGTTTGTACAAGCCAAAGAGATTAAAAGTGTAAACAGATAAAGAGCTTAATCTTACCCTTTGGAAACACAACATATCCTCAAATGTGAACTTTTCCCGAACTTGTGGCCCAACAGTTTTTTTTAAAAAGAACCCACGTTTGCCAGCAGATTGAAGATGCTTTTGCATAGCCTTCAAAAAACCCTCAACCTATAACAACAAAGAATCTATATTACCTCTCTATAGTAGAAGAAAAACAGAATTGAGGTCCGTCACGTCATTCTTAATAGAATTCAGAAAAGAAAAAAAAGTAACTCCAGTCTTCGTTGTGTGCATACAGATTGAAATGATTTTCTTTTTTTTGGAAAGACATGCCTCACCTGGAATCTGTCAATATATGGTATCGCACCAGCAAGTTCGGGTGACAGAACTGATGAGAGAGTAGTTGGGGTGCTACACATTGCACAAGGCAAACTTGTAAGTTACTATATAGTATCAAACAACACTACCCATTTCATCGAAGCGTAAAATAATACCAAAGTACATCTACTGGAAAAAATGAAAGGAGAGACTTACGGTGGAGCAAAATTGGAACCATCACTATCATAATCATCCCCATTTGAGGTTGCAAAAGAATAGTGCGAAGGTGTTTCATATCCGTTACTTGAGCCAAAAGAAGACCTGTTTGATCTCATACTAACTGGTGGCATATCAGAAGTCATGTTCCAAAATTATAGTCTCAAGTCTATACAACTATCAGAAAGACCATCCAACTCCTCAATTAAACAATATTTTGCTGACCCTTAATCTTCAATTGCTTCCTCAGTTACCTGACCAAATTAATAACATCATGATTATTGGAAATCAAAGAAGCCCAAAAGCTTAAATTAATCCACCAATTTTGAATCAGATTCCCCCAAAAAGAAAATCACACATTAGAGAAGGTGCCACTTTCAACAAATAGTCAACAAACGTCCAAAACCATAAGCATCATTAACCGGAGCAAACCATAACAGAATCACAAAAATCCTATTAACATTGCACCATATGCTACAAAGCTCACAGAATACTCAAAAGATTAGATAAGTAGCAAGCTCCCTAGCAGCCACCAAATGACCAACAAATTTTTCTCCTAAACAAAGAACCGACTAATTCTATACACCGAGATCCACAGAATCACAAGCAAAAAACTGCAGAAAATGCAAGAAAATTTCAAACTTGGGAATAAGATTACACATTGGGGAAAAAGACAAGAAGTCATAACCACTGGAGTAGATCGAAAACCCACAATGACAAATCAAAAGCACAAAAACCCAGTAACAAAACAGCATAATATCAGTTGTAGCTCAGAAATAAAAACATAAAAACTTCTGGGTAAGTGTCTTTTTTTTTTTTGGACTTTGTGTACCTAAGCACAAATGCTGTTCACAATTACAGAAGCTCATAAATTAGAAATGGGCAAGTGAAGGATATATGAGAATACCAAAGCAAAATGATGAAAAAAAGAAGAAGCTTTGGATTATGCTTTCCTTAGAATGAAAGATCGCCACCACCAGAGAGAGAAAATAGAAAGAGAGATGTAATGGTGGTGGAGTGAAGGAGGGAGAAAGAAGATGGTGTGGAGGGTCACGAGAGGTTTTTAAATAATTTCAAAGCTCTTTTTTGGCAAGGGGAAAATGACAAAATATAAAAGGAAAATTAGAAATGGTGTTCCAATAACTTGGATAGAGTTATACTATAAAATATCAGAATTGTCTGCTTATTGCATTTGGTCCTGATTTGGTAGATTTTGCTAAATGAAGTTTTTAATTTTGATAGCAAACTATTTTCTGTCTGCTTTTTTTTCTTCTTCTGGGATTTTATAAATACTTGCATTTTTTTCCTTTTGCCTAAATAGGAGTTAATGCCCTTTTTATGAAAATTTCATATCAATAAGCATTCCTGTCCTTTGACTTACGTATTAATAAAAATTAATCCCAACCTATAAAATTTCACATTAGTAATATAATGTTTGATTGTACAAATCCTATATTTAATTCGGGGTATAGCATCTGATTGACCTTATTAAACTCTGTACTTCTAATACGTAAAATTTTGTGTATTATTTTATTTGTGATAAAAAGTAACAAAGATAGAATATATCTTGTATCTGATAAGAGGCATAATTCCATATTTCCTTTTCTTTTCTAGGGCTTATATTGGTTTCCAAAACTTTTTACCTTTTGGTACACGAACAAAATTGGACAATTTGAGACCCCTAGTAGAACATCTTAATCTAATTTTGGGTATTTAAGGATCAAGTTAGATTAAATCTTCATAAAGTTTATATAAACGAAATTCTTTTTTATTTAGTGGATTGTTCATCTCCGTCTGTAGATATAGATCAAATTGACCGAACCACGTTAAATGTTTGTGTCTCTTTTGTTATATTTTTCTTTTGTTGTATAGTTTATTATCGTTCGAGGTTTGATTTACTAACTTATGCGTGACACCTAATTATTATGATTCTAAAAATTTGTAGAAATTGCCTTAAATTGTACGAGGAAAAGATTAATGTTTGTTTTGATATACCATCAGACTATAGAAAATAAGTGTTAAGCGTAGAATAGCATTTACGTTACTAGTTTGTGCAACCATAACGGCACTGTTGCTTCGGCTTCTTTTGAGTTCAGTAACTCAATTCTCTAAAACGAATAAATTATGCATGCATTCCAAATGAAAAGAGAGGGGAAACAAATAAGCTGCAAGTGAAAATTGAAATAAGAAACAAAAGCTATTGAACGAAAATTGTGGAAGTTCCTGCGGTAAAATCTTGAATTTTCGGTCCACAGGCAAATTATTTTTCTTATTTTCAACATGCATGGCTTCTTCACTACATTTATTCTATAGAAAATAATTTTTCTATATTCACAAGGTTGAAATAAGAACTGCGTACACATTATCTTTCTCAGACCCGAAGTCGAAAAAAATGAAACGGAAAAAAATTGCAATGTTGGGTTTGACATCGAGGAGTAAATTTATGGGTGGTCATTGAACTTTGTGTTCATTACTCGAAAGTTACTTTTCTTCTTTTTGTTACGTAAAAATCATTCAATTTTATTACCCAAAAATCACTTTTCTTTCTTTTGTTACAAAAATTATTTTATTTTGCTCTATTTATCACAAGTCACCTTGGCCAGATTTTATAATACTTTTACTTGAAAAGTATATTATGTTATTGACATTAATCCTCTCATTTACGTAATACATATATATTATATACTATATAATATATTTTTACCTAGTTATTTTACTTATAATTAAAATAATTTTAAATTATTTTATTAATTATTTTTATAATATATCCATACGTTTAATTTTTTCACGGCACTCAAATGTTTAATCATATTCAAACATGAACACGTTTTAAATATAAAAATGATTAAAAAAATTATTTATTAATATTTATTTAAAATAACAAAAACATATTTGTTTTTAAAAAAAATGTATTTGTGTTTAATATTAAGTTTTTTAAAGCTTTATCTATTAGTATTATTTATTTGAAAGTATTAACCTGATGTATCGTTTTGCTAAATATGAATAATTTATTTATTAAATTAATGGGTATGACTTGGCTAAAAAATCAATGAGCTTTAATTTTTTAAATTTTTATTAAATATATTTTATTAAGCATGATTAAGAATGTGTACTTGAGATTTGCTTACGGTAATGTTACTGACAAATTTAATAATGCTACTTATATATCTTGAAAAGTAATACTAAGAAAAAAATGTACAAATTTATTACATAAATGGGAGGATTTATAATGTCAAGGGCATAATAGACTTTTCAGGTGAAAAGTTTGTAAAATCTAGTCAAAGTGATTATTGTGATAGCTAGAGCATAGTAAAATAATTTTTGTGTAACAAAAGAAAAAAAATTGACTTTTGGGTAATGAACACAAAGTTAAATAACTTTTACGTAACAAAAGAAAGAAAAATTACTTTTGGATAATGAACAAGAATGACAAAATTCATAAAATTTACTCCATATCGAGAAAGTAAAAATTCATTGGATGTGACTAAAGGAATCAAAGGATAAAGTACAAAAAACCGTGGGGGCAAAAGAAAAGAAAAATCAAAGAAAGATTCTTGCCCTAATTTGTAAGGGTTCAAGCATATTACCCAATCCTATTGAAGAACTATAAGCACAGGACATATTGGATTGAGACTTGGGCACCATTCGTTGGGACCTTAAGGTTATTGGGTAGCATGTAGTTTGTATTATTTGATACTTTAGTTTAGGTTTGGAGCATACCTAACTACCACAATATTCTAGTTAGGGTCGTGCATAATTTGTTAAATATCGAATTACCGTATTAAAACCAAAAATTTTGGTATTCGGTATTCGATATTTTGGTATTCGGTATGGTATTTGATTTAAGTTTTAAAAAAATTGGTATTAGGTATAGTATTTGGTATTTTAAAATGAAATACCGAAATATCGATATCGTACCGAAATATATATTATATTACACAATACACATTTTATTAATTATAACATAAATATAAGAAATCTAAAATTTTACTTTCCTTTATTCTCTAAGTTCATCAATTAACTCTGAGCAAATAACAAGATATTTCTCTAAGTTTTCTCTCTCTAGGTTGGTATTTGCTGATTTTGGACAAAACTTTTGTCAACAAACGTTTTTAGTTTTGTATTTTTGAGTACTTTAATTAAAAATATTACCGTTTAAGACTCTATGTACTAGTTAGTATTCATACCGAATAAACCGAAGTTACCGAACCGAAACCGAAAGTAGAAAAATCGAACCATACCGAATTTAATTAGGTATGGTATTGGTATAGCATTTTACGAAATCGAATATCGAAAATACCGAAATAAAATATCTAAATACCGTACAGTACCGATCGATGAACACCCCTAATTCTAGTTATCCTATAATTGTGTTCCCACAAAAGTATATTCTAGTTATCCTATAATTGTGTTCCCACAAAAGTATACTTCTCTGAATTATTACTCATAAATCCATTGGACTCGTTCAGCTTTTGAGGAAGGGATTATTGAGATTTCCAAGATTACACAAAAGGGTGAAAAGAACAGTAAAGAAAAGAAAAAAGGACGAAAACGACGACATTGATAATTTGAAACAAGAGTTGGATAAAAAGATCAAATATTGATGTAAGTAAATTCTTTGCCCCAAAAGTGAAAAGGGTACTTTGAAAATTACTCCTAGTTCTTTAATTAAAAACCTGCCATTGAAAATGAGTATTAAGGGAATCAGATTATTGGAACTACGGATCAAAGCTACAAAGTAACACTAATATAAAGGAAGAGAATGTTGCAATTCTTATTCGACCATATTCAAACATTTGCAACATGAAAAATAAAATTAAACTAATTACTTAACCTAATAAATCTCTATTAATTTTTTAGCCAACTGTCGAGGTATCTTGGAAGTTAGGAACTATCCAATCATGCCATAAGTCATAACCGAGTGCAGTTGGAGAAATTTGAAAGTTTCAATCTCAAAACAGACAAAGAGACATGTTTGCAAGTCCATGTTACGACGAAACTCGAAGAATGAAACCAACTAATTAAAAAGAACTTGAAAAAGACTCCTAATTTTTTTATTTTTTTTATTTTCTAAACTGGGGAATTATTTCATTCTCTTATCTGGCTTGTAATAATGAGTGTAAAAGAAATATCTTCAATTTAGTGTACGTGGAATTAGAGTGGAAATGATTTGTCATTTTTTGTTCCTCGTAAATACATATGCAGGTTGGGATTCAAGATGAAAGCAATGAGTATGACCAACTTCTTATACTGTTAGATTGTCCGGTGCTTTTAGCATAAATTTTAGTACACAATATAGAAAAAGAGATAGGTGATTCGATCATCTTTTCTTGGTGTTGCCATTTATTTATCTACCTTTCGTTGGAGCAAGAGTTCTTGCCCATTTGAACAAATATTTGAAGCTGAAAAAATCATTTAAAGTTAAATTTAGAAGAAGAAAAAAAAGTTAGTGGAAATTGACGTTGTGTTAAAATAATAGATTTTTTTGGAAAAAGAAATTTGTAAAAGTTGAGAGCTCTAAGTGGAAGTTAAGATTCGGAAAAAAAACCTCACTTGGAAAACAACTTCAACTTGATTTTTTTTTTTCAATTTCTAGTTAAATTTCATTCACAATTTCACAAACAAATGCCAACCTTCAAGCTGAATCGTTTTCATTTGCAAGTGAAATTCTCACACAAATACTTATTTAGTTGTTGAGGTTAATGGAAGACTTGTAGTTGGAAAAATGAAAAATGTTTATTATCGAGATTTTTTGTATGATCAAACCATCAAGTAAATCATGCAGGACTAGATTTTATTTCTTTCTCAATATGTAACCCCAACCCCCCCCCCCCCCCCCCCCTTTTTTTCTGTCTAATAACGTTCCGAAATTCACAAACATTTGTCATTTCGTAGTGAAAACCTGGAAAGTTTCCTTCAAAAAGGAAACAAAGTATCCCAGATCTTAATACAAATAATTTTGAGAAATTGTACTGTACACTGTGAAAGCGTCCGGAATTAAAGTGTGGTCTTTTTGGACTCAAACGACGAGAAGTGTGGTATATTGACCGCATAGAGCATCAATGACATGCGCTATTCATCCTTCACTTCTCTCAATAGTTTGTCATGGTATTGCAACAATACTAGGTATGGGAGCTTAATAAATACTCTCTTGGGTCTTTGACAGTTACAATTCCCCTTTCATAGTTTAAAGCTGCATTGCCCTTTTATTCTGGTTATCTTAATAATGACAGATGAATAAGTAAGTACATGCCACGTACCCCATGAAAATTCTGGAGCTGCATTTTCAAGAAATTAATTTTCCAATATTTGCATATTATCCAAATTCCAACTGCTTGGTTTTAGTATCACTTCTCATCAATTAACAAACAACCTATGATCGTTACGTTAATTAGCATCACAAGTAATCAAACCAGTAATGAAACGACTTGGGATAGCATTACCAGTTACTTAAATCTTCATTTTCCTAATTTTTTTCAATTTTTTAATCACTATTTGGTGGATTTTTTTAAAATAAAATTTATTGTGTAATATTTAAATTGTCCCAATTTACTTTATTATTTACAAAGAGTAGCAATTTCTTAAAGGAAATGAATATGACATCAATATCCAAGTGAGGGTAAAAAAATAGCAGTTCGGAACACAATGCATTTCACATTCACGCAAGGTCTCGGGAAAGGCCGTGCACAGGGGTATTGATGTAGACCACTTATTCTAACGCAATTATTAGTAATTACTTCCACGACTCGAACTCGTAATATATAGATCACACGAATACAATAATATACAAGTGAAAGTACAGTTAAAATATGTCAATTTAGAATCTACAGAATTATCTCTAGATTGCCGGCCATGCCGGCTTCAGGTCCTCAAAAAACCTAAAACACCAAATGGAGAGGAATAAACGAATGAATTGGGTTTTGGGGGAATCAAAAAATAATGGAGTAATTGTTAGGGGAATTAAATAAGCTCACGAGTATTCCCCTATGTCCACTACTTAGCCAGCAATGCCATTAAACCATTTATTTATTTTTAGGTATATGAAAGATGTGACTCTCTTAGAGGAAGGCAGGCCATGACTAGGCAAAAACCAATAGTACCAACAACTAAAAGTGGGGAAAATATACCATAAAAAGTCAAAGTTGAGAGTGCAAGTATTCAAGACAAACATGAGAAAGTTGGGGGCATACCTTTTTATTCATTTTGATTACTAAGTCAATATTATATTGCGATAAGATTAGCTTTCACGTTAAATATTTTATTGGTAGTTTTTATTTTGTAGGCCAGACAATCTTTATTTTGACTATTGTATAACAGTTTAAAGACAATCTAGTGTTCATTATGGCAGCCTGCTTAGATTAATTATCTTTTGTTATAAAATAAAAACAACTTAGTAAAATATGAACAAGATATGTTGTTATGAAATAAAAGCAATTTAGTAAAACATGAACAAGAAATGGAGATAGAGAGAAGGAAGAGATTTTCTTCTTCAATTGTGTGTATTTTCCTATCTATTACAAGGCCTTTATATAGGCATGAAAAGTGAAGAAAAATATGTCATTGAATATGTCATTAAGCATAAAAATATGTCATTGAATATGTCATTAAGCATTTGAGAAGATCATGGAGGAAGAGTAGACATCCACCATAATTTAATTTTTTTTATAACACTCCCCCTTGGATGTCCATAGATAACGTGCCTCGTTAAAACCTTATTAGG
Organism: Nicotiana tomentosiformis; assembly: GCF_000390325.3. Classification (NCBI taxonomy): domain Eukaryota; kingdom Viridiplantae; phylum Streptophyta; class Magnoliopsida; order Solanales; family Solanaceae; genus Nicotiana; species Nicotiana tomentosiformis. The sequence continues at coordinate 52,750,740 of NC_090813.1, forward strand.
AAAAAACCCTATGGGAAAAAAATCCTAGTGAAGGAAAAAGAGTACACATGTTTAGAAATACGCCTTTTGGTTGCCTCGTTAAAAACCTTGCAAGGAAAACCCAGTGGGACAAAACCTTGTAAGGAAAAAAGAGTACAACGCGTATTAACTCCCCCTGATGAGAGCATCAATTCACATCCTTGAGCTTTCGTATCCCAATCTTGTACACTAGTTTCTTGAAGGTTGACGTCGGTAGAGATTTGATGAACAAATCAGCCATATTATCACTTGAACGGATCTGTTGCACATAGATATCACCATTCTTTTGAAGATTATGTATAAAAAATAATTTTGGTGAAATATGCTTTGTCCTCTCCCCTTTTATAAATCCTCCCTTCAACGGGGCTATGCATGCTGCATTGTCTTCATACAAAATTGTGGGTAGTTTGTTACACTTCAAACCATATTTGTCTCGAATAAGGTGTATTATAGACCTCAACCATACACATTCTCGACTTGCTTCATGAATAGCAATTATCTCAGCATGATTAGATGAAGTAGCCACGATTGATTGCTTAGTTGATCGCCAAGATATGGCAGTGCCTCCATATGTAAACACATAGCATGTTGAGATTGAACCTTTTGTGGGTTATATAAATACCCAACATCGGCATAACCAACAAGATCAGGACTGTAATTATTGCCATAAAATAATTCCATACCGGTAGTCCCTTTTAGATACCGCAATATGTATCTGATTCTATTCCAATGTTTTCTTGTAGGAGCAGAGCTATATCTTGTTAAGACATTAACTGAAAAAGTTATGTCAGGCCTTGTAATGTTAGAAAGATACATTAGCGCACCAATTGCACTAAGATATGGTACGTCGGGACCAAGAAGCTTTTCATTATTTTCATGAGGTCGGAATGGATGTGCTTTATCCATATAAAATCGCTTTAAAATTATTTTAGTGTATGTTGATTGATGGACAGAAATTTCATCTTTTATATACTCAATTTATAGACCAAGACAAAATTTTGTCTTTCCAAGATCTTTTATTTCAAATTCTTTCTTTAAATAGTCTACTACTTTAGGAAGCTCTACTGCTTTAGGAAGCTCCCTAGGAGTTCCAATGATATTTAAATCATCAACATACACAGTGATTATAACAAATTTAGATCCAGATCTTTTTATAAAGACACAAAGACAAATCGAATCATTCTTGTACCCTTCTTTCAACAGGTACTCACTCAGGCGATTATACCACATGCGCCCTGATTGTTTTAATCCGTATAAGGATTTTTGAAGTTTTATTTAATAAATTTCTTGGAAACCTTAATATGCTTTAGAACAATTTAAATCCTTCAATGCTTTCCATTATACGCATATTACGTTTTTCTTGTATTGCCAGATTAAAACCTGAAATGGCGACATCCACCACAGGAGAACATGTCTCTATATAATCAATGCCAGGATATTTATAAATCTTTTTGTGACACAAGTCGTCTTTATGTCTATCGACTTGACCCTTTTTTTCGCACAAGAACACATTTATACCTCCACTGGCTTTATACTTTCAGATGTTAGCACTATCCGTCCAACTTCATATATTTCATGTGAAATCAATTTTCATTGCGTATTTTTTATTTGGCCAATCATTTATCTGTCCAAATTTCATGACAGATTTGAGCTCAAGATCCTCGTAAATATAAATAATATTGAGCGCTACATTATATTAACAATATCGTCGACGATTATTTTATATCGGTTCTACTATTACCCAATAAAGACATAACTTATTGAGATCTCTTTATCTTATTATTTTCAGGTACCTGAGCCTCTCCCATGAGGTTTTATAAAGTGTTATGTCGTGGTGCTCTTCTAGAGCACTTGCCTCCTTATTATGACCATCTTGAACATTTGCTCCTCTCCTTCTTCAAGGAGTTTTATTTTTGGAACCGATTAGTCTATTATGCTTTATGCATTCCATGGACTCTATTCATTATGAACTTTATTTTATTTGGAGCATTAGCAGTTGAATATGACATTTAGCTTTGGGTCAGCAAATACGACTGGCAATATTTTACAAATGATTTATCACTTGAACTTCAAGTTCACATTTTTTCGTACGAGGATCTCGATGTAGTCATAATAATTCATTACATGCATTACTTTTTCAGCTGCCCATTTTTTCCCCCTATTGTTGGGATCACCAACACATATCCCTAGCCTTATTTGGGGATCTATCTTTGTGCATTGTGGTGGAACAATTAAATCATATAGCACATTCATATTTCTAGATGGAAATTATTTAGTTTTTGATCCTGAACCGATTGTGATAGGGAGAACTTATCTTAATTTGGCTAGATGCGTACAAGTGTTGTTGTATATTAAATAATACATCACATACCAAATTTTATTTTGGCAATTTTATTCTCATAACTAATGGTTTAGCTATAATTGGAGGCATATAATTTCTGCTAAACCAACTTGGATTTAAACCAGTATTATCAAGATAAATAATTATAATTTATATTTTGGAACTGTGCTCTAATAATTTGAGCAATCAATCTTGCAAAAGCCAAACTGCAAGTTGATAACAAATGCACATGTGACCAAAGAATAGATGCATCTATTAAAATCATATAATAGTAAACGGTCGACATGGCAGGTGATTGGGCCCATATATTTATCACCTTTTATTAGTTTCAGGAATCAAAGGATTCAATCCCAACTTTAACTGATATATCATGAGAATAAGCAGCACAAGAGAATTTTTGAAAAATCTTATATTTCTTCAATATATGTCAATGTAATTCTCAATTAATTTTTCGCATTATAATTGAACCGAGATGGTCAACCGGTCATGCCAACTAATATTTATTTTAGTAAACCTCTAGTTTACTTGTCACATATGATTTCATCATCATGCTTATATTTGTGTAGTACAAATAGAAAGAAAATCGGGTAATCTTTTATATTTATCCGTTATGATTATAGAAATATGAAAATATTCAATATTCCTTTCATTTATAGTGTGAGCACCTAATTTTTTACCGTGCTTGAATATTTGCCGCTCCCATCTTCCCACGCGTGTCCCCACTCTTTGTCCCCCACGCGTGTTCCCACTTCACTTTTTTTGTCCCCCACGCTTGCCCCCCATGCTTGTCCCCCACACTTTGTCCCCCACTTACAACCCCTAACTCTTTTCTTCCTCATCAAAAACGGACCAAAGGAGCCCCAAAAAGGAGAGGAGCTCAATCCTTTTCTTCCTCTAAGAACAAGCAAGAAAAAGGCAGTCAAAAACCAACAAAAAGACCTCCAAAAACCCAGCTCAAAGACAGCCGAAAATCACTCCAAAAAACGGCTCCAAAAGAACCTGAAAAACAGCCCTTTTTTAGCAAAAATTTGTTGCAAAAATAGCCAAAAAAAGCGACGAATCGCAGCTGGAAATTTCAGCCCCCAAAAGGCAACAAAACAGCCCTTGAAACCAGCCTCAAATCACCCAAAAAATACCCCAAAACTCAGTTGTGTTACTGCTGAAAATCAGCCCCAAAAATACTTTTTTTCTTCCTCCAAACAACCATCAAAAGCGGTAATACACAGCTGCCGATAATCCCTAAACAGTCATTAAAACTAGTCACGAAAATAGTCATCGTCCAGGTCGGTAGTGGTGGTATTCCGTTCCAATCGAGTAGAGTTCGTCGCCGTCGTTCGAGCTACAATCTTAGTTTGAGATCCCCGTATATTTAGCTCAAGTTTTCTGGCCAGTTGTTTTGATCGTTGATTCAAAAATCTGACCTCCAATGGAGATTCTTCATGTTTAAAATAAAGAAAGTTGCTACTAAAAGGTCATACTATAACTTCACTTATCTTCTAATTTTCAGATCTTGTGTCGTGGGTGTTTGAATTGTTTTGTTTGATTTCGCTTGTTTCTGTTTTGCTGCTTACGTGATACTAATATTTTGAGCCTTCCATTTGTGATATTTTCTTGTTTAACTGCAGAATCAATATGAAATTTTAAGTGTTTGTTTGCTCTCATTAATTGTCATAGTATCTTGTTTCATGTTAGATATGGTTTATGCGGATTCATTATTGATGTAAGTTGTCCGTTTGGTTAAGTTGAATTAACAGATGTTATAAATTGGTTTGGTTGATTACTTTCCGTTGGAGTTAAAACTGGGAATAAAGATAATATTGTTTGGTCATGCAAGCATTTGGGTTAGAGGGATTATTATTATGGCATAGAGTAATAACAAATCATATTAGTTAGTCCATTCCTTATAAATTAATAAATCGTCTGAATCTTCCTAGCTTTAGTAAGATAATTGAACTTGTTAATGTATCAAGAGCTGATCATACGCGTCTTATCCACAGTCATTGCTCCATAATTCTCATGCCTCACAATAATCTCAAAATTAGTTTAGGAAAAATAATTCATAATAATCGCTAGTATTAATAAATCTATCATCGTGATTATGCATACGTTCGTATGACATAATTGAGATTTTTAAAATTAAAATAGAAGTATGCGTTCGCGCAACTTTGGGCAAAAATAATCTTATATAATAAAATGTTATTAATTGTGTACACGTACGCGTAACATGATTTCGGCACAATAAACAAAACGGATTCACACACTTGATTTGTTTCAAAGATAATTTTATATTTTAATAATTAAAAGCGGATAGATAAAACGTGAAAATAAATAAATCACAGTTTATCCAAAATTAACTTAAGCCAAGTTGTAGTCAATAAAGCGACCGTGCTAGAATCACGGGACTCGGAGAATGCCTTACACCTTCTCCTCGGTCAACAGAATTCCTTATCCGGACTTTATTTTTACAGACCAATAATAAAGGAGTCAAACCTTCCTTTGACTAGGGATTCAAATAAAAGGTGACTTGGAACACCGGCAAAAAATCAATTCCAAGTGATGACTCTGTAAATAAAATAATCCCTATTTCAAAAATTATCACTTTAATTGGAAAAACTCTTTAACCCACAATCAATAACACATTTATCTTCTGGGGATAGAAAAGGGGTGTGACAGCTATGGCGACTCTGCCCGGGACTTCAAGAATTCAAGCTTGTACATTGACTTTATTTGGCTTTATTAATTTTTGTATATATTGTGATTTACTTGGGCCTAATGTGTTACTTATCGAGTTTTTACCGTTTTGATATTGTTGAACTGTACATATAAATTGTATCTTCTCTCGCATCTCTCTGAGTCTTCTGATAATTAGTTATGTTGTGTTTGCCTACCAGCATCACAAAATTTCTGTTTTGAGATAAAGCCAGTTAGCCTACCAGCTTCTGGTGAAGGATTTAGTCACACGTGTTTAGGCGGGAGAGCCGTTAGCTAGCCAGTGCTGTTCTACTACTAGTGACGCTTGACGCTCCTCGGCTCGGGTTGTCCGCCCGGGTAAGCCAGGTCTAGATACCATCTCCTTTAGGATTTACAAACTTAGAAGAACAAGCCACAAGTAATGAATATCCCTAGTAGGCTACGCTTTATTTGCATCATGTGCATTTGACTTAGCAGCGCTCGACTCACGGGCCGAGTTCTGTTTTAGGACAGGTACCTTGTTGAAACCATTATATCATGTTATGTGCTACTTGTTGCATTATTTGTGAGACTTGCATGTCGACCGACTTTAGCATATATCGGTTGAACGAAGAGAGAAAAAATAATGTGGTTTAGTGCAAATGGTTCTTAAAGATTAATTTTCATATAAAAAAAAGAAGAAGTACATAGTCAATTTTAACCGAACTACGCGGGTCTGATTCTCACCGGATGTGAGATACATAGGCAAACCTCATCGGTTTCGGCCCCCAATTTTTAAAAAAATCCAAAAAGATATTTTCCTTTAATTACTTCTTTAGAAGCTTCCTTTTTGTTTGAGACAAAAAATCCAAAAATATTTTCTTCCTTTTTATTTTTTAAAAAGTCTTTCTCCCAAAATCCATTTTTTTTTTCTACTTTAGAAGTTTTTCTTTCACCAATTCCAAAAAAAAAACAATCAAAAAAAAAATATATATATTTTTTTTGCTAGAAAATTTTGTCGGATTAATTGTATATAAAAAAAGAGTTAGTTTATCTATTTTATTTCTGATCCACCGAACTACACGGGTCTGATTCTCACCGGAAAAAAAAAAACCAAAAATATTTTCTTTCTTTTTAGAAGTCTTTCATTTGAAAGAAATAAAAATCAAAATCCAAAAATATATTTTTTTCTTCTTTAGAAGTCTTTCTCCCAAAAAATCCAAAAAACAAAAATAATCAAAATCCAAAAATATATATATTTTCTTTCTCCTTTAAGAATTCTTCTTTTCAAACATTCCAAAAGAAAAAAAGAGCTAGCTTAAGTACTTTATTCCCGGTAATCCCGAACTACGTAATGATCTGATTCATGCGGCGTCATGATACATAGGCAATCCCCATCGAATTCGATCATAGCCATAAATAAATTGAGTAAAAAAAAATCGAAAAAAAATTGAGTGAAAAAGAAAGAAAGAGTGACAGAAAATAACAGAGAAAAACAAAGAGCGAAAACAACAAAAGAAAAAAAAAGAGAAAAAAAGAAGAAAAAAGAGAGCCCCCCGAGATGGAATCAGTTTACCCCTGTTGGTGAATCATACTCAAGCTTGTTCTAAAGCTAGTCAGGCTAGGTCTACTGCAGCCAATAGCCCTGAACCGGCCAAACTCTGAGTCCCCCTCGCACCGGCTAATGCTAGATGTGAATACCACTCTGGAGTAGTGGGACATGATACAGAAGACTGTTGGACTCTTAAGAGAGCAGTGGAAGACCTCATCGAGGTCAAGGCAATAATGCTTAGGGATGAAGAGGCCCCTAATATGATGAACAATCCTCTGTCTACTCACACCAATCGGCCAGTAGTCGGAATGATCTGTGAAGATGAGGAATTTGATCTAGCACTGAAGGCCATTGCAGCCATTGAAGAGACAGAAGAGAAACCTAAAAACGGGCGCCAAACCTGAAAAGTTCTCAGTCATATGGGAGTCTCGGTAGCCGGTCTTGCTATCTTTTCTGCGTCCGAATTATTTCAGGATCTAATCCAAATATTTTTACTTCGCTGCTTTGCTTTCTGATGTAAACCCTTCTATCTTAAAAACTCTTTTAAAAAAAAATCAAATGAAATTAATATTTCATTGTCGGGGAATGTTTCTTTTCTTAATCTTGTCACTTTTCTTATTCTCTTTTTAGTTCTGTTAATGCAGATTTTAATGACATAACATGCTTGCGGACTTCATGCCCAGATCCTAAAACGTTGTCAGACCCCGAAATAATAGATCAAGAAACAAAATATTTTGAAGACAAAGCTTGTAAGAAAATAAATAGAAAATTGGAACGAAGTTGAGATTCCCTCTCTTCGGATCATTGTTGAAGCCGGGATTGAGGATAAAGATTGAGTCAAGAACCGATTGAAATAATTGACACTGATAGATGAAAAGTGATTGGCCGCAATTTGCCACGGGCACTTGTGCTAACAAAGAATGGTCTGTGTCTACAATAAGAAAGTGCGGCCCAATAAATTTAAAATAGGACAACTCATTCTGAGACGTATCCTCCTAACTCATGAAGAAGCTAAAGGAAAATTGGCTCAAAATTGGAAAGGTACATACATTGTAATGAGAATACTGCAAAAGAGAGCGTTGTACCTGGGAAGCAATGAAGAAAGTGTCCCTGAAACAACCGTCAACGCGGATGCAGTCAAAAGGTACTATGTTTGACCTTCTATATAGCATTAATGTTTTCTGATTGGGATGATGGAGACTTTCATTCTCGCTATCCAAACACCATCAACCCTTTGCTAACCCTTTTGAGCCGGTTACCTTTCTTTGATTACCCTCTTTGTAACCTAAAGATGTTATTTTTTAAAAAAAGAAGAAGAAAAACAAATAAAAGAAAAAAATGAAAAAAAAATCAAACAAGTTCATGTTAATCAAACTACGTCCGACTTGATTCCGAGAGGATACGTAGGCAGCCTCTCTCTGGGGTTCAGTCACACCAAAATAAAAATCTACATTCCCCCAAAAGCTGAAACTGGGGCACGTGTTATAATGGTTCGGCGATGGTTTCGCCTGAGAGGTTCCAAAGTTGTAATTCAATCCAAATCCTTTTCAAGTCCTTCCGATCAATCAACGAGAATGTTCAAGAATTGGAGGATACAATCACTTGGATCTGATGCCACCAAAATGAGAGAAATAAAATAAGAGAGTCTTATTGGTGAAAAACCCTCACGGGCACCATAGGGCGATGACGAGCAAAGAAAATGAAAATGAGAGAGTCTTGTTAGTGAAAACCCGCAAAGGGCACTATAAGGCGATGTTGAGAAGAAAATTGAGAGATTTTAGCTGGTGAAAACCCGCAAAGGGCACTACTGATCGAAAAGAGGATCTTCACAGCTATTGGTATTGATAATCCTGGGCAAGGTTTCTAGGTTTCGAGGCAAAAGTTGTGATGAATTTCTAAGAGTCGGACAGTTTACACAGATCAAACATCAAGTCCAAAAGGCATGTCATGTTCATTAAAGTCCGCATATACTCCAGATAAGTCATTCTTTCCTTCCCCGAAAGGGATACCTCTTGTCTAAATTCATTGTCCATTCCATTGTTTGTTTTTCTTCGAATCCATTTTGGTCTAACTCTGTTCCAAAACTAAAGCAAAGAAGGGATAACAAGACTGATTTACAGGGCTTTCGTTTGATACAAGCTACCCAGACTCGGCAGCGACATCAAGTCGATCCCGACTGGCCATGGCGGCTGATGCTTAGAAATCAAAAACTCTTGTAAAGAGGAAATCAAATTGAAAGTGCCTACAAGGCAAAATGAAGTTGAATAGGTTAAGTCCCAAGTGGCTAACCATTTTAGCAAAGTTTGAAAAAGCTAAAGGTTCCCCAATTCTCAGAAATTGAAAGTTTCGGAGGAAAGAAGTCGAAAGTGAAATTCCACAAAGGCAAAACAAAGTTGACAAGGTTAATTCCCACGCGACCAACCGTCATGTAAAAGTTTGAAAAGTCAAAGGCTCTCTGGGGCCAGACATGCTAGTGGTATTCAGGAAACATCTAGTGGCAGGTTGAAATCATCATCAAAAGAAGATGGGCACAAAGCCAAGCTTCCAAAGACATCAGGGCCACAAACTAACCACTATTTTCAAAACTCACAATTTTTCTTTGTTTGCAGCATGAACAAAACAGTGAAGAATGATGATTTCTAAAAGATGAATGTCACCAAAGGTAAGTTTCCTCAAAATCTCCACTTTCCTTTATTTTTAGCATGCATAACTATTGTTCATACCTCTCGTTTTACGTAGCTTAACCCAGGTAGAACCTTTTCGCCTAGGGGGATTCAGCTCATAGTTTCGGGTAGAAGCACTCTTTGCCGAGGCTGTTTTTTGTTGCTTAACCCAGGTAGAATATTTTCGCCTAGGGGGATCCAGCTCATATTTCCGGGTAGAAGTACTCTTCGCCCAGGTTATTTTTCGTAGCTTAACCCAGGTAGAGCTTTTTCGCTTAGGGGGATCCAGCTCATAGTTTAGGGTAGAAGTACTCTTTGCTCGTGCTATATTTCGCTGCTTAACCCAGGTAGAACTTTTTCGCCTAGGGGGATCTAGCACATAGTTCCGGGTAGAAGTACTCTTCGCTCAGGTTATTTTTTGTAGCTTAACCCAGGTAGAACCTTTTCACCTAGGGGGATCCAGCTCATAGTTCCGCGTAAAAGTACTCTTCGCTCAGGTTATTTTACATAGCTTAACCCAGGTAGAACCTTTTTGCCTAGGGGGATCCAGCTCACAGTTCCGGGTAGAAGTACTTTTCGCCCAGGTTGTTTTTCGTTGCTTAACCCAGGTAGAACTTTTTCGCCTAGGGGGATCTAGCACATAGTTCCTGGTAGAAGTACTCTTCGCTCAGGTTGTTTTTTGTAGCTTAACCCAGGTAGAACCTTTTCACCTAGGGGGATCCAGCTCATAGTTTCGGGTAGAAGTACTCTTCGCCCACGTTGTTTTTCGTAGTTTAACCCAGGTAGAACCTTTTTACCTAGGGGGATCTAGCTCACAGTTCCGGGTAGAAGTACTCTTCGCCCAGGTTATTTTTCGTAGCTTAACCCAGGTAGAGTCTTTTCGCCTAGGGGGATCCAGATCATAGTTCCGGGTAGAAGAACTTTTCGCCCAGGCTGTTTTAGGTAGCTTAACCCAGGTAGAACATTTTCGCCTAGGAGGATCCAGCTCATATTTTCGGGTAGAAGTACTATTCGCCCAGGATTGGTTTTTGTAGCTTAACCTAGGTAGAACCTTTTCGCCTATGGGGATCCAGCTCATAGTTTCCGGGTAGAAATACTATTCGCCCAGGATTGGTTTTTGTAGCTTAACCCAGGTAGAACCTTTTCGCCTAGGGGGATCCAGCTCATAGTTCCAGGTAGAAGTACTTTTCGCCCAGGCTGTTTTAGGTAGCTTAACCCAGGTAGAATATTTTCGCCTAGGGTGATCCAGCTCATATTTCCGGGTAGAAGTACTATTCGCCCAGGATTGGTTTTTGTAGCTTAACCTAGGTAGAACATTTTCGCCTATGGGGATCGAGCTCATAGTTTCCGGGTAAAAATACTATTCGCCCAGGATTGGTTTTTGTAGCTTAACCCAGGTAGAACCTTTTCACCTAGGGGGATCCAGCTCATAGTTCCGGGTAGAAGTACTTTTCGCCCAGGCTGTTTTACGTAGCTTAACCCAGGTAGAACCTTTTCGCCTAGGGGGATCTAGCTCATAGTTCCTGGTAGAAGTACTCTTTGCCCAGGCTTGCTTTTCGTTGCTTAACCCAGGTAGAACTTTTTCGCCTAGGGGGATCCAGCATATAGTTCCGGGTAGAAGTACTCTTCGCTCAGGTTGTTTTTGTAGCTTAACCCAGGTAGAACCTTTTCACCTAGGGGATCCAGCTCATAGTTTCCGAGTAGAAGTACTCTTTGCCCGGGCTTGTTTTTCTTAGCTTAACCCAGGTAGAACCTTTTTGCCTAGGGGGATCCAGCTCACAGTTCTGGGTAGAAGTACTTTTCGCCCAGGTTGTTTTTCGTTGCTAAACCCAGGTAGAACTTTTTCGCCTAGGGGGGATCCAACACATAGTTCCGGGTAGAAGTACTCTTCGCTCAAGTTGTTTTTTGTAGCTTAACCCAGGTAGAACCTTTTCACCTAGGGGGATCCAGCTCATAGTTTCGGGTAGAAGTACTCTTCGCCTACGTTATTTTTCATAGTTTAACCCAGGTAGAACCTTTTCGCCTAGGGGGATCCAGCTCACAGTTCTGGGTAGAAGTACTCTTCGCCCATGTTATTTTTCGTAGCTTAACCCAGGTAGAGCCTTTTCGCCTAGGGGGATCTAACTCATATTTTCGGGTAGAAGTACTTTTCGCCTAAGCTTGCTTTTCATAGCTTAACCCAGGTAGAATCTTTTCGCCTAGGGGGATCCAGCTCATAGTTCCGGGTGGAAGTACTCTTTGTCTAGTTTTGTTTTTCATAGTTTAACCAGGTAGAACTTTTTCACCAAGAGGATTCAATATTCTTTTTCCCAAGTAATACAGGGCACCAACCCCTGGTTACATTTTCTTTTCAGTAATACATGGCACCAACCCCTAATTATATTTCCTTTTCAGTATAGGGTACACCAATCCCCGATCTCCTTACCAGTATAGGTTACACCAATCCCTAGCTGTGTTTTCCAATATAGGATACTTCATTCCCTAGTTGATTTGAGCTTAAATGCAGGATACACCATTCCTGTTCTTTTATTTCTTTCAATAAAGAAGTAGTTTAGAATTTTTATTACAATAACTCACGAAATTTTCCTAGTGAAAACTGGGGCAGAAAAATTTCGTTCGTTTATTTGTTGTGATGTCTGAGTAGGTTTTACCACGAGGCACAGTGTTCGAGATGAACAAAAGAAAAAGTCTCAATCCAGAATAAAGAAAAGAAAAGGAAAAGAAGTGAATCCAAATGCAGAAGCAGATGGAAAAGATATGGACTACTCAAGACATGACTGAAGTTACGAGCTTCACATTTCCCGTTTTGCTCAAAAGAAGCCGTAGAAGAATGAACTAGCACATACAACTAGCAAGCATCAAGGTTCAGATCAGAGCTTGCATGAACAACCAGTCAAGATTCAAGATCAAGCTTTAAAAGACTTATAGATAGGAATCTTGTAACTCATAGTTGATAGGCTTGTTTAGTTTCTTTCAATTTTGATGTAATAGCAAGACCACGGACAGGAGCCTCGACGGAACCTGACTCGACTCTCCAACTCATCACTCCATCATTTTTCTTGAACTACACGCGACCTGATTCCCTTATAACCCGGGATATGTAGGCTGTCCAAAACCAGGACTCAGTTGCACCTTTTTCTTTTATTTTCTTCCTCTTATGAATAACGATATGGTCTAAACTTAGTCACACGGCTCACTTTATCTTTGCCTGAAAACTTTAAATATTTCCAAGTAAAGAGGGGCATGCTGTGAGCACCTAATTTTTTATCGTGCTTGAATATTTTCCGCTCCCATCTTCCCACACGTGTCCCCACTCTTTGTCCCCCACGCGTGTTCCCACTCCACTTTTCCTTGTCCCCCACGCTTGTCCCCCATGCTTGTCCCCCACACTTTATCCCCCACACTTTGTCCCCCACTCACAACCCCTAACTCTTTTCTTCCTCATCAAAAACGGACCAAAGGAGCCCCAAAAAGGAGAGGAGCTCAATCCTTTTCTTCCTCTAAGAACAAGCAAGAAAAAGGCAGTCAAAAACCAACAAAAAGACCTCCAAAAACCCAGCTTAAAGACAGCCGAAAATCACTCCAAAAACGGCTCCAAAAGAACTTGAAAAACAACCCTTTTCCAGCAAAAATTCGTTGCAAAAATAGCCAAAAAAAGCGACGAATCGCAGCTGAAAATTCCAACCCCAAAAGGCAACAAAACAGCCCTTGAAACCAGCCTCAAATCACCCAAAAAATACCCCAAAACTCAGTTGTGTTACTGCTGAAAATCAGCCCCAAAAATACTTTTTTTCTTCCTCCAAACAACCATCAAAAGCGGTAATACACAGCTGCCGATAATCCCTAAATAGTTATTAAAACTAGTCACGAAAATAGTCATCGTCCAGGTCGGTAGTGGTGGTATTCCATTCCAATCGAGTAGAGTTCGTCGCCGTCGTTCGAGCTACGATCTTGGTTTGAGATCCCCGTATATTTAGCTTAAGTTTTCTGGCCAGTTATTTTGATCGTTGATTCAAAAATCTGACCTCCAATGGAGTTTCTTCATGTTTAAAATAAAGAAAGTTGCTACTAAAAGGTCATACTATAACTTTACTTATCTTCTAATTTTCAGATCTTGTGTCGTGGGTGTTTGAATTGTTTTATTTGATTTCGCTTGTTTCTGTTTTGCTGCTTATGTGATACTAATATTTTGAGCCTTCCATTTGTGATATTTTCTTGTTTAACTGCAGAATCAATATGAAATTTTAAGTGTTTGTTTGCTCTCATTAATTGTCATAGTATCTTGTTTCATGTTAGATATGGTTTATGCGGATTCATTATTGATGTAAGTTGTCCGTTTGGTTAAGTTGAATTAACAGATGTTATAAATCGGTTTGGTTGATTTCTTTCCGTTGGAGTTAAAACTAGGAATAAAGATAATATTGTTTGGTCATGAAAGCATTTGGGTTAAAGGGATTATTATTATGGCATAGAGTAATAACAAATCATATTAGTTAGTCCATTCCTTATAAATTAATAAATCGTCCGAATCTTCCTAGCTTTAGTAAGATAATTGAACTTGTTAATGTATCAAGAGCTGATCATACGCGTCTTATCCACAGTCATTGCTCCATAATTCTCATGCCTCACAATAATCTCAAAATTAGTTTAGGAAAAATAATTCATAATAATCGCTAGTATTAATAAATCTATCATCGTGATTATGCATACGTTCGTATGACATAATTGAGATTTTCAAAATTAAAATAGAAGTATGCGTTCGCGCAACTTTGGGCAAAAACAATCTTATATAATAAAATGTTATTAATTATGTACACGTACGCGTAACATGATTTCGGCACAATAAACAAAACGGATTCACACACTTGATTTGTTTCAAAGATAATTTTATATTTTAATAATTAAAAGCGGATAGATAAAACGTGAAAATAAATAAATCACAGTTTATCCAAAATTAACTTAAGCCAAGTTGTAGTCAATAAAGCGACCGTGCTAGAACCACGAGACTCGGGGAATGCCTTACACCTTCTCCTCGGTCAACAGAATTCCTTATCCAGACTTTGTTTTTGCAGACCAATAATAAAGGAGTCAAACCTTCCTTTGACTAGGGATTCAAATAAAAGGTGACTTGGAACACCAGCAAAAAATCAATTTCAAGTGACGACTCTGTAAATAAAATAATTCCTATTTCAAAAATTATTACTTTAATTAGAAAAACTCTTTAACCCACAATCAATAACACATTTATCTTTTGGGGGTAGAAAAGGGGTGTGACATATAGTCTCAATATGCCAACCACTTTGACTTATACATTTGAAACTCAAAAAGTTTCTTTTGAGACTTTACAATATCAATGTCGTGAATACTTTTATTCATCCGGGTAGTAACAAATTAATTTTTCCGAAGCTCTTAACAACTTTTGTACTACAAGATCTTTTGTCACACCATTCATATAGTAAATGTCTCCTTCATGGAGAAAATTATATCATAATAAATTGTCATTGTCAAAATCATCATAAGCAAAGTCATTTTTTACTTTAATTTTACCTTTAATAACCTTCTATAAGGCACAACAAAATATATATTTTTTTTGGCGTATCACATGTACGCGACCAATGACATATTCATGTAACCACACAAGAATATTTATTCTCTTTATTTCACTCAAACCTCCCTCGTAGGTGAGTTGTGTGGTATTCATCCAATCATGCATTGCATGTCTTTATTCATTACTTTTATCACATATTACAATATTCACCTTTAGGAATGGGTCTGCATTCTCAATGCTTATCACAAGTCACATTCTCTTCGGCGTACTTTATTATTTTGCATACCAATTTGATGGTAAACATTGCCTTCACATTTTGAAGAACTATTATTATTATTGTGAAGGCAATGTTTACCTCTTGAGTTAAACTATTCATAATGTCATTTGGATATAATTCTCAATAATAGACTTTCGTTTACTCAAATCAGCTAAGTATTTAGTGTCAAACAGATATATGAAAATACAAAATAATATTAAAAATTCACATGTGGTCTTTGCTACAATAAGCTTACTTCAAGATGAAAGTGATATGACTAGAACATTAAAGATAAATAATGTATCAAATAGAATAATATAGTACTACTAGTTACCATGCACTTTTAAGGAAACTAAGTATTATGCTCTCTAGAAAAACAAAGAGATATAGCAGAACCTTTAATTGAAAAAATCATTGACAATATTTTTACTATTAATGAAAAAGTCAATACTGGAATGACTCTACCATCTTGTTGCCTCCCGCATCAGTTATAAAATAGGAGCAGTTATGTATTTTAAGTCACAAGAAACTAAACCCCTATTTTATTTATTTAATGGAGTGTACTAAGAATATCATGCACAAATAATAAAAAATTGGGTTGCAGAGATACAAACTCACTCAATTTTTCAATATACGAGAATTAAAAGTTTTGATCGGCCAATGCTAATTCAAAATATTTTTCCATTTGGATCGTATATTTATTTATCAATAACGTATGCTAGTTATGCTATTAAGATTACCCGAGAGAAACTTACCTCACATTACCTTTTCAAAAGTTAGAATGGCGCATGATGGTCAAGCATATATTTTATAGGAAAACGTTTAGTTAAGTGAAACTTTACATAAGGTTCTTGCTTTTTTTAACCTAGGAACCAAAGTTCCTCAAATGACTTTGCAAAAGCTGTTGGAGCTCCCCAATTTCTTGTACTTCTTTTGGTCTTTGGTTTAGTACGTAACTTTTGACTGCATCATTATATACTTCTGATTCTTATAATAAGATCTATATAACCAGGATACGAGATGAAAGAGATCAGATCAAACTTACAACAAATATTAGAAACTCGTTCATTGAAATGGATATTGATAATGCAACAAAATAAAATAAGTAAAATATGGAGTAGTAATTAGTTTACATTTAAGTATTTTTCTTTATAAAGTAAAACACTTAAAAATATGAATGGATTTGTAAGAAGAAAATACTTAGCATTGGAAACTTTCATAACAAATAAAGAACGTATGAGAAAAATGAATAAGAAAATGAATTAATAAAAAGGATTAGAAAACGTATCTTAGCATTAGCATTATATGCCTTATCACAGTGTACTGGTATCCTCAACCTTATTGTTACTTCAGTTATGTTTGATACCATTCTTTGAAATTGCTAAATGAGAAAGAAAAGCTTATCTCTTCAAAATGAATATTAGGCATGGCAGGAACATGCCTTTTATGATGTGGAACAATTTTGTAGATGTAAGTAACTCAATTGATTAGGGCATCGTACTAATAACGTGTTATAAAATAAAAATAACTTAGTAAAACATGAACAAGATATGTTGTTATGAAATAAAAGCAATTTAGTAAAACATGAACAAGAAATGGAGATAGAGAGAAGGAAGAGATTTTCTTCTTCAATTGTGTGTATTTTTCTATCTATTACAAGGCCTTTATATATGCATGAAAAGTGAAGAAAAATATGTCATTGAATATGTCATTAAGCATAAAAATATGTCATTGAATATGTCATTAAGCATTTGAGAAGATCATGGAGAAAGAGTAGACATCCACCATAATTTAATTTTTCTTATAACATCCTTGATTTTTTTTCAGTATTTACTCCATTATAGTCTATAATCAACAGTGTTGACGTGTATTTTTGCTTTTGCAGACGAAAAAAATGAATAATAAAGGCTTGTGGCTTTCGGTGAGTTTCTAAGTAAATTACATTTGATTTTAGAAGATCAATGCACAATTACATACTCCCTCACGTCCACTTCAATTGATATTTTTTTTGTTATTTTCACACATATTAATGAATTTATCTCTTAGCATTAATTAACAATGAAATTAACCATATTAACTTTAATTTATTCATTGCAAATATAACAAATACTCCTAGGTTGTTTACTCCAAAAACAACTTATCTCCAGAATATTTGGACAAAAGATACTCTCAATAGTCAACATTTTCCACAAAATAAATCAAATAATTGTATATTTTGGGACGAATTTTAACACAAAGGAGTAAAAACGAAATAGGATGCAGGGAGTATAAAATTTTTCATTGTGACTGTATACGATCAAAACCGATTCGAGTCAGTCGTACGGACTGATCGAGACGATAATGTTTCGATCAAAGGATATTTGCATGACAAGCTCGGTCAAGATCCGAAGTAAGGGCGGCAAACTTAGAGCTCTAAGACCGATCAAATGACAAGCTCGATATCATTATCTAGCCCATATCCAAATCGAGCTACGAGGAAAAGCGGAGATTATCGAAGATGCATGGACCAACCAACATTCACCCTGAATACCGAGACCCCAAGTCAGAATCGAGCTCGGACCAAGGCCGAGGGCTCGATCCAACACCGAGCTCGAGCCAGTATCGAGCTCGCAGATTAGGGCCGTTGCAACCGTACTATGGGAGAGAATCTTGGCGAAAATTGAGAAAAAGACAATATATCATGGGCTCTCCACTACGTATTTTTTTATTGTATATAAAGTAAGATCCCTCTACTATAAGAGGGATGGCAACAAAAGATCACGGGGGAAAAAAGATAATTCCTGGGGCTTGTTTTACTCATTCTTTGCTCACTATTTTCATTCTCATAGTTAAGAATACATGTATTTTTGTTTCTCTACACGATTTATATCAAATTGTATCGCATATCCTTAGAACCATACACAAATCTAACGTTATCCGATTTTTTGGGTAAACAGTTTGGCGCCCACCGTGGGGATAAGGGTAATAGTGGTTGTTTGATACAAATCTGCAATACACACCAGTTTACAACTTCAGATCAATAATGGCAAACCCTCGATTGATGGCTATACCTATCGACCACGAAGCCGACCTTCAAGATGAAACCAACGACTTGACACCCAGGGCCGGAAGGCGAATTAATGATGTCACCAAAGCTCGAGTCGAAGTACCGCTAGATGTCCATTCACAAGTGGCTCTTGAGGCGAACCAAGGTTCCGAACTAGAAAAAAGCATTCAGGGCGGTATTCGATCCGTAGCTCGAGACACCCATAACGTGGAGGAGATCGAAGTCAGCTTACGGGTGATCTTCGAGATGTTACAAGCCCAGCAAATAACGATAGCTCAGTTGCAGAGCCAAACTCAGGAACGAAGCAGGCCGGAGACCAATCCGCTTCGAGAAATCACCCACAGAACGGAACCAGCCATAGTGAAGTCAAACGAGCCAGAATCGGGGACTACTCCCGAAATTACTAAATTGCTCGAGGAACTCACAAAATGAGTCGAACCCAACGATAAAAAAGTAGAAACATATAATTTCAGGGTCGATCAGATCCCGGGAGCTCCACCAATGATAAAAGGGCTAGATTCGGAAAAAATCATTCAAAAGCCTTTTCGCTCGAGTGCAGCCCCAAAACCAATCCCCAAAAAATTCTGTATGTCCGAAATATCCAAATATAACAGAACGACCGACCCCAACGAGCACATCTCTTCTTACACGTGTGCCATCAAGGGCAATGATTTGGAAGATGATGAGATCGAATCTGTATTATTGAAAAAATTCGGTGAAACCCTGTCAAAGAGGGCAATGGTATGGTATCATAATTTACCATCTAACTCTATTGATTCTTTTGCTATGCTTGCAGATTGCTTCATAAAAGCACATGCCGGAGCCATAAAGGTCTAAACCAGAAAGTCGGACCTGTTCAAGGTAATACAAAAGGATAACGAGATGCTAAGGGAGTTCGTAGCTCGTTTTCAAATAGAACGAATGGATCTGCCACCAGTCACAGACGATTGGGCTGTTCAAGCTTTCACTCAAGGTCTAAATGAGCGGAGCTCGATGGCTTCACGGCGGCTGAAGCAAAATCTGATCGAGTACCCAGCCATTACTTGGACCGATGTGCACAATCGATATCAATCCAAAATAAGAGTCGAAGATGACCAGTTGATTTCTAGGTCCGTTACGAAAAAGTAAAAGTCGACCAGAGATCGATACCAGCCATATAATGGGAACGATACTACTGCTGAGTATCCGAGGCCTTTTTAAAATCAACCTCGTATACTAGGGGGCTTTATCATTGAACGCATCTGTGATGATTATCAAGTTCGGTGCAAAGGAAGTTACTTCATTATTTCATGACAAACAACGTCTCAACAGGAAACGTTGTAAGAGCCAAATGGTCAAAACGAACCATGCTTATGTAGTTGGCCCGAGCCCTGACGCAAAACATGAACCCATGTATAATGATTTGCAAAGAAAGCCCTCTTCTTTACCGATATTCTATGTTCAAGACTTACTATGCAAACAGGATCGAGTTCGAGTTAGCGCTCACTCGATCATTACGCCTATGAGCTACATTATTTCGAGTTCGAATCATTCACTCGACTACTAAAGCCTACAGGCTACTTTTATTTCGAGTTTGAGCAAGCACTCACTCGATCATTATGCCTACGGGCTACATTATTTCGAGTTCGAATCATTCACTCGACTACAAAGCCTACGGACTACTTTTATTTCGAGTTCGAGCAAGCACTCACTCGACCATTATGCCTACGGGCTACATTATTTCGAGTTCGAATCATTCACTCGATTACAAAGCCCACGGGCTACTTTTATTTTGAGTTCGATCGAGCACTCACTCGACCATTAAGACTACGGGCTACTTTTATTTCGAGTTCGAGCAAGCACTCACTCAACCATTACGCCTACGGGCTACATTATTTCGAGTTCGAATCATTCACTCGACTACAAAGCCCATGGGCTACTTTTATTTCGAGTTCGAGCAAGTACTCACTCGACCATTATGCCTACGGGCTATGTTATTTCGAGTTCGAATCATTCACTCGACTACTAAAGCCTACAGGCTACTTTTATTTCGAGTTCGAGCAAGCATTCACTCGACCATTACGCCTACGAGCTACATTATTTTGAGTTTGAATCATTCACTCGACTACTAAAGCCTACGGGCTACTTTTATTTCGAGTTCGAGCAAGCACTCACTCGACCATTACGCCTACGGGCTACATTATTTCGAGTTCGAATCATTCGCTCGACTACAAAGCCCACGAGCTACTTTTATTTCGAGTTCGAGCAAGCACTCACTCGACCATTATGCCTACGGGCTACATTATTTCGAGTTCGAATCATTCACTCAACAACTAAAGCCTACGGGCTACTTTTATTTCGAGTTCGAGCAAGCACTCACTCGACCATTACGCCTACGGGCTACATTATTTCGAGTTCGAATCATTCACTCGACTACTAAAGCCTACGGGCTACTTTTATTTCGAATTCGAGCAAGCACTCACTCGACCATTACGCCTACGGGCTATATTATTTCGAGTTAGAATCATTCACTCGACTACTAAAGCCTATAGGCTACTTTTGTTTCGAGTTCGAGCAAGAACTCACTTGACCATTACACCTACGGACTACATTATTTCGAGTTCGAATCATTCACTCGACTACTGAAGCCTACGGGCTACTTTTATTTCGAGTTCGAGCAAGCACTCACTCGACCATTACGCCTACGGGCTACATTATTTCGAGTTCGAATCATTCACTCGACTACTAAAGCCTATGAGCTGCTTTTATTTCAAGTTCGAGCAAGCACTCACTCGAACACTAAGCCTACGGGCTACTTCGATCATTACGCCTACGGGCTGCATTGTATCGAGTTCGAATCATTTACTCTATTACTAAGCCTGCGGGCTACTTTTATTTCTATTTCGAGCAAAACTACTCATTTTATTTGAGTTAAAACGAACACTTGACTATTTAAGCTAAAGGATGTTCGAGCTCGATAAAGCGAAGGGGACTACCCACAAAGCCCGAAGGCAACAGTAATTTAAATTCAAACTTTCTATTCAGTTTGAAAGGCTATTTTTCTTCAAAAAGAAGAAAGATTTATATTTACAATTTTTTTACAGAGGCGAGTACTCTTCCAAAGGGAAGTTCTTTATACAAAAGCCGAAAGCGGTATCAAAAGAACACATCGATCAACCTAAGGCCCTAAATGACTCAATCTTCATCGGAGGCCGTATTCTCGGCATCATCCTCGTCTTCAGACTCCCCCGAGTCATCGGAGTCCTCCTTAGGAAAGGCCAACCTCCGAGCTTTGTTCTCTTCCGCCCTGGTGACTTCGATCTCGGCCCCAACATCGAAGCCCTGAGCTATGACCTCCTCGAGAGCCTCTCTCCGAGCCTGCCACTTTTCATGTTCGACCATGCTCGCGGCTTTGGTTTGATTAACCTCGACATCGATCCTGAACTAAGCCACTTTGGCATCGGCTCTTTTGTTGACCTCAACTACTTCAGATCTGGCCACTTCGAGTTCTTTGGCCAAATCTGCTTTAACTAAACTGGCCAAATCCACTTTATCTAAACTGGCCAAATCCAACTGATGCTGAAGCTCTTTTATCTTTTCAATCAGCCCCAAAACATTTTCTTTCACAGATCGAAGTTGGGCATCTGACAGCTCCAACTGAGCTTCGACGGCTTCCTTTTTCGAGGAAAGGTTATCCATACACTTTTTAAATTCTTCTGCCTAGGCCATCAGCGCATCTACCTGTGAGTTAAGCCGTCCAATCTGCTCGATCCTCTGCCGCACCTGCAGAATCGGATCGTTAGTGGTTATCTCTTTTTCATCTTCACTATCATGGAACATGCGGAATACTTGCTCAGCCATCTCCTCATGCTCTTCCCGAGCCGCTGTCAAATCTGCTCGAAGTTTTTCACTAAGAAGCCTGTACGAGTCACTCTTCTCAGTGAGGCTCCGAACCTCGGCATCATGCTCCTCCATGATTCGAAGAAAGGCCTCGTGATGCAACACCAAAGCTTGCAAACAAAAGGAGAAACATTAAAATTACCTGCAACTCTGTGTAAAAGAAGCGGCAAAAATGCCATCAGAGTTACCCGATTCAAAGCATGTTGGGCCTCATTGAAGAGGCAGGCGGACCCCACCGCGTTCATCACTGATTGATCTTCTTCGATCACCAAGGACCGAAGGTAACTAGCAATCCCCATAGGGGAAGAAAAAATTCGGGTATCCGCAGGTACTGAGAGCACTATCTTCCGCCTTCGGTCGGGATCGATACTCGGGACCGAAAATCGGTCCACCAGTTTATGAGTCGATGAAGGCTTGGTGGAACCCGACCACGATGCTTTTTTGGGTACCGTCATTCCACCGAAACTAGGTACCTCCTCCGAGGCACCTGACTCGAGCCCCTCTAGAAAATCGTGGATATCGGCCGACTCCTGAATACCCTCATAGGACCGATCCTCCAACATGACGGCCTCTCGAATCATGGCATCCGAAATTTGAGGGGATCCGCCAATGTCAACTATCCTGAACTCATCCCTTGAAATATCTTCTACTGCCTGAGAAGATCCACCCTCGGTATCCCTTCTAATCATCTTAGCTCGAGAAGGGATAATCTTGGCTTCTTGTTGTGGGATTATGGCCAAGTTTCCCCGATTTGCTTCCACCAAATTGGAAGACTATTGAATCACAAAATTAGCCTGTACGCAGGCTAAATTCTGCTCTTCTTCTTCGGGCTAGTCCCTTGAATGGCGGACCGCTTCCGAAGACATAACACCAGGGCCCTCCTTCGGCTTCCGAGATCTCTTAGCCAGTTTCTTCTTTTTCGAGTTCGAGGAGCCCGATACGTCTTTTCTCTTCCTTTCTTTCACCTGCTTCGGGACAGGAACTTCTTCGCCACCGGACGGCGGCCTCATGACTACATCTTTCCCAAGTCCTACAAAAGGTAAGAGGGAGATTTACCATACAAACTGATGAAGAGACAAATCGACAAAAAGATTTACCATGACTGCTGGCCTCCCATCGGCCCCTTGATAATTCGACCCAAGCACGTTCAGAGTACGGTCTCTACAACACCAGGCTTTCGACCCATTGTCTAAGATCCGGGATCGGTTCCGGCATTCGAGCTACGACTGTGATAAGGAAAAATGGATCAGCAAAATAGAAAGCAATCACAAAATCAAAACGGGCAAAGAGAAACGTTTACTCACGGCTCATATTCTATTTCTCGAGAAATGGCAAGTTATCGGCAGGGATCAGATTCGAGGTTCTGACTCGAACAAAACGGCCCATCCAACCCCGATCCCGGGTCTCGTCTATGCTCGAGAAAGGCGCTTTGGTTGCTCGACGAGCAAGCTTGATCAGCCCTCCTCGATAAAGTCGGGAACTGTAAAAACGCATAAGATGATCGAGGGTGAAGACACGCCCCTCGACCTTGCTCGAGAAAAATCGAAGAATAATCACTATCCTCCAAAAGGAAGGATGGATTTGGCCGAGGGTCACATCGTACCTCTTACAAAAGGCGACGATGACAGGGTCTAAGGGTCCCAGCGTGAAAGGATAAGTATAAACACTTAAGAACCCTTCGAATTACGTAGTAATTGATTCATCGGGTGATGGGATTACTACGAATTTATTATCCCAGTTGCATTCTTATATGACTTTATCGAGAACTTTTTTCGTGATTGAACATTGATACCTCGACATCGGCTCACACCGACTCGGTATCGGAGAAGGCTTTTCAATTTTAAAATCGCCTACGGTCGAACACCCAATCGGAACGAATTCCTCAGGGCGGGGCTCTTCCACATCGTCGCCACCAGTAGGTCGAGATGAAGAAGCGGTCTCTTTTTACGGAACAGTTTTAGACGTTTTTGCCATTTAAAATTTCATAAACAAAGGACAGAAGTATTTGGTGTTCTATGGAAGAATTTGCAGTAAAACTCACAGGTTTACAAGCAGAAAACTCAAAAAAGGAATTTGCAAAATTTGGAAGACTGAAGACATAAAATGATGAATGGTGGAAGGAAAGGCTATTTATAAATTGAAGCAAAGACGGTTCAATATCAGAGGTGGCCGACCACCGTCTGACACATTAAATGCCTCGATAAAACCGAACCGATGGGACAACTATCACATACGTCATGGTCGGGATCGATGAAAATGTTAGTATATATCTGATCGAGCTGTTGGGAAATCATATCGTTTCTCGCCACATCCTTTTCTGAGAAACAAGGGGACTATCTGTATACGGACAAAACTGATTCGAGTCAGTCGTACGGACTGATCGAGACGATAATGTTTCGATCAAAGGATATCTGCATGACAAGCTCGGTCAAGATCCGAAGTAAGGGCGGCAAACTTCAAGCTCTAAGACCGATCAAATGACAAGCTCAATATCATTATCGAGCCTATATCCAAATCGAACTACGAGGCAAAGCGGAGATTATCGAAGATGCATGGACCAACCAACATTCACCCTGAATACCGAGACCCCAAGTCAGAATCGAGCTCGGACCAAGGCCGAGGGCTCGATCTAACACCGAGCTCGAGCCAGTATCGAGCTCGCAGATTAGGGCCGATGCAACCGCACTATGGGAGAGAATCTTGACGGAAATCGAGGAAAAGACAATATATCATGGGCTCTCCACTACGTATTTTTTATTGTATATAAAGTAGGATCCCTTTACTATAAGAGGGATGGCAACAAAAGATCACGGGGGAAAAAAAATAATCCCTGGGGCTTGTTTTACTCATTCTTTTTACTCACTATTTTCATTCTCATAGTTAAGAATACACGTATTTTTGTTTCTCTACACGATTTATATCAAATTGTATCGCATATCCTTAGAACCATACACAAATCTAACGTTATCCGATTTTTCGGGTAAACAGTGACTTATCCCAAAGAAAAAAGCTCACTGTTGATAGCACATATAGTATCTTACATTACCATTGAAATAAATTTGCTTATTATTTCATAGATATTTTTGAAGAAGAATCACATGCAAATTAATAAAGTTTGCAAGTTTATTTATTTTAAATTTTTTTATTAAAAAAGATGCACATTTTGCTTTTAGTTTTTTTAACTGCATATTGTGAACTGTTTTATATAGAAAGTTAAGGAGAATTTGGGACGGATTTTAGCAAGATCTAAAAGAGAACTTCTACTGAATCTAAACTTCATTGCATATTTATATTCAAACTAAACACGTAAAATCTCTATCTCTAAGAATAATATATGGTACATCAACATACAAATTAAAAATAAATTTTGTACAAATTTAACGCAAATTTAAATATGTACAACAACATACATAGTAAAAATATATTTTATACAACTAATTATATATTATACAACTTATTTACAACTTTCATACATTATTTCTATCTAGTTAAATATAACTACAATATCATACAACTTAAATATAATTTTTATACAATATGTCTTTTGTATACTTTGTATCTGATTTATACATAGTAAAAATAAATTTCATACAACTAATTATATATTATACAACTTATTTACAACTTATCTACAACTTTCATACATTATTTCTACCCATTTAAATACAACTACAATATCATACAACTTAAATACAAATTTTATACAATATGTCTTTTGTATATATTTTGTATATATTTTGTATCTGATTTGTATATATTTTGCCTGTGGTGTGTGCTTCTTCCTCTCTAAAATTTCAATCAAAACTTACTCTCTTAATATAATTTTGATACATATCAACAACTTTATGTAAAAAGATAGTATTGATAACTTAAATATAAATTTTATACAACGATTCATACATTATACAACTATTTTTCAACTTTCATACAACATTCAAATAATAAAAATATATAACTACAACAGAGTACAATTTACATACAATTATAATACAACTTTACTACAATTTCGTAAGTATATTGATGTCATGTGTTCTTTTTCTTCTTCGAGTTTCAATCTGAAATTCA
Source organism: Nicotiana tomentosiformis (assembly GCF_000390325.3). Lineage (NCBI taxonomy): Eukaryota > Viridiplantae > Streptophyta > Magnoliopsida > Solanales > Solanaceae > Nicotiana > Nicotiana tomentosiformis. The sequence continues at coordinate 52,776,778 of NC_090813.1, forward strand.
ACCAAAATCAAGTCTAATCTTCACCAAAATACCCTCAAAATTGAGATATAAACTCCAAACAATATTTCCAATTGTTTGCAACAACACCCAATCCAAACAAATAATGGTTTTTGAAAACCCAAATTCGATTTCAAAGCTTCAAAGCTTTTTAATGACTATCAATGGTGGAGAGTCAAATACCTTCAAAATTTATTGATTGACAATTTCAATTTGAACACCAATTGTGCAACATGAAAAGAAATTGTTAAGTTAAAACAATTGAAATCCATTGATGAATTCCATTAAAACTCTATACAACAAAAAAACATAAAAAAACTGAGAACATCAAATGATGAAAAATTGGGGGAAAAAACAGAGAAGGAGAGTAGAGAGACGAAGAGAGAGAGAGACGGAGAGAGAGAGTGGACAAGTATAAAGGGATAAGGAAATAACTGATATTCCTTATTCAATTCATAATATAAAGGGATACTCATTTAAAACTTATTTGTATATAATTGGTAAATTTATATGACCATGTAATTAAATTGAAACTTGAGTCGGAAGGGTAATAAGGTTTCAAATAGTGTATAGGAAGGTAAAAATTCAAAAAAAAATCAATTAAAGTGGACCCGAAGAGTAATACTACTGAATATCACGTGTTTCCAACAAGTCATTAACAATTAACTATTAAAAATAAACAAGATCCATCCTCTGAATACAAAACGGACAATAAAAGTGATGTTTGGCCAACGGAATTTTTTTAAGAAAAAAGAATAGCCTATTCCTCTGTTATCAACTGGAATAGAGAATTAGAGATATGTAGACGAAAAATATAGAGAAATTAAGAGTGGAGACCTAGTAAAATTATGACATAAAGTCTGATTATCTGTTTAAATTCATATATGAAATGTTCTTGGAGCTCATCATTCTCAATAAAAAAAAGTATGCAATATTACGACCCTAATATTGACTTGGAATGTACTCAAACTTTTAATTTGTTGTCAATAATGATAGAAACTGATGCAGGATTTAAATTTAATGAATTTGGTAAGGCTCTCTTTGTTATCAATATTGAGTTGGAATGACTTTCTTTTAATTGAAGATTTGGTTCCACCATGTGCCTTTACTGAAAGCGTTTGTTAGGAGTTTTTATGATTTTAAGGAGAGGGCAACCAAAGCCAAAAGTGACTGTCTTTTCTTGTTTTTCACTTTTAGCTGAAAGGTGATGTCAACTCATTATGATTTAATCCTAATTTAATCAGTTATAATGAAGATGACTCTGCTAAGCATTTTAACAAACAGTAATAGTGCATTAATTTCGCAAGAACATGGGGGAATTTTAGTGTGAAAGCATGTTTTTCCTCTCCAAGAAGTCCACCCTCAATCATTTCCATTTTGCACAAAGTAATATTATCCAATTCATTCTACAAGAATTGCGTCTTCAGAATTGAAATGTAGCCCAAACCAAAGAAGAGGCTGCAGCCCAAAACTAGGCAATGGATCTCTATTCTAGTAGTTCCTTTCACACTGTAATAGCAAAACAATCTTAGTTATGCTTTTGCTCTATCTTTCCTGCCAACGGCCCTGCCAATTCCTTCCTCAATTGCATAGTTAGAAGTAGAAGTAGAGGCGCGGTTTGCCCCCCACTTCAGGAAAAAGTAAAAAAGCATGGATGAAGTAAAAAGAGTGCATACGGAGGGAGAAAGAAAAACTTGGTTACAAACCGAAAAGCTAAGTCTCATTACTATGATTGAAATCTCACCAAAGTGGTGTATACAGTAAAATATGCTATGCTAAGTGGCCAACTAAGAGAGTGATACGTGGAACCTAAGGCGGGGATAGTTAGAACTGAAGGCAATTATCCCGTTTGTCATCGGAAAGAATAGCACTCGTAAAGATACAATAAATATCCTCTGCCCGGTAGCATTTAGTGGAGAATATTCCACAACATTTAGTGTGATGCCCGTTACAGAGAATTTGTCGTTATGCTCACCGTTACACCTTCATTAATGACCCTCGTAATTGACATTAAAGAAGGGCACGATCCTAGGACCTTGTTCCCTAGGTGCAACTATAAATAGTGAGCTCTGTTATCATTGTAAAGGACACGACTTTTCTGGAAAACTTATGCTAAAACCGATTAAAAGCTTTATACAATTTCATCTTCTTGTTCCTTGATTTCATCACTGTTGTGCCCGGAAGCTCTGCTCCTGGAGTGACTGTTTTTCGTGATTTTATCTTCATTTCAAGGCTAAGTATTGCGTATTTCTTTAATTATTTCATTATTTCAGGATCTAATTAATTCACTTGTCTAGAAACCACGTATAAATTCAATTATACCATTTTACGGGTAAACAAGCGGTAGTTTTGTTTTACATATTACAATATTATCACTCTCTGTCAATTATCGGAAACAACCCCTCTACCTTCACTAGTAGGGGTAAGGTCTATGTACACATTACCTTCTCCAGACCCACTTGCGGGGTTATACTGGGCTTGTTGTTGTTTTTGTATCACTCTCCGTCAATTGTCATGTACATATATCAAGTATGTATCAATCTTTGATTTTAAAACGTTTGGCATTGGATTTGGATTCATTTTATTCTGTGAAGACTGCAATATTACAAACAAATGCCTCATCTATGAGACTTAGCTCTTTCCATAGCACTTCTTTTTCTTGCCATTAATTGCAATATGCTATAATCCACTAGTAAGATGTGTGCTATACATAATTAAGGAATTCCAATGAAAATAAAAGACCAGTTCAATCTCATCAAATCTTCTTCTGAGCACACGCATTAACTTCTATTGGTTAGAATCAGAATTTATACACCAACAAGATGGAAAACCAAATTCAAGACTCTTGATTTTCTAATGAGTGCATTTACGGGAAAGTGAATCCACAACACTATATATCAAAGCTATCAAACATGGAATTCAACCACATCAATTCCGACACACTTCTACTTTTGATGAAAATCAGAATTTATTCCAACAGAACACAGGAACGAAGTCAAGATTCTTGATTTTCCAATGATTGCCATTACATCACCTAGACCATCAAAGCTATCAAACCTGGGACTCACCACATCAATTGCTACAAACTGCAAATTGGATAATTAAAGAGGTGACCTAGAATTATAGAAATTGTGACTAAGTGACAATTAAAGAGGCTGCTAGACTTTCACCACCTTCCCTGCTATAAATTGCAAATTGTTAATCCACTCGAAAGAGGTGTGCTAGACACATTTAGAGAAATTCCAATGGAAATGTAAAAGCAATTCTAGCTCATCTAAGTTCAATTTCTAGCTCATCGAACCTTCCTTGATGAGCACAAACATTCTTTTCTGTTGGTAAGAACCAGAATATACACTAACTAAATGCAAAACCATATCATTTTCCTTGCTATAAATGGAAACATTGCTAATCACTTGTAAAGGGTGTGCTAGACACAATTATAGAAATTCCAAAAGAAAATGTAATAGGAACACAGTTCAAGCTCATCAAAAACTTCTTGTGAGCATACATATTCTCTAGTTTTGGTAAGAAAGAACACATACCAAAAAAAGGCAAAACAAAATTCATGATTCTTGATTTTCCAATGATTTCCATTTATGAGAAAGTGCATCCACAATACCATCAAAGCTACCAAAATTGGAACTCACCACATCAATCCCCACACCCAAACTCTCAGCACCAGCAGCTGTGACCGGGCCATGCGCCGCCACCACCATTCTTGGACACCTCCTCCTCACCATTTCCCAATCCAATCCAAATTCCTTCAAGCTCTTCAACAAACCCTCCACTTCTCCAGTACTAGTAAACACAATTGCATCAAATCCACACTCCTCTTCACTCCTTGTCACCACCTCCACTGCACATTTCGCCCCCGCCCACCGTGTCTCATATGCATCTAATCTCACTGGAATCCAACCCCTTTTAGCTAAATCTTCAAGGAATTTAGGCACTACAGGTGGTTCATCCAACCCAATCACTAATGGAACTGGACATAAAACTTTTCTTCCTTGGCCTAATCCTAGTGCATCCACTAGCCCAGATGGGGTTGCAATTGGAGGAACCAAGATTCTAATTCTCTCAGGATTTTCACACATTTTCCCAATGTAATCTTGATCCAGGAGTTCTGAATCCTTACCCAAAGCTGCAATTGTGAGGATTTCTCCATTTGGGGTTAATGGGGGCGTGGAGTTAATAGATAAAGCTTCTGAAAAAGCAGTAATTCCAGTTCTTGAAGTGAATGCAAGAGCTGAAAATTCTTCAAGAAGTGAGTAGGGTTCATTGCTGGTAAAATTGAGGTAGTGATGAATACAAGAGATGGTTTGTTGGGTAGATTCAACAATGAGAGTAGGACACCAAAGAGGAGTCCAGCCTTTGAGTTGTATGAGCTCAGATAATCTTCCTGCGTAGTTCTGAGGAGTGGTGAAAGCTATGACACAGTTTCTTTTACTGTTTTCAGGGCTTGGAATCGGAAAAGGAAATAGCGGAGGATGCTGCATATTTTTAGAACCACTATCATTCCCTTATCATCTTGGGAGTTTTATCTATATTACATAATGGATGGAGTAGTTCGCCTTTCGCCGGGAGTTAAAATTCCTGTATGGTATAGAAAAACATTGAGATAAGATGTCTCTTTCTCTTTTTTCTCTGAAAGGGGCGCGATGTGAAATTGTGATGACGATTGACGGAGATAAATAACGTCAATATTAGGAAAAGGTTCATAGTAAATTGTAAAAACTAGTGATCCCATCAACCGGGGCGGATGTAGCCTTACAATAACTGAACTCATAACTTTGCACGCACAGCATAAATTTATGTACAAAATTCACTAAAATTATAATAAATTATAAATATAAACCCATAATTTTAAGAATATAATAGTTCAATACTAAAAACCTTAAATGTTGAATCCATAGAGTTTACATCCTGAATTCGCTTCTGCCATCAACCTGTTGTGTTGGTTGTACAAAATCTAGTAAGCGTTTAAACTTTAAATTTAAACAATATTTGGTTGAAATTGAACAAAAAAAAGTATTTAGAATTGAAATTTGTAAACAAAATCTGAAAGTTTATGCAATTGTGTTTGAATATAAACTCGCTTAAAAAACCTGAAGATTTTATTACTGAAAATTGTTACTCCTGTCATCTCTTGAAATATTCTTCAGATAAATTTTTCAACATTTCACCAAGGCTTCAAATGTTGAAGTTAATATTAGAGCATTCTGATGGCTAAGCAAAAAATTTACAAATACTGAAATTCAGATTTGCTAATACTGGAAACTTCCTCAGTGAAGAATAATTCTTCCATAAAATCTTTCAAAAACTAGACTTTCGAACTTTTTCTTCAAAATGTTTTGTGCATTAACTTTTTTCTCCAAACATTTTTATTCCAAAAACTTCTTCCGGAAGGAAGACTGTAAAAAAATTATCTATTTATGTTCTATCTTAATTCTAGCGGTTGACAAAGGAATACTGCAACACATTTAAATAGATCTGGCTCCTTATTACCATTCCGTGTAAGTAATCTGTCTTGTGTGCAGCCAAAAAAACGGAGAAGGCAATATAGCAACCAGTAAGTCCGCAGTAAGCACTTTCATTTTGACCAAATGATATTGGAAATCTCAAAATGCAAAAATTACAGCTACAAGAATGATACCGTGATACTGAACTGAAATCTTATCCTACATCCTCAATTAAGAGATGAATTTCTAGCCTCAGACTATCAAAATCTTGAAAGGCAAAACTACAACTGACTCACTACAATATGACCTTCAAAACAGATGCACCTTACGGATTCCCTTTAACTGATCGGAAAACACCAACTCTATTGCTTGGTCTTCACGTAAGATCTACTGAAACTCCTTATGTTTTCCAAGGCAGTTCGAATTTGATCAGATATGGTCATGTACAGACATCTCTGTGCTGCCTCGTCCAGTCCACCAAGGATGTTTCCCGGCCATCGCCCACTGGAAGATGATGAACCCCGAGATTGAGATAGAGCCATCTCTCTCAATTCAGGAAGGTTGAATTCCATTGGCTCACCAACAGCTATTTTTATCTCCCGGTTCCATAAAGGAACTGGAGGTCTTCTCCCACAAGCATAGTTCTCAGGCATAACCTGAAAATTGATCAAAGCAAAGAATGTCTAACCATCCCAAGGATCAACTTTAAAGTTATTCAAATAAAAAGCTGATTCAGAATCATAATCCACACTTAATTTGGAAACAAAAATATGTATCCCTGTCCACAGAAATACAAGAGGCACACCGTGTGTGTACACAAGTGTGTGTATTTATCTCCTTGAACTGGATTGAGCGTAAAGAAGCACAGGAGATGCTTAGCTGAACGTAATGACCGTCATGACATTTAGGCCACTCTTATTCTCTTTTCTTAGGATGGAACAGGAGGGAAAGGAGAAAGCAACTATGGCATTGGTAAGCATGTCACCTTATTAGTGAAGTTGACAAAAGAATCAAAGGACTGTTTAACAACATTGAAGCAGTGCCATAAATGTAATTGAGAGATTTAAAAAACACTGTTAATACCCCATGACCTCTAATCCTCAAAGCTACAGTACATTATTTTTACAATAAAATTAGCTCCACACAAAAGCACAGGAATTTAGCAACCAATGAACAATATACAAACAAACAGGTATAAATTACAGAATCACAACTTCTTGAACATTCCCAAGAAGGTCTGCCTCATGTGCATAATGTATTACCACCAAAAACAACAAAAACCAAATGGATCCATTCCTATTTAGGAATTGGCTTGCATTGTTCAATTCCCAGTGTAAATATCAAGAACCTACCTTTTCAAAACCATGATGGACAATGGGCAAGACAATTGGTGTCACGGGGGCACGAGCAATGAGACTGGCAGTTCCCCACTTCAATCGTCTTATTGGAGCATCTTCTTGACAGACCTTCCCTTCTGGAAATGTATGCAACTGCCCAATTGGAAGTTAGTCTTTTGCCGAGCAATGGACCATTTCGAATGCAACATGTAATGATGTAATACTAGAATAACATGATATCACTTTTGGGGAGTGTGTATCCATTTTAGCGCAATACCAATTGTACAGTCACTGGGTAAATGATAAAACCACCCTAATCAAAAGCAAAAATTTAATGAACCGTAAATAACCCCTAGAGTGTAACAAAAAAATTCAACTAATTAAGCAGAAATCTGCAAAAATCGACACTAATGTTCATAACCAAATGAAGGAGTCCATGGTATGGGAAAAAAGAAGTATTACCCAGGCTCCGTCACGCAAACGATCAAGAGCTTCATTCATATGTTCTTGATAGATTCCACCCCCTCTTGTTATTGGTATACATTTCCCTGCACATCCCCACACCGTGAGAAGCAAGCCATACCAAGAACAACATCCCCCTTTTTTTTTTTAATTATATGATTCTTGTGGGTCTGCAAGTGAACCCCAAAACGTCAAATCCCCTAATGTGTGATTTATTCTCCACTGACATGTATAATAATCAATTTAATATTTTCATATTTCCCTTGTTAAAGCAAGTAGTGGAGACAGGAATAAATGCTCAATATGGAAGCTTGTTGTAAAGAAGCATGGGTGCAGATCTGAATAACTGCTCTGTAACTGACAAAGAAACCACATTAGCATGCATGCAGATACAAACAAGTGCTAATATGGAAACTTCATATCCATGTAAATGGCACAGAAACCACATAAGCACGGATGCAGATTTGAGCAAGTGCTCAAGTTTTTTTAAGTGAATGATCTCCAGATATTCTCAAAGTCATAGAACATCATTATGCAAAAGCATGCTCCATCCTTCCTAGAAGAACCTAATTATCTGCTGAAAATGCATGTCCACTGACAAAGCATAATTTTCATACGTATTTTTTTTCACCTTTGAGTTCTAGGGTAGTCTAATACACTATGAAGTTCATAAGAAATAAATTAAGGCATGAAAATACAAGAACAGAAGTGTACCAGACCAACAGATTACACACCAAGCCGGAAAAAATATGACAATGCTGTATTTTTAAAGCATATGTCTTCAGCTGCCAGTACCCATCGAGCCAGCTTTGCATCAGAAATTGGAAAACCTTTGAATCCCCACATAACTGGGTCATCCAACCTGCAGTTAGACACACAATAGGAAATAAGAGACAGTAACTACATATCCCAGAAAGTCACTAGACCAATGATCAAGTCAATAATCAACTACAATTCAACCCAAGAATGGGGTTTGATTATATGAATCCTGTATATGTATTCCGCTAAATTGCTCCACAACCAACCGGAGACAGAGCAGGGATCGTCACAGGAGGGAAGCTGCCGGAGACCTCGAATAGAGTGAAACAATGTCATGTCGCTTCTGCCAGTTGTTCAGAGGATAGGCACGTGGGGGGTATAGCCTTTAATTCAAATGTAATGGGGGAGCAGTTGGGCCAGACCTGGATCCAACCTCAGCCTACTAATAAGGGCAAAGCAATATTGGGCCCAGAGTCAAACTTCTATTACAAAGGCCCAAAAAAGAACAAAAAGAAGGGGCCCAAATTGACATCCCAGTGGAAAAAGGTGAATGTATTTATTGATCCATGCCTTAATAAACCTGTTTCACCACCCAGACATGCCCACGATTTTGACCCGGTCTCAGAGGAAATTATAGCACAGGGTCACAAAGCACAACCAGCAAAAGAAGGGCCCTCAAGAGAATTTTCAGACGCCGACGATGAAGCAGAGCCCTCCACCCACATTCACATTCCTTCTCTGATTTCTTTAGGGCCTCAGACATCATCAATTGCTCGCGAATCGGAATCTTATTTTTCTTCTCAGTCAATGAATGACTTTCTCCCTCTACCATGGCATGGCAGAGATGATCTCAAGGTACGAGTGGTGGGCATACCCACAGTGTATGAGACCTCCAGATGGACAAAAATAGCATTGGGCAAGGCATGCAAAGCTTTTGGGGTGAATGCAATGGGGTTTGAGCATGAAATCCTGGGTATTATCCTAAGAATGGAGCAGAAAAAACAATTGCAATTACAGCAGCAAAAATTGGCAAGCCCGGCGTAAAAGAAATCCAAAAACAAGGGGGAGCCTGAACTCAAGAAGCTGGAATGGGGACTCGGTGAGGGAAAAGAAAGGGGCAGGTATCACAAGTCAGTTTCTGAATGAAAGTCAAGATCTTGAGTTGGAATGTACAGGGTCTCAACAGGAGAAATAAAAGAAGCACTCTGAAATCTCTTATTCGCAAATGGGGAGTGGATATAAATTGTCTACACGAGACAAAGATTGAAAATTGGAACGTCACTTTACACAGACAAATATGGGGAATAGATGGGGTTCATGGGCTGAACTACAATCATGTGGAAGCAGTGGAGGAATATTAGTTCTATGGGACAAAAGGTTCTGGAGTTGTGTTGATGTTCAAGTTGGCACCTTTTCTATCTCTTGCAGATTTGAGCATCTCTATGAAGACTTTAAATTTGTCTTCACTGGAGTATATGGACCTCATACCAATCCAGAAAGAGCCAAACTTTGGCAGGAATTGGCTGCAATTAGAGGGTTATGGCCAGAGCAATGGGTGATTGGTGGTGATTTAAATGTATGTAGGTTTGTCAATGAAAGATTAAACTGCTCAAGGATATCCTGGACTATGACTGGTTTTTCAGATTTTATACAAGATTTGGAACTTGTTGACCTCCCACTTCATGGAGCACAATACACATGATCAAGAGGGGTGGACCCTTTCCAAACTTCCAGAATTGACAGGTTCTTAATATCCCCTGAATTGAATGATGCTTTCAAGAATGTGAAGCAAATTGCACTTCCAAGAGCAGTGTCAGATCACAAACCAATTCTCTTAGAATGTGGAGATTGGGAACCCACCACATCATATTTCAAATTTGAAAATATGTGGCTCCAAGTAGAGGGTTTTATGGAGATGGTAAAGCAATGGTGGCCGTCTTATACGGTAGTGGGCACTCCTGATTTCATACTAACTCTAGAAGTTAAGGAAGCTGAAGAAGGATATTACAACTTGGAACAGGGAGATCTTTGGCAAAATGGAAGCAAAGAGAAACAATGCTCTTGAGGAACTGCAAGCAGTAGAACAGGCTGCTGAGAACAGAGCTCAATCCCCAGCTGAGAAACTGAGAACCTTCAATCTGAGGCTTGAGCTAGAACAAATTTCCATTGCTGAAGAAATTTCTCGGCGACAAAAATCAAGATGCTTATGGTTAAAAGAAGGGGATCGGAACCAAAGTTTTTCAAGAAAATGGCAAGTTCAAACAGGAGAAAAAGCAGCAATGACAGACTCATGGTACGGGAGGAGATTACTGAAGACAAAGTGGTCATCAAAAAAGAAATTCTGGATTACTACCAAAACCTGTATATTGAGTTTGAACTCTGGAGACCCACTGCAGACTTTGAAGACCTGGCTTCTTTAAATGAGGAGGAGAAAGACTGGCTAGAATCACCCTTTGAAGAACAAGTGGTGCTAGCAGCCCTGAACTCTTGTGCTCCTGACAAGGCAGCTGGGCCAGATGGCTACACAATGGCCTTCTTCCAAAAAGCTTGGAATTTCTTCAAGTTAGAAGTTTTGAATGCTCTTAGCTACTTCCATCAGAATTGCCATATGGTGAAGTCTTGCAACGCTTCCTTCATTGCACTTATCCCTAAAAAGAAAGGTGCAATTGAGTTAAGAGATTACACGCCTGTTAGCTTAATAGGCAGTGTTTTATAAGCTAACTTCTAAAATACTGGCTGAGAGACTCAAGAAGGTTATTGGCAAGCTAGTTTCAGGCCAACAAAATGCTTTTATCAGAAACAGGCAGATCATTGATGCATCCTTAATTGCTAATGAAACCTTGGATTGGAGAATAAAAAATGGAGGCACAGGTATTCTTTGCAAGCTAGACATTGAGAAAGCATTTGATCAATTAAACAGGCCCTATCTAATCAACATACTGAGAAGAATGGGTTTAGGTGAAAGGTGGATTAAATTCAGCAGTACCACAGTGAAATACTCTGTTTTGGTTAATAGGAGTCCTGTTGGGTTTTTTTCTCCACAAAAAGGCCTCACACAGGGAGACCCTCTCTCCCCTTTCCTCTTTATATTGGCTATGGAAGGACTAACTAAAATGCTTGAAAAAGCAAAGCAGCTGCAGTGGATACAAGGTTTTCAAGTGGGAAGGGCCTTAGAAAACTCAGTGATAGTCTCACATCTATTGTTTGCAAATGATACATTAATATTCTGTGGGGCAGAGAGGTCACAGGTTCTCAACCTCAACCTCACTTTGCTCATCTTTGAAGTTTTATCTGGCCTACACATTAACATGTTGAAAGGTGTCATATATCCGGTTAATGAGGTCTCCAATCTAGCTGAACTGGCTGAGATTCTTGGCTGCAAGACAGGCACTTTCCCTACAACCTACCTAGGCCTACCATTGGGAGCTAAACACAAGTCAGTTGGCATATGGAATGGAGTAATAGAAAAATTTGAGAAAAGGCTCTCTTCCTGGAAGATGCAGTACCTTCCATGGGTGGCAGGCTCACAATAATAAACAGTGTTCTTGATAGCATCCCAACATACTACATGTCATTATTCCCTATCCCATGCTCAGTTTTAAAGCAATTGGATAGACTCAGAAGGAGATTCTTATGGGAAGGGAATAGCCTAACCCATAAAATTTCTTTGGTTAAGTGGTCGAAGGTCACTCAACCAAAGTCACAAGGAGGTTTGGGCATCATGGACCTAAAAGCTCACAACAAATGTATGCTCTGGAAATGGTTATGGAGGTATGGTCAACCGGAGAATGGGTTTTGGAAAGATGTCATTGATGCCAAGTATGGAGTACAAAGTCATTGGTGTACCAAAAATAGCTCAGCCCCCCATGGGGTTGGCTAATATTAACAGAAACTGGAGTGAGTTCTTTGAAAATGTAACTTTTAAAGTTGGCAATGGAATGCATGTGAAATTCTGGAATGATAGGTGGATTGGAATGTTACACCTTGTGCGTCCCAAGGTGACGTAATGAATATGAGACTTTTTAATCATTATTTAAATGATTTTAAAGTCATAATATGGCTATATATGATGTTTGGATAGAAAATATGAAGTTTGGGAAAAATCAGATTTAAGTTGCAGAAAAACCGACTAAGGATATGTAGTTTCCAACGCTCTTAACAGTTCGTTCATATGGCACCCGAATAAAAAGTTATAAGCGTTGGAAGAAGGGCCAATCATAGGATGCCAAGTAGCACCTTTTTGACTTTTAAATAAATGGGATTTTTACATCCCATCTCGTCTCTTTCTCCATCTTTCCAGAGAGCTCGCCCAAATAACACCCCTAACTTTGCTCTTAAGCTCTCTGCAAGAGCTTCAAACAAGATTATCATCCCGGGCACGAAATCAAGAAGCGATAACATTAAAACGATCCCTACGACGTAAGTATCGCTATATCGCCCCTCTTTTTCTTTGTAGTTTGAGTTTTGGAAGGTATTTCATAGTTAAGAAAACGTGTACTTTCTGTATTTAAGTGTTTAAATATCAAGGAATGTTGATAAATTCATTTCCTAATAGTTAGAACTCACGGGATGGTGATCGGAAGCCGTGAGTTCGAGTTATTTGACTTGTAGTAGACTGTTTTGTGGACTGTTTCGTATTGCTTTTGGGCTGTCTATTGTGCTGCTAATTTATGGAGTTTTGAAGGATAAAAGGGCGTGGAGAAACGCCACATGTGGTAGGGTAGTAGGCTGGTCGTTCGTTGTTACATTTTTTAGGTTGTTTGACACTACTTTGGTTGTCGTTTTATGTATGAAGTGATTAGGGTGTGTGAGCTGTTTTGTGGTATATTGTGATGGAGATAGGGTTGGAAAATGATGCTTACATGTTGTTATTGTTGTGTTCTTGTTGTTGTTGGTATATGGTATTGGAGGAGGGCCTAGTTACAGGGGAGATGCTGCCCAAATTTACGTAAACGAGCTACTAGTTTAAGTTGCGGACTTAGCCTTTACTCAGCACTGATTTTGAATCTCCTTATGATGTGGTAGATTGAATTGAGTTGTTTGAATAATTTCTTGGAAGGTATTAAGGACTCAACGGAGTTAAGGCTATCCCTTCTTTCTTTTTGGCATGATCCAAATGATACAAACGAAACGAGCAAAATACGCACAACTTACATAAATGACTCTATTCATAGAAATACTAGGGTTGTCTATATTCTTGATTCCCCATGTGAATTATTATTATATCCTCTGTTCATGGGTCTCAGAAAAATACGTATTTGATAAAGTTTGTCCGACAGACATATTGATTTTATGATATTCGAGAAATCTTATTAACGTATTTCTTATGCATTTCATGCATTTATACATGTACATTGACCCATGATCAGAAGGCGTTATATACGCGTATATTATATGTATATGAGATATGGGAAAAGGTTATGGCATTATATACGCACCACCACCTGATCAGCTGGTATACATTGATGATTTTGCCCACAGTGGCTGAGATGATATGATGAGATGCCCTCAGAGGCTTGATGATGTTATGTACGCATATACCTATGCATGGTATGGTATTTATACGCACATGCATGACATTATAAATTTTCATCATTCACAGAGCTATTCAGAATTTCAGGTTGAGTTCTTTACTCCATGTTTCTTTCATGTCTTTTATATACTACTGTCATGCCTTACATACTCGGTACTTTATTTGTACTGACGTCCCTTTTTCCTGGGGACGCTGCGTTTCATGCCCACAGGTCCCGATAGACAGATTGAGAATTCTCCAAGTAGGCTATCAGCTCAGCGGAAGATGTTGGTGCGCTCCATTTGCTCCGGAGTTGCTTATTTGGTCAGTATGATTCGGACGTGTATTGTTTAGTATGGCGGGGCCCTGTCCCGACCTTTATGGTATTTATCTACTCTTAGAGGCTTGTAGACGTATGCCATGTACGTAAAAGATTCTATGGCCTTGTCGGCCTACGTTTAGTGTACGAGCGATTATTTTGGTCTTATAGGCCCAAGTTGGTAGTACATGTTTTATTCTAGTTATCCTACGATAGCATTTCCGTCTCATTTACCCATGATAGCATGATACAAAAAGATACGTTACGTTGGTACTCGGTTGAGTAAGGTACCGGGTGCCCGTCGCGGCCCATCGGTTTGGGTCGTGACATGGAAGCTCAACTCTGAAGGACTCATTCCCTGGGCTGTTTCAGATAGCCTGCAATCAGAACTCCACCATAGCTCATAATAGGGAAGGAAGTACATGGAATCCCTTATTCAGAAGGAACCTATACGATTGGGAAATCAATGATCTACTGGCACTCTTTGAAGCTTTAGAAGGCTACAACATTGAAGAACAACAGCCGGACATAATCATTTGGGGAAGCTCCAAGGAAGGCAAATACACAGTCAAAGCTGGTTACAATCTCATTTGCTCTCAAAATGGGATATTACAGAATTGGCCTTGGAAGCACATATGGAAGACTAGACTGCCTACTAAGGTAATATGTTTCACATGGACAACATTGAAAGGGGCATGTCTCACTCAGGATAATCTAATCAGGAGAAACATTATACTAGTTAACAGATGCTACATGTTTCTCCATAACGCAGAGAGCGTAAACCACTTATTCCTTCATTTTTCAGTTGCAGCTGACTTATGGAATTTCTTTTATTCCGTCTTTGGATTATCCTGGGTCACCCCTCAGTCAGTCAAGGAAGCCTACGATAGCTGGTTTTTGTGGAAAGTTGATAAGGCCATCAGAAGGATATGGAAAATAATCCCAGCAACTATTTTTTGGTGTATCTGGACACAGAGAAATCGCAGATGTTTTGATAGTGTCTCAACTCCAGCATGCTTCCTGAAGGCTAGATGTTTAGTTAGTCTTTTTAGCTGGAACTTCATGACCCCTGTAAATAGCACTGATTACTTTTTGGACTTTGTTAGCTCTCCGATCCTAGCATAGTTTTTTGTATTAATAGAGCTAACAGTCACCTCTCTTTGTAACCTTTTGTTTGCTTTTGCATCTTCTTGATGCCTTCTTAATGATAACACCTTACTTCATCAAAAGAAAATATGTATTCCGCTATATCAGGGCACATTTCATTCCAAAAATCAGCAAAGATTGAAATAAAAGGAAAGATAGTTCTCATTACAAAAAGAACTTTGTAAATCATTGCCCATTAACTTGTATTATAAGACCTAAATCAAAAATCGGTATTGCCAAGCCTGGTAAGAATGTCTACCTCAGTACCTAGCACATGTTATGACCATTTTGTGATCTCCACAGCATCTCAAACCTAAATGGCTAAAAGCATTCAAATCAATAATGGATGTTCTACTCAGCAAACAATAACGAAGTAAACAATTTATCTACCAACTCTTGCATGCCCAGCAGCTGCGTATTCGCTATTTTATTCAACTTGAAGAAAAAACACAAGTTTTTCAAGCGTCTTATGTAAGCATATATGAGAACAAGGTTTTCTGAATTAAAAAGAGAATAAAGTGAAAGATTTATTAGGATGGAGAGGAGAGCAAGTGACTAACGTGGACATGTGATTGCTGACGGTGAGGAGAGGAACACCGGCAGGGCGGGATCGAACGAGCTGGAGGAGGGTGTCGCCGTTGTGGACAGTGGTGGTGTTGAGTAGATTCGCCACCGCCTTCGCGAACGCACCTACCGCCGTGATCACCATTTTCCTCGGAAGACCACCCAGGTGGTTTGCTCTCGCCGCCCACTCCATCGTCCGACCACCCGCCATTTCACTAACTCACTGATGTTCAACAGTTCAAGCCCGGCGGCATAAACTTCTTTTGTTTGGGCACCAATTTATTACCGATTAAGTACTTACAAATATAACTATTCTTATCTCCTTGGTGAAATATTTTTTACCCTATCTCAATTGAGTTCTTTAAAACCTATTTAACATTTATATTATCATCTTTGTCTCTTTTTTTAAGCAAACCTAATTGCTTATTATTTGCCAAGAGATTCTAAAAATTATGTTATTTTTTTTATTGGGAGTATGCTTCTAATTTTATTGTAAGCTTGTTGGTTGGTGATTCAATCTAAACACAAATCTTTGTTAGTTCAAAAATCTTTGTCTCTTCTTTTATTTACTTATTTTTTAGTATCACAATATATTTCTCTTTTTTAATAACATAAGCTTAGCTATATGGCAATTAATCTTATTTCTGAAGTAAGAAACAATAATCAAACATATAAGTTAAGTTAATAATGTTAATAATAAAAGAAATGAAAATAAAGTAGTTTGCTTGTATTATATTTTTTAATAGCAATTAATACTCAAACATTTGTTACACAATATTGAGAATACATGGGTTTCCTATGAAGGAAATTATTTTTTTAGAAAAAAAGTTATTTTCTAGCAACTAAACATTTAAAAGCATAACTCTCTTAGCTTATGCTTTCTTCAATAATCCATTTGAAATGGTTTTCGATATTTAGAGAGTGAAGAATAATGAGATAAAAAAAATTCAGCAATAGTTTTCGAAAAAAATGCAGCCTAGAAGAGAGTAAGAATTTTTAAACCTATACTTAATGGTTGTTATAAAAAAAAATCATTACGCAAAATTTATGACTATTTCTTTACAAATGTCTATTTATACTTTAAACATATTTTAGATTATAATATAGATAAAAGTTTCATTGATGCCTATCAAAATTAAAAAATCCTTACACATAATAGAGAATAAAAAGATTGAAACTTAAATATAATTTTAAGTAAAAATTATAAATAAAGGTAGATTTTACAACAACTTTGATTTCAGGTTGCTTTATTTTTCAATTGCAAATTACTTATTTTGAAGAATTTTCTCAAGGGTAGGGGAAGCTAAAAAAAAAAAAAAAACCAATATGAAAGTTTTTTTTTTTTTTTTTTTTTTTTTTTTTTTGTGATGAAATAAAGATGGATGCTTCGATTTGACTGAAGTCATTAAAAAGGGTTGGGGACAAACATAAGGTGAGAATTAACTACCCTGTCTGTCTGAACAACACTTGTCTTCTCCAAAAGTCCACCGCTTTAAATTCAACTAACCACTCAACACTTTAACTTACCCCATTTCCCAAATGTGAAGTCTTTCACTTTCTCTCTTACTAAAACCCTACCCACCCATTTTCCACAATGCCCAACCCCAAACCGAAATCATTCTAGGTTTTGCTAAACAGTGAGAATAAGTGATGGGTGTTAAGCTTCTGATGCATTTACAGTTCCCTTTGCTTCTATTTTCTTGTTTTCTGCTTCAGCTCTCTGCTTCCACTTCTGTAAGTAATAAGTAATAACCCACATAGCAAAATATTCTTGCAAATTCTTAAGAGTAAATGTTATTGGAATTCATGTAGTCATGTGAATTTGGAGCAAGTTCTGATTATTTTTTTTTTTGAATTCGCAGGTCTCCAATAAGACAGTTGATGCACAAGTAGCCCCTTCTTCTGAGAATCAAAGTCATGATGATGGTAATCATTTTGATTTTATTCGACTATTATTCTCCAGTCATTTTCTTTGGAACTGATAGATTGGCTGTTGCCAATATCAGAGGCGGAGCTAAGATTTCAACTCTAATGTTTTGGATTTTAGAACGACGATTTTAAGAGCTACTAACGGTTCTAAATTTACTATTTGTACATATTTAATGAATTTTTTAATAGAAATAAGCAAAAGCTAGTGGGTTCGGCCGAACCCGCAATTAGGCTTTTA
Source organism: Nicotiana tomentosiformis (assembly GCF_000390325.3). Classification (NCBI taxonomy): domain Eukaryota; kingdom Viridiplantae; phylum Streptophyta; class Magnoliopsida; order Solanales; family Solanaceae; genus Nicotiana; species Nicotiana tomentosiformis. The sequence continues at coordinate 52,794,500 of NC_090813.1, forward strand.
GCTCTGCCCCTGGCTAATATGATTAGGGCTCTCTGAATTCTTTTGGACTCTATAATTGAGTTAAATCTATAATTATATTTTTCTTATAATGTTTCATTATATATGACTTTATGCATCCAGTCCATAAAAATATTACTTGTCCCTCTGGTCTTGTTCCCAACACTAAAGTATCGGGCATTTCTAGGGACTAGCCTTCTTTATCTAGTCCACTAATAAAAACTGAAGTTTACACAATATCAGCATCAAACCTAAGCTGATTTCGAGTGATACACGATTCATAACACAGAGGCCAAATAATGGCTGCCGCTATCAGGTTCATAGGACACATGGGTAGAGGAAGGGAAAAATAACTGAACTTATAGATGTTGTAATTGTTAATGGCCAGGTGGAAGCATTGTGCATAGGCCTTCTTAAGCTTAGTTTGAGATGGCAGTGTTAGCCAATTGTGGTTAATGTTTCAGTCTCCGGATCTTGGAAACCTTATCCCAAATGAATTCTTTGAACATGATCCCATGCTTGCTAGCACAATCATATGAATCGTGTATCATATAAATCAAGCACGATTCATTTGGCTGTCCATTCACTGTCAATGCAGAGTGGCTCCCGTATTTAAGTATGAAGGTACAGACACTTTCAGAGTGAAAATTCATCTTTAGTTGTGGTATTAGATATAAACAAGTTAATAATACCTAAGTTACGTGGTCCATCATGAATTTAAGATCTAATGCGTGGTCCATCATGAATTTAAGATCTAATGCCTTTTGAACATCTCTTTTGGCTTTTGTTTGCTTGCAAAAATAAGCTTCTTTTTTAAGCACCCAAGTGTATGGCCTAATGGTCAATGAAGTGGTTATGAGAACCTAAGGTCTCAGGTTCAAATCCAGCGGAGACAAAAACACTAGGTGATTTCTTTTCATCTGTCCAAGCCTTGGTGGACAGAGTTACCTGGTACCTGTTGCTGGTGGGAGATCTCAGGTATCCCGTGGAATTAGTCGAGGTGCGCGTGAACTGGTCCAGACACTATGGTTATCAAAACAAATATAATTCTTTTATGTAAATATTAGTCATGTTTTTGAATTTGATTTGCAAAACTTTTTTCTACTTGTTTTACCATGTATCCCCAATCCCTTGTCCTAGAAAAGTGGGAAGAGATAGAAGAATGTTATGGGAAAGCAACATAGGGGCTTTTCACTCAATAGAATTTCCAAAAATTAGAAGAAGCCCTTGAGTCAGTTGGTAGTACCTTGTTCTAGTTCTAGTTCAATTTTAGAAAAAGAGGGAAGAGACAAAATACACTTGGTGATTTCTTCTCATCTACCTATGTCTTGGTGGGCAGAGTTACGAGGTAGCTGTGCTAGTGAGAGATAGCAAGTATTCGGTGGAATAGTCGAGTTGCACGCTAGCTGGTCTGGACACCACCGTTATAAAAATAAAATAAAGAAAGAGCGAAAGAAAGTTGTCTGAGTGACTATCTAGGAGAAAGTCTGGATAAATTTTGAGTATTATTTTTTCGCTCACTAATTAAAAAAAAACTTTTGAGTAATTTTTTTTCTTTTTAGATAAATCAAGAAGTCAGAATAAGTATAATTATAGCACTAGTGTAACTGAAACTTATTTTGATCTGTCAAAATGATTTTTCTTAGTGTAATTTGTGATTTTTAACTACTCTAGTTATTATGTCTCATCTGTTTGACACTATTGAGTATTGTCTACTGTTTTGCAAGCAGGAAGATGTGATCCTGGTTGGTTTAGCAGCCCAAATGGGAAAAAGTGTTTCAAATATAATGCAACCTCTTTGCAATGGGATGAATCAGAGATTTACTGCAACAGTTTTGGAGGAAACCTTGCTGCCATAACATCTTCAGAAGAACTGAACTTTGTCCAAAAGCTCTGTGGCAATGATAGTAACAGATGCTGGGTTGGTGGAAAGAGCATTAATACTACTGCTGGTTTGGGTTGGAAATGGTCTGACAATGAAGCTAGTTGGAATGAGAGTCTTGATCTTAAGTCAACTTTTAACTCAAGTTGCAAAAATTTCTCATGCTATGGCTTTAAGTCAGCGGATTTGTGTACATCGATAACCAATGGCACTACACCCCTTATAGCTGAGAGATGCAATACAACTCATGCCTCTATATGCATGCTTGATGCCGGTAAGTGATTGCCGAACAACTTATTTCTAATTGCTTTTCTTCACCAAGTGTAATTTTGAAAAGTGGGAGCAAACTCTTTTCCTGATATAATGTGGTGATGATATGTGTCGACTAACAACTCTATAGTCCCCTTTTAATTTTTCCATGAGCAGTACATTTTAGATAACCATTATCCAATCTACATGCCTTAATTAGATATTAAATAATCTTCTGATGTTTTTGATACATTAGGGAGCAAGTGTCGCCATATGCGCTGCCACAGGGAATATCTCATTATCCTTGCAGTTGTGAGTGGGTTGATTCTTTGCACTACTTTGGCTGTTGTGATATGGCTTCTTGTTTATAGGCGAAGTAAAAGACGGAGAAGATCTCGTGCATCATTAGCATTAGTTCCACCATCTTGGAAAATCTTCAATCGTGACGAAGTAAAGTCCATGACAAAGAATTTCAGTGAAGTAAATCGTCTCCTTGGGGATGCCAAAACAGGTGGTACCTATAGTGGGCTTTTACCTGATGGTTCAAGGGTGGCTGTGAAAAGATTGAAGAGGTCTGGCTTTCAGAGGAAGAAGGAGTTCTACTCTGAGATTGGAAGGGTTGCAAGACTTCATCATCCAAATCTGGTCTCCATCAAAGGATGTTGTTATCATCATGGTGACCGCTATATCCTATACGAGTTTATTATCAATGGACCCCTGGATAGGTGGCTACACCATATTCCTAGAGGAGGTAGGAGTTTGGACTGGAGCATGAGAATGAAAGTCGCCACCACCCTTGCTCAAGGAATTGCGTAAGTAGCGTTAATATTATCTTCATCTGCATTGTAGATTAGGAATAAATATTTTAATTTATCCTTGAGATGGATTATTTTAGTTAGAAATGTGCGTTTATTCTTTAAATCTTGTCATACATCCCTTCTTTGACATGAGTATGAACTCATGTATACATGTTTGGCTTCATGTCAATTGGGGGATGTTATCGGGAAGTCATACAAGGGTAAATATAGATGGTTCGAATGCATGATTTATACTATTAAAAAAAGAAAAAGAAGAAGAATGCATGATCTCTCTTGCAATATTTCCCTTCTTATTTCTTTGACATGGAAATGCCGGTGAATAAAATTTCCAGAGGCTTATGAGACCACTCACCGCCCAACCCCCAACAAGAAATATGTATGGAAATTTTTTTTGAGGGTTCAAGAGGAAGCCTATATATTAATTCCAATTATTCATGATGATATAAGATAGACCAATCCACGGGCTTATCTAGCATCACCAGATTGTATTGTAATAATAATGTATGGTCCCTGGTGGTTTAACTTTTCCCGGACTTCTTTGATCAGATTGTATTACTTTCCATAATTTATTTGGTATAAGTTGAAAAATATAGGTCACTTGAGTAAGCTGGGCTCTACTTCCACAGGGTGGGGGTAAGGTCTGTGTATACACTTTATATGGAGGTCGCTGCCATACGCAAATCAACCACGATGCCTAGTTCTGGCTATCGATGGATAAGGTACCTTAAAACCAGTCACGTCTATGGTATATTTGTTAAAAACGAAAAATAGAGAAAGATGATGCAGGGTCTATTACTAAATTATGTTATTCTCTATTACTAAATTATGTTACTGTCTATTACTACTAAATTAGTTTATTACCTAATTAATTTCTGAATTGAGGGATCTAGCTGCCTAAGGTGAAAATGACTGGTCTGGTTGTGTTGTTGTGCGGAGGTAGTTGAAAACTCTCGGTTTTGTCATACTGTTTCAGCTAGTGCACAAGAGATAGTGACTCAAGAGCTGCAAATTATTTGTTTGCAAACCTCTGTAATGGCAAATTCTTTGCTTGTACATAGTTTTGTGCTTATTTCATCAAATTTGACAGGTTTCTTCATGACAAAGTGAAGCCACAAGTTGTGCATAGGGATATTCGTGCAAGCAATGTACTTCTTGACGAAGATTTTGGCGCCCATCTAATGGGAGTTGGTCTGTCTAAGTTTGTACCATGGGAAGTAATGCATGAGAGGAGAGTCATGGCAGGTGGTACTCATGGGTATCTTGCTCCGGAGTTTGTTTACAGAAATGAGCTTACTACAAAAAGTGACGTTTATAGCTTTGGAGTTCTCCTGCTTGAAATTATGAGCGGACGAAGACCAGCACAAGCAGTTGATTCTGTTGGTTGGCAGAGTATATTTGAATGGGCCACGCCTCTGGTGCAGGCCCATCGCTATGTAGAGCTCTTGGATCCTCTCATATCATCTTCTTCTTCTTCTCGTATTCCTGAAGTTGGAGTTATCCAAAAGGTTGTTGACCTTGTTTATTCTTGTACACAACATGTGCCATCAATGCGTCCGAGGATGTCCCACGTTGTCCACCAGCTGCAACAATTAGCTCAACCTCCTAGTGTAAAGTAAGTAGAGAAGAATTACAGATCTGCAGTTCTTCTAACAGAGACTAGTTACACTATGTTTCTAACCTATTTGCAAGGGCCACAACTGTTTTAGGATTTTATTATCACCTTGCTGATGGACATGCAATGCCTTGAAACAGTCCATAATGGTTAAAATGTAGCTACAGTTACTAATCTGTACGTGTAAGGCCAGTTGATTTTCACTTGATATCACCAAAGCCGGTATGCATTCATCTTGCGGGTGCTTTATATTTTATAATTTATTATCACTATCTTCAAAGTTTACTTCTAATTTCCTGTAATTGTCATTATGCGTAACAACCTATTCAAGATATGTCCACGGATTTTTTTTGAGATATTGTCAAAAGAATTCCAGAAACATGTTTGTTCCAAAAATATGTTTGTTTAAATTCTTTCAAGAAACTTCTGCAAAGAAAAGTTCGTGAAGAAGTGTTTTGTTGGTTTTTCAAAGAGTTCTTCCATTTACAAAACACACACACAAAAAAAAAGAAGTCCGGTACACTTAGTTTCCGCTATGTGCGGGATCCGGGGAAGGGCCGGATCACATAAATCTATTGTACGCAATCTTACCCTGCACTAAGCTCCCGCTATGCGCGTACGCAATCTTACCCTGCACTAAGCTCCCGCTATGCGCGGGATCCGAGAAGGGCCGGACCACCTAAGTCTATTGTATGCAATCTTACCTGATTGCGAGAGGTTGTTTTTGCACAAGTTGTCTTCAAATTTTTCAGAAGTTGTCAAAGCGATTTAAAGCATCTTAGGCTAAACTTAGTCGGACGGTAGATATCTGTTCTGCAAGGATGTCGCTTAAAAAATTTCAAAGAGATTATTGCTTTTCTATATTCGCTCGTTTATTCTTCTCCAATTTACCAGCAAGTGGCATCCAATATTGCCACTTATTCGAATCATGCTCAAGCAAGAGTTTGATCAACGTCGGTTCACTATGAACAGGCGAAATTGCTATTTGCAAATATACATTTTCATTCATTATTGCAACTATAGAAGTTTGCATCGATGTATATACATAATATGATTACGAATGGAAAACTAGATTGCATTGCAGAATGCCGGTAATTACAAGAGGGTCTCCAAAAATGTAAGTACTGCCATTCCAGCTGCCCAAATATCATCATCTAATACATGCTCCGCAGGAGAATGGCTGATGCCTCCACGACAACGCACAAATAGCATTCCCACCTATTGAAAAATAGTGAATCTTTAATACAAACAAGAAAGATCACGTTCATAGTGTCAATGAAGTGGGTAAGTAAAACCATGGGACACACAGGGGTTCCTATTTGCCTAAGTGGACAGAGCTACCTAGTACATGTACTGAGAGGTAGCAAGTGCTAAGTGAAATAGTCTCGCAAGTGGCCCTTACACCACCATTATCAACAGAAAGAAAGAAAATCACGTCCAAGTAAAAAAATACAAGGTTTTGAGTATAGCTCACCTTGGTTAGATGAGACATGGCCATTGCATCATGACCTGCTCCACTCATCAGTACTGGAACATCACCAGGATCCTCACCAGTAATTCTCTTCAAAGCAGCATGAGATGCAGATTTCAGCTCTGTACTTAAGCCAGGATCGCAAACGACAGCATTTGCATCATGCTAAACCAATAAGAGAAGTGTTAGTCATAGAATATGCAGCAGGTAACGCCACAGATAATTACGTATTCTCTCACCTTTCGCTCAACGTTACAAAAGACAGAACGTCGATCACACATATGATAAAGTCTATTGGAGAATTCATAAATTATAGCTTCTCGTCCCGTGTCATCCATTGCACGTACATCTACAGTGAATGTCACCTGTGAAAAATGCACATATAGTAATAAGCATCCCAGATATTCTTGTTTCCCTGAATATTGGATGATGAACAACCAAACAGTATGTGAGTTGTATGCCAGAAGTTTTAAGGAGTGCTTGCCTGGCCTGGAATGACATTACTTGCACTTGGCCAACTTGATATCTCTCCAACAGTACAGACCAGAGATCCTGCAAGAGATTCCACTGTTGAAGAAGCGCATTGACCATCATAGGACAGATAATAGTCAGGTTGTTTACAAAGGCTTTCCAGAAATACAATTAGTTCAGCAGCTGCAACCATAGGATCCTGTCGCATATTCATGGGCACTGTTCCTGCATGTCCTTGTGTGCCTCTCACTGTCACCTGCAGAGGTTAATTCAAAAGTCTGGTCAAGCTAGCATTACTTCAACCAAAATTATATGGGATAATGTATACCAAAAGGAGATTAGTAGTGACAACTAGAAGTAAGTCAAGCTGTAGATTGTGCGAAGAAAAGACTTACTGGACAAATAATTTTCTCACATAATTTAAGTACTTTTCCCCTTTGTAACATCATATCATCACAAAGATCAGAACTGCCTTTTACTAAACAAACCTAGATAGACTGAATAGATACAACAGCCAAGCGGACATTCTTATTTCTTCATTGCACGTTATATACCAAAAGGGTACTTTATCACCATGATCCAACATCTTACAAGGAGGGATGAAACGAACCGTGGAAATAAAGAACTAGAAAAAGGTGTTTTTGCTATAGGAAAGGAAAAAAAAGGGGGGAGTTGTACATGGAGGATAAGTTTATGTTAGAATAAAAGTAGATGACAACCAAGAGGCAGTAGGATAAGAATACATACCTTCAACCTTGTCTGCCCTGCTATGCCTTTTACTAAACCAAGAGGGAGACCAACAGTCTCCAGTACGGGTCCCTGTTCAATGTGAACCTGCGAAAGACCATTAGAATAAGATCCACCATCAGCAACTATGTTACCAGAGATCTTATGAAGTAGTTAGTAATTTCAATATGGCATATTGAGAACTATTATTGACCTCAACATAGCCCCAAACAGATTCTGGTTCATATTTGAGCTGCAAAAGGTTTTCTTCTGTAGTTTCTATAGAACTTGCTCCCAGAGCACCTTTCACTGTCACACCACTGAAAACAGTTGCACATTAATGTATTGAGAAAGAAAATCCATACAAACAAAGACAAGCTTTTAGGTTAGCCATACAAACTTCTTATCATGTATTTGCAATGCTGAAACTGGTAATAAGCCAGCAATAGCTGCACTTCCCAAGAAGGTCGACTGAAACCTCACTCCCTCCTCATCACTAAATGCAATTACCTGCAAAACAGTACATAAGATATTTGCAAAGCCGGAGAAACTAAATAATCTTTGATATGATTTAACTGAAAATAAAAGCTGTAAAATAGAAAGAATACAAAAGAGAAGTCAGATTGGCAGCAACAACACATTAGACAACTAGCACTATTTTTAGTGCTGTAACACTTGCTACAACTGCTCAAGGATGTAAACTCAAAATTTTGATTGTTCCAAGGATATAACGTTCAAAGATTGCAGAATATACTTTTTGAGCTAGGGTTAGATGGCCAAGAGAGGAAAATTTCACAGCTCAGTAGTGACTAGTGAGTTCACACACTTCAAAGATGAAAGACAAGGAGATAAGATGACTTTCCCAAAGAAGCAGAAAGATGCAATAAGGAGGAGAAGGATAACCAGGGAACGCTAAACTTAACAAATACTCCAAAACTCTTACAGATGGATCTGAACTTGTTCTCTTGAAGCTTACTACTATACATTAGCAAGCATCAACCTCAGAAGTTGTGAAAACTACTATAAATTATGATAGGAACTTTGGTTGGTAAAGACATATTCAGCAAAGCAGACTCAGTTAGTAGGGAAAGACAGAGAGCTAACAAGTATTAATCCATTTTCCAATTTCAAGGCCTCATATGCAAGTCACGTCTTTAGTGAAGCTTGCAACCACAAACATTAGCTTCTGAGTTGAATTGGTTTTAAATGTAAATCTCAAAGACAAAATTGACACAGTTTGAAACTTGGCGGTTGAAACCAGAACATAGTCCAAACTTCAAAGATCATTTGTGGGAGAGCTCATGACTAGGAACTTACAACTAGTACTTTAACTCATGATCCTAATCAATCTAGCAACTGAAATTTGTAGTTAAGTTAAAGAAGAAATTACTTTCTGGAATTCAGATTGGGCACTTCCCGTAACAATTGTCTTTAGGAAAATAAGAGGTCACAAATAAAGTTGCAGCCCCCCTTGGATATAGCTGATAGTAACTTTTAAAAAACGGATTTGATAGTTTAATTAAAAAAAGATATTACCCTTACGGTTACAACTAAGAATAACAGAACAGAAAACATGCCAGACGATAGCATGTTTGCTTATATTAATGTGTCTCACCTCAACCGGCCGCCTGAGTTTATCCAACCTTCTAGTGGCATTCAATGCCTTCAATGCAGATATTGCACAAATTATGCCCAATGAGCCATCAAAGTATCCAGCATCGATAACTGTATCCTGTTGCAACACAAAAAATTCATTTTCCGGTTCTTCTGCAGCATCTTAAACTAGTGATGCTGGGAAGTAAACCAAATATACTAGAAGATATAATGTAAGGAAATCAATGCGTCACCAAATGGGAGCCAATTAACAAAGCCTTTTCACTTGGATTAATCCCATCAGCCCGACCATGGACATTGCCCATTTGGTCCACCCACCTGGAATCAGGAGTGCTCTCAATTAAGTTTCTGAAGCATTAAAATATAATACGATAAGTTGAAAACTTACGTCTTCAAGCCCGCATCTTCCATCCATGCACGAAGAAGATTTCCTGCTCTGATCGATGCAGGGCTCTGGAATGTCCTTTCAAGGTAGTCATTTGCATCACTTACCTGCCACACAACACAAAACTTGTTACTTCAGCTCTTCTACTGATGAAAAGTTGGATAAGAGATAGCAGCCGTGAAACGGACTAATGGATTTTCAAAATTTGAAACCTTCCAGTGATGCATATTGTATTGTATGTATTCCAAGGAAGAACAAAACTCTGGTAAGACACAAGAAAAAAAACATTCCTCACAGGAAATTTGACTTCCACTAGTAATGATATAAATAGATTCCCCTGCTTTAATACCTTTCCGAGCTCATTAAGTCTAGCAACAGCTTCCTCCTTGAGGATTTCAGGAAACAGATCATACTTTATGCCTTGTGTATTTTCACCTAATAATGACAAAGAGAATTAACCACATTATTACAACTTTGAGGTGTTTAGCATAGAAAAGCAATTTTTGCTTAAAAAAAGAATCTTGCCCGATGAGATGGAAAGGAAACAGTTCTGTGTTATGACAAATACAATATTTTGGATTCAGAAAGAATTAATTATTTCAGACATATAACGTTTGGATTAAGACGGAAACAACCCACTATAGTTTCATCAGGACAGCTGTCCAAGCAAAACGGCTCCCAAATACTTGCAAAAGCATCACTAAAAAGGACCAAGGAACGCATTAAAAGAATGAGGAATATTTGAAGAATTAACAAAAAAGATCACAACTTTAAATCATCAACAAAACAATACAAATTCCAGGTCACAGATTCAAACCACCTTAACCATACATTTCGAGCTTCAGATATTGAAATGGTTCATTTATTATCCAAAATGGTCTAAAAACGACAACTTTTCATGTACAAATTAAAAGAAAAGAAAAAACACAAATAAATGAATACAGTAATTACCGAATGTGTTAGCAGAAGTAGCCATGGCGAAAGAAGGATAAAGAACAAGAAAGAATAAGGATAAGATCGAAAGAACGTTCTTCGTCATTGCATGGGAAGTTGGAAATGAGGTTAGATTAGAAGAGTGAAGAGAAGGAGCCGCCATGGCTACTTGCTGCAAGCTTATGGAGGAAACAACAAAAGCAAGCAAACAAGGCCACGGCTCTCTCTCAAAATGAGAAAGATAAGTCACTTTAGATTGTAGGAATCCACTACTCCTATATACTATCCACCTCACTTATTTGTTCTCGTGGCTCGTGAAGGCTCTACCTGCTTTTGTTTTTTCGGCTTTGTGGGTCCCAAAATGGTCTCCGACCCAAAGCAAGATGCTGTGGGTTCCACCAAATATTCATCCATGTTTAGTTTTTTCCCTTTCTTTTATATTCATTTCGGTTCACTTTTAATTAATTTTTTAGCTTTCTTCACACATATTAAAGAATTTATATTTTAGCATTAATTAACAATAAAATTAATTATATTAATCTTAATTTATTCATTAAAAATATGATAAATACCTATAAGTTCTTTAATCTAAGGACAATTTTGAAAAAAAAAGAAATTAACTTAATCTTGATATCCAAAAAAATCAAATATTGTTGACCACAAAAAAAATAAAAAAATTAGTTGACCGGAGGGAGTAGTAAACTAGTTAAGTAATTTGTGCTTCCCGTGGTGATATATTTCTTTTATAATTTAATTAATAGTAATTCTATTATTTCTCGTTCACTTTTACTTATTTATTATATTAAAAACTAATTTTATTTTTACTTTAATTTTAGCAAATTAAAAGAATTATTTTTTTCTATTTTATTATTAACATTTATTAATCATTCCCACAATCAGTCCTAAAACTTCTTAAAATGCTATTCTTAATATGTACTTCATTTGTCGCATGTCAAACAAGTAAAAGTGAAGAGAATATTTGATTCCTCCTCTTTCATCATTTCTTTTTCTTTTTCTGGAGTCTAGTGTTCAGCAATATGTATATTATTATACTCCATTGTTTGCCACCAGAAAGGACTGGAGAAAGCGACTACGTCTCCCAATTGAAAAGTTTGATCATTTAATAATCATTGCTCATCTGATACAACAACAACAACAATAACAACAATCCAATATAATCTCACTTGTGGGGTTTGGAGAAAGTAATGTGTGGTCTGAGGAAAGTAGTGTGTACGCAGACCTTACCCCTACCATGAGGTAGAGAGGCTGTTTCCAATAGACCCTCGGCATCCCTCCCTCTAAGAACTCCCCATCTTGCTATTGGGGTGACTCGAATTCACAAGCTCTAGATTGAAAGTGGAAGTTACTTACCATCACAGCAACCCCTCTTGTCTAATTGCTCATCTGATACAGTTTCTAATAGAATAAGGTTGAATATTACGTTATCCTTTTCGTCTATTTTGAACGAACTAAAAATTAGAGACCACATTCAGCAGGGGACAAAGATGTTTTATCCAAAAAGATAACAATTGAATTTGTATGTGTACGTGATTTAAATGATACGTAATTTAATTTAACACGAATGATCAAAAAATATAAAGTAATTGAATTAAAAGGAGACAAAACAATCAAACCAAATGTGACAGTTGATCATGTCCAACTATGCCTCCAAAGAGGTCTAGCGGTCGTTGCAAATATAATCCGGTTACAAGTCCGGAGTCGAATCACACATGAAAATAACGTATCAATTACAACTAATAATTTTGCATGAATTCAAGTAATCAACCTTCAGAAAGATTATATAACAATTTGAGAGTTTACTGACTAAGATCAAAGTAATTAAAAATACAGTAATTTGTAACTAACAAGGCAAATATTGTAGACAAGATTTGGAAAAGTCTAAGGTTATGATTTTCCCTATTGTCGGAATCTTCCCCGCTACGTTTCTGATAGGCTATATGTACCTTGTTATGTTTTGATGGTCTAACAAACTTAATAACAAGAACCAGATAAGGAACATGATACACATTCTCAAGTATGTGAAAACAACAAGACTTAAGCTGGAATTATAAATTAACGCTTCAGGAGTCAAAGAATCAACAAGGGGAACAGATGGACATCAATTCCCCTGGTGATCGTACCAGTCAACTCTCCAACATCTGTAAAATCACTGCCTGCACACGCAACGGTACAAGCACAATGCAGCAGTCAACTTCATTGGGAATGATCTTGTACCCACGAAGCTTACATCATTCAAGTAGTGGCATCAATGTTATATTAACATTAAACCAAAGATAAAATATCACTTGAACACTTAGAGAAATTTCTCAAGCACTCCACACAGTGATTGATCATCTGCCAAACGATTCTCAGCTGCATCAAGAACAAAGAACAACATAGCAACAGACCAGTTCCCTCTGTAGTGAGTTATTACATGTCCTTTTGTTGTGTTGTACTTTTATCAAAGTTCTTTACTTGTAATTTCTACTTAGCTTAGTTAGAAGCATTGCGTAGGAAACCCTTTGTAAATCATAAACTCTTGTGTTTGTGTCTTGGCTAGAGTTAGTCGAGTTGTAAAGTCTTTGTAATAGAGTTATTAAAAAGTGGCTTGTAATAGAGTTGCTACCAGTTAGTGAGGGATTAAGAGGTTAATTCATAGGTTGAAATAGGTTGTAATCTAAAGTTTGCTCAGTAGTAAAGTTAAAATCCTACAAGGGTAGGTCGTGGTTTTTAATCCCGAGAGTTGGGAATTTTCCATGCAAAATTTCTCTGTGTCATTTACTTACTGCAGTGTGCGTGTGTTCTGTGGGAACTAATAGAGAACTTGGTTCTCTATATAGTTTGGTGGACCCTCGAATTCTATTAGTTTCTTATAAATTTACCTAAATATTCTCTACAAATCGTGAGTACTTTGATTGTCGTAGCTTTCTCGAGCAAATACTACAATTTACTAGACGTATTCTCTCTAACTATGCTAGCTGGCACTAGTTTACCGCTCACTACGATTGCACCAAGACTTCGTTATCTCTAGTCCCGCCTTTAAACCCTCCGTATCGATCTTTCAACTACGTTAGGAGTAGTGTTGTTCAACAACTACCTAAATATGTACTCTCTCTCTCTCTCTCTCGGGCAATAAACACACTAAATAGGCACAGTTAATTGAGAGCTCTTCAATTAACAACAATGAAAATATAGTTGAACAAGTAGAGAAAAATCAAAGACAAATCTATATTAAACGCAATAGAAAATCATCCTCCAATAGGTTTCATCAAATCTTAGATAAGAGAGTTTAGCTACTCATAAATATAACAACAATCAACATAATATTTAAATACATGAAATTACAAAGTAAAGATATAAAGGAAGGAAAAACTCGTTTGATTCTTGCTCCACAATGCTTGGCAACCTTTTTCTTCTCTAAAATCATGACCAACTCTAGAATAACTCGTTTGGGGTGTATTTATGTCAATATACGGTCCAAATCCGAGTTGAGGTCTTTTTAATCCGCGACTTTTAATTACCGTGCTATAGACCTCGCGAAGCCTGGTCTATAGCGCGGTCGAAACCTCGCGAAGTCTGGTCTATAGCACGGTCAACCTGGCTATAGACCTCACGAAGCCTGGTCTATAGCGCAGTCAACCTGGCTATAGACCCCGCGAAGCCTGGTCCATAGCGCGGTCGACCTAGCTATAGACCTCGCAAAGCCTGGTCTATAGCACGGTTAACCTGGATATAGACCGTGCAAAGCCTGGTCTGTAGCACGATTTGGATACTTGATACTTTTGTGCTCTTTTCTTGTATTTTTGTCCTCTTTCTGTGCAACTTTCGTTCGACGATTCTTTCCGATATTCCTACACATAAAACAACCCAATTTAGCTCAAATATCGCACAATAACTCATTAGAACAACAAAATATAGGGTGAGTAATGTGCTAAAAGTATAGCATTTTGGCCTCACACCACCACCCCACACTTAAACGTTGCTCGTCCTCGAGCCAACCACTAATTCCTAGAGCACTTTTACTCTCTTTTAGCACATCTGAGGCACACCATACCTATGCCTATGATTGATAGCAACAATTAAACCTTAGCATATGCCTTCAAACTTCCCTTTACTTTATGCCATACTTCAAATCTTTATTCAACAAAAGGACAAGAAGTTTCTAACAATCCTAACCTCACAAACCGACTCAATAGCACAATGCATTCATGATTTGAACACTTAACATCATAGAGAAATCTAATAACGTCACCTATCCCTTGCGAAATTATGTGCCTTCACAACAAGAACAAGAGAGTAAGTTGAATCCATACATTCGAATCAAATGCTCAAATATATTTTAAGGATTCTCATATATCAAAGAAATTTCTCACTCTTACAAAGAAGTCACATGCATGCACAAAGTACCATAGGCTTGCCCATTATATAAACTTCTACTAATGTAGGCTTACTCGATCTAAAATCAATTAGGACTTTTTATGGTTGTAGTGTTGGCTTAAGGACGAGTATAATAAATTTAGGAATAGTGACTAACCCTCCTAAATACTTTAACACATCACATAATTAACTTTAAGCCCATTTTTCTCCAACCTAACTGCATTTTCACAAACAATATCATCCCGAAAGTATTTTCTATTTCTTTAAGCACTACTTTAATTCACACCCACTAGCAAGAACAAGATCTCTCTCTTTTTTTTAGTTTCCGCTAGTGTGTATTATTTTACAAAATAAGTGCACCCTTCTTTCTTTCATTGGTTCCACTCGAAAGCTACCCCACACTTAGTCCTTACTTCTTCTTGTACTCACTTCATAATTAAAGTGCTTTACGAGGTACAAGGATCAAAATAATGTTAATTAAGAACAAATGGGCATAGACTTGTAGTGTGGTTGCCAAACAAAAGTCTATAGGCTCAAAAGGGTTGACTAGGGATACATTTTATTTGTGGCAGGCATTAAGTCCAAAAAGATCAAAGAAAGCCTAAAATTATTTTTTAAACCGAACAAAACCTAAAATTTCACTTCAACTTACATGTCGGGCAAGTTCTATACTCTAATGCAATGACACTGACTATACAATTTCTCACCACTCATGGCACATGACTCACCAAGGACTGTTCCATTCCCATTCTCAAACAATTGCAAGTATTCACAAAGCCACAAAATATTAAGCATCAAACATAAAGTGACACAAACGAAAAAAATGAGATATAGGCGTCAATAAACATGTTATTACTCAACAAGGAATAATAAATATTTTCAAACCATAGGGAAGGTACTACACATGCTAGAGCCTAAATATGCTACTATCAAACTAGTCAAAGGCGCCTAGCATTTCTCATTTTTCCCTTTCTTTTGTTCCCTAAATTCTATTCTAATCTAAAGACAAAACAACAACTACTACCCAGTTCAACTACATCCCGTGAAAAAGAACCGATGCACAAAAAAAAATATATGAGGGATTATTACTATCTACAATAATAAAAGACATATATATATATATATATATATATATATATATATATATATACACACACACACACACACACTTTGTTAGACTTAAGTCCCTCAAGAAAACTGCCTAAGAGATCCATCGTCGGGAAAAGTCCAGTCATTTTATTTTATTTTATTTTTATTTTTAAATAAAATTAAATAAGGGGAAATTCCGTTTTTACTGAATCCGCATTCCCTGAGGAGGCCTGGTCAATCAAATGATTTTGTCTGGCATAAAAAAAGTAGGAATGGATAAATAACACATAAATCGAGGGCTATGCGGATCCTTAGACATATATGAAATGGAATAAAGATGAACCAAGCTACTTATGAATGTAACCACAATTAACATCACTACGGTTGGGCTATCAAACAAGGGGTCAGAAGTGAATTACGAGTCAGACCAATCTGCGAATCGAGCGAGCTCCCCCTGCATGCAATGATGTGGTGGAAAACTTCTCATTCTAATTTAGTGCTCTCCGAACCGTGCGGTAAGGTTTCCCATCACACGGCTCACCAACTTGATCTTTCGCGATGAAAATAAAATAAACATTAAACACACAAACTAATTAGTTTGTCTAATATTTTCAAATGAAAGAGAATACCTTTCACTCCACACTTAGATTATGCATTGTCCTCAATGCATATATAAATTCATAAATACAAAAACATGTAAGGTGATTGGAAAAACTCCCTGATCAGTCATCGTCCTCGCCCTCATCATCGAAGGCTCCATCTGCACCTGTCCAGTCCTCATCCTTTGCTCCCTCATCATTATCATCATCATCCTCGTCGGACTGCTCTGGCTCGGCCTCAGAACATATTGGTGTGTTGATATCCTCATCATCTAGGAGTCACTGCCCATCGCCAAGCTTAACTAGATGTTGTGCTTGGGGATTGAGCGGATAACGCTCCTCCAAGGTGGCCCTCTCCTCAGTAGTGGCCGGCCTTCCCCCAATCCTCAGCTGTAAATCCATCATCCCATATATATGTGCCATAAAGTTATTATCTTGAGAATTGCACTCGGCACCTGTCATTGTGGCCATGGCATTCTCCTCTTTTACCTATATGCTTGTGATGTCCGTTAGTCTGAGAGGTGTAGGAATGACTATATCAAAATCTCGCTCCTCCTCCACCTCTTCTTTGCGCAGGTACTGAGTCAACATGTTGGCGAAGGACAATCTGTCAATGCACTTTCTTGTTCTCACCTGGGACATCTGGTAGCATATTAAGTGGCCCACATTCACTCTCTGGCCAGTCATGAGGAAGTACAACACGCATATCCTTTCACGGCTTATAAGAATCTCATGATTGCATGATATTAGTCGCGTGTTGATCAATTTCAGCCACACCTGAGCTTCCGGCTTCATTTTTTTCTTTGGAAATTTCTTATGGCATTGGGTTTTCTTGTCACGAACCCAGGCAGCCACAAAATTGACATCACAGAGAGTGTGCCTCAATGCCTGATATGTAGGACGGGTGATGAAGTTGTTCAAGGGTTCCTATGGAACATCTGGAGCTCCCAAAAAAATTGCATATAGCTGTTGCCAAAAAAATTGATCAACCTTCCTCTAATAGGCACCAACTGCTCAGGATTATTCGGATCAAAACCGACATAAAATTCCCGAACAAGGTTGAGATTTATATCCTCGGTGTTTAAATACGTAGCTTAAGCCAAGGTCATGAATACCTTTACAAATTAATTGGTACTTAGCTTGTAGGCGCCGCTCATGAATAGATAAATCAGAATGTATATGTCTCAGCCGACAAAGCTTGTACCAATCCTTGGTAGATTGAGGTATGCTCTTCAGTCTAAATTCTCGTTGTCCCTAAGGTTGTGGGCGTGTGGCTGCTATAGCTGCAACTGCTTGCAACTCTTCAACTTGGCTTGAAGTGGCCTCCCCACCTTTTCTCTTTTTCGGTGGAGGTCTGGAGGAAGCCTTGGCCTTAGTTGGAACAGTAGCCTTGCCCTTGCCTTTACCATCATCTTTTTTAGGAGGCATACTCGTACCTACATAAGTGAACATTCCTCGATGATAAAGTAGATTAATCAATTCAAAATATGGTCTTGCGACCCCACACTTAAGAGTTCTCTACATGATGTTCAACCATTTTGAGGCTACTCAGAATTCACCTCTTTATTTTAGCATGCGAATAAAGCAATGGCAAAATGGTGTTTACTATAATTGCGATGCATGTAGCTACTGTTTAGCCCACCTAAACTTGAAATTTGGAGTGTTGCAATGCAACATAGCATTAGTCATTACAATCCCGTAGAGTAGAACTCCATTTGGGCTAAGAATGCCTTTGAGGCATTTTGACAAACACTTAGCGTGCACTGGTGTTATCAAATTGGTTGTAGATATGAGGGAATGCCTAACCTTCCCCAAATCGGCTTGGTGATTTCATATTATCATCCTTGTACACAATAACAATATCAATCCTATGGGGTTTATGGGATTAGGGCGAGCAAGCACATTGTTGCTTTGAAGATATACCCAAAAATGGTGGAATTGCATTTCTTTAGCTAAATTCAAATTTTTGACAGAGGAGAGAGTTAGAAACATACCTTAGATGCTTAGGAGGATTGAAGTGTTCTTTAATTGATGTCCCAAGTGATTAAAAGAGATGATGAGCGAAGATTTTCAATGAAATTAGTGTGTGAGGGGAAGGGAAAAAGGGACGGGCAGTGTAGTGTTAAGTGTGTGTGTGTGTGTGTGTGTGTGTGTGTGTGTGTATGAATGTGTGTTTAACTATGTTATAACTAACAGAAAGAATTTAAAAAAAAACAAAACAAAACTAAACAAATTAAAAGCAACACTAACCCGGCGACGCGAGCTCCCAGCGAGCATAACACCATGCGAGGCTATCTGTTTAGAGTGAAACAGACTGGGTGATGCAAAGCTAACAACGAACTAAATGCCTGGAGACGCAACCTTTGCCGCGAGATTGATCTTGGTCAGCCTGGATATAGATCTTGCAAAGCTTGGTCTGTAGCACGGTTTGGATACTTGATGCTTTTGTGCTCTTTTTTTGTATTTTTGTCCTCTTTTTGTGCAACTTTAGTTCGACGATTTCTTCTGATGTTCCTACACATAAAACAATCCAATTTAGCTCAAATGTCGCACAATAACTCATTAGAACAACAAAATATAGGGTGAGTAATGTGCAAAAAGTATAGCATTTTGGCCTCACATCAACAATTAAACCAAATGAGACTAAATAATTAAGCCTTGCATTAGGTTCAAATGCTAAGAACCGGTCCTAATCGATCCCTCGGAATGGAGCTCGGTTAAAATTAGATAGATGAACAGCGGAAGAACACTTGAATAATTACTAAAAGACAAAAGTAAACTTTATTGCTTTGATATGCATGCCAACAGTGACCCAAAAAATAAAAAGGTTCTCCCCTTTATATAGTAGGGGAGTCTAACCCCGATTCAAGTCTAAATAAGATAAAAATCCTTTTCTTCTTTTTCTCTCATGAAAACACGATCTACAACTTATATCGATCATGATCCGCGTCATAATATCCGGTTGATGGCGGATATTTCGGCTCTCCATTTGTCTGCTTTGACCGTTTCTTCGTTTTACCCTCTGTTCTTCGTATTGCTCGAGCTGGGATCTCTCCGGGTTCGGCCATGCTCGATTCCCAACGTATCATCTACCCGCTCCTGGTTCCGCTCTGCAGGCACCCTCGGCCTTAATCGAGCTAGTAACGTGCAACATTGTTCCTTGCTTCTTAACAAAAAATTGAGGATAACTTTATCCCCGATTTTACCCGTACATAGATAGTCCCCTCACTTCTCGGAGAGTAAATTATAGGAGTGATGAGAAGTGACTAATTGACCCTGGTTCCTTCCCTCGCATAAAATAAGCAAGTTGATGAACCGAAACTTCCCATCAGTTACGTCGCTCTGATTTTGGACACACATGAGCCGCCCGTTGACCATCCTCGGCAGTTACCGAATGTGAAACATCATGCATTCATTATTCTTTCCCTATAAAAGCTATGGTTTCCTACTTTCACTTTTTTACTTTCTGATTTTGAACTTCTTTGAGTTACCCTCGAATTTTTCATCTGTTCATCAACCCTCCAAATCTTCATAACTTTGTTCTTCACATTTTCATATCTTTATAGTTCATCTTCAAATCTTCATACCAAATCTCCAAACCTTCAAATCTTCATATTCTCAGATAGAAATAGCTAAGACTTCGAAATTAGTACCCCAAAATACTGCACCGATGACTTCTTCCTCGGCCACTATATCGAGACAACGCTTCCGGTAGTAGCCCCGGGACCTCCTCTTACAGATTTTATCCCAGGAGGCTGCTTCATAGATAATGACTTCAAGGTAGAGAAAGCCTTAGCATAAGGAGACCGAGATGAAGAGGCGTAGAGGTATGTTTGCTCTATCACCGAGGAGACACTTGAAGTAGTCGGAGAGGAATGCAAGTAGGAAGGTAAAGCTATAGTCGTTCCTAATCCCGACGAGGACATCACGACACACGTGGAAGGATATTTAAGTGTTTACAAGTATCCTTTCACGTTCGGTCAGGTTGACACGGTGATCCTCAAATTCTGTAAGAGGTATCAAATCTGC
Source organism: Nicotiana tomentosiformis (assembly GCF_000390325.3). Classification (NCBI taxonomy): domain Eukaryota; kingdom Viridiplantae; phylum Streptophyta; class Magnoliopsida; order Solanales; family Solanaceae; genus Nicotiana; species Nicotiana tomentosiformis. The sequence goes on from NC_090813.1 coordinate 52,814,752, forward strand.
CTCGGGCAGATTCATCCGTCCTTTTGGAGGATCGTGACCCTTCTCCATCACTTTGCGAACAACTCGGAGGAGCCTCGGTTTCACGACCCAAAATCCTAACCTGTCGTGATGGCGCCTATCTCAATATTAAGCAAGCTGATAACCTCAATAAATCATAATAATCTCTTAAGTTTGAAAATATAATATTTGAATTCCATAGAAAACCTCACAATTTCAGATACAAAACACTACCAAAACTCGGTGTCACTAAGTATATGAGCATCTATATAATAATAATGTCTGACTAATAAACACACTGTCTGAAAATATGGAATAGTACAATAACCTAAAGGAAAGAGAGTCAAGGTATGCGGACGCCAAGCAACTACCTTGATAGTCTCCAACAGAATAAACTACGAAATCTAGCAGCCGCTGTATCCGGGAGCACCTGGATCTGCACACGAAGTGCATAGTGTAGTATGAGTACAACCAACTCAATAAGTAACAAGACTAACCTCGGGACTGAAAGTAGTGACGAGCTCAACATATACATCCCAGTGTAAAAATAATAATACAGAAATGTAGGCATGCTTTCAAGTTTAACAGTTAAACTCAGTAAAATTAAAATAGATCAATTCTGAATGATATGAGGTTTATGACATCTCTATGTCTACATGCCAATGTGCATACTGTATATGATGCATCTCAGTGAAAATCTCGTGTACTCAAGTCTCAAAATACTCAATCACTCAGTACTGTATATGACCAATCCAGTCTAGGAAAAATCTATCCCATATATATATATATATATATATATATATATATATATATATATATATACACACACACACACACACACATCAACTGATAGTTAGTCACTCAGTATTGTACAAGGCCAATCCAGTCTAGGGGAAGATCCATCCCCGAATATCAATGATTCAGACAAGATTCATGCCTAGGGAAAATACATCCCTCAATATCAATGCTTCGGGCAAGATCCATACCCAAGGAAGTTTCATCCCTCAATATATATATATATATATATATATATATATATATATATATATATATATCAACTGCGCTCACTGTGGGGGGTGCAGACTCCGGAGGGTCTCCTTCAGCCCAAGCGCTATAATAGCCAGATCCAGGTATAAATAAATAAACATGCTGTGGTTGCAGCCCGATCCCATAAATATCACTCAAAATCTCCAGTCTCTCGGGCTCTCAATGACATGAAAAATCAACCCGACATGATGATATAATGTATCAATAAATGACAACAGAGACTGAGATATGATATGCAAGACAGATGTGACTGAGTATAAAATTATAAATTTAAACAAATAGTTCCACAACAATACGACCCATGTGGGTCCCAAAATATATCGGCACGTAGCCTGAACATGATCTTTAATATGAGACTCAGCTCAATTTCTCTAACACGCGGAGGATATGTGAATAATGACATTTATTTAATTATGCAACTCCACGGAATCAATTAAGTCACAATTCCTATGATGCACGCCCACACGCCCGTCACCTAGCATGTGCTTCATCTCCAAACAATTCATACAACACGTAATTCGGGGATTCATAACCTCAGAACTAAGTTTAAAAGTGTTACTTACCTCAATCCGAGCAATTATTTATTCCAATTAAACCTTTTCCTCGCGATTTGGCCTCCGAATGCCTCGAATCCTAGTCAAAAGAATTCGATACAATCAACACGAGGTATAGAAATCAATTCCATATGAAAATGCTAAATTTTACAATAAAAATCCGAAATCAATTCAAAAATCAATAGTGGGGCCCACGTCTCGTAACCCTACAAAGGTACAAAATATGAACGTCTATTCAACCATGAGTCCAACCATACTAATTTTACTCAAATCCGACTCCGAATCGATGTTCAAATCTCGAAAATTCATTTGATGGAATTGTAGAAAATTCCTCCGATTTCTTTTGAAAAATCAATAATCTAACACCGAAAATGAAGATTAATTCATCGAATATAATCAAAAGGGAGTCAAGAACACTTACCCCAAGTTGTGTGGTGAAATATTTCTCTAAAAATCGCCCAAACCGAGCTCCCCAACTCTGTTTTCGTCAAAAATGGCAAAAACCTCCCGTCTATAGGGATTTTAATGTTCGGGCGCCACATGTGGCGTGGGGCGCTGCCTGTGGCACCGTTTCCAGAACTCCAGAAGTACCAGCTCCAGGGATAGTGCCCCACGCTACCCTGGACGCTGGCGACGATGGAAAATATATTCCGACACAGAAATGGGCATAACTCTCTCATACGATGTCCGAATTCGACGATTCTTTTTGCTATGGATCCGAAATTTCAATACGGATCAAATGCATCAATCAAAACGGAATTTGGATCTCATTTTCGTAATGTGATACCACTTAAATCTTGAAGAAACGACGTCGGAATATTCTACATTCGATGCCGAAACCTAGCAAATCAAGTTCTATTTACCTCAAATTTTGCACACAAGTCATAAATGATATAACAGACCTATTCCCAATTTCCAGAATCGTATTCCGACCCCGATATCAAAAAGTCAACTCCCCGGTCAAAACTCCAACTTAAATTTCTATTTTAGCCATTTCAAGCATAATTTAACTACAGACTTTCAAATAATTTTCCGGACACGCTCCCAATTCCAAAATCGCCATACGGAACTGTTGGAATCATCAAAAATCTATTCTGGGGTCGTTTACACATAAGTCAATCATCCGATCAACCTTTTCAACTTAAGCTTTCATCTTTGAGACTAAGTATCTCAATTCATTCCGAAACCTCTCCGGACTCGAACCAATTATCCCAACAAGTTACATAACAACTGTAAAGCACAAATTGAGCAGTAAATAAGGTAATAGAGCTGAAATACTCAAAACGACCGGTCGGGTCATTACATTCTCCCCCACTTAAATATACGTTCGTCCTCGAATGTGCCAAGAGTTTTTTCCAAGCCATCACATCACTATTCCATCTTACCACGCACATACCCGTTGGTGATCCCATACCACGCTATTCCACATAGGCCTGACAATACCACGTAATTGAAGATCATTACTTCAACCTTAGCCCATAAACCTTGGAATTCAATTTCCAACATTCAGAATTTCTTTTCAAGACTCGAATCTCACATTTACATACTGTATGAGTCTGAACAAGCTGTATCAAGCCATAACCATAACCCCAAATATAATCACGTTACATACTACACAACTCGCATGCTCGCAACACCATTCTCGATCACAGTAACTACTCAAACTAATCTGGTACTAGTATTAAACCCCATATCAAGCCAAACCTCGTTCCAAAACCTTCGTACACTGCTGAAAATGAAAGAAACATGCGAAATCTCATAACCCTTTATCAGATCAACAAGTCATGGAGCTTTGTCGCCCCAACTAGAACCATAATCACCTTCTAAGACGACTTTCAATATTATCCTCCCAATATACCGTAATAAAATCTGATAGTACCCATTCTAGGTCCAATGACCATATATTATTAAACACAACTATCCCACTGACATGCCATACCAATACAACTCAAGCCACAACTGCGCAACCTTTTACCCAAAATGGAAGATGTCTCAAAGTAGGGAATAGTATTGCAAGTTCAACAAACACCACCACAACTGCAATGCTATAAGCTCATTATATATAGTAGAACCAAGACACACGAATTTAATAACGGTAACTAGCTCTTCTAGAGCTATCATTAACATGACTTGCTCGGACAACTCACGTGCTACAGTATCAATATCTGGACCCGCACGGACAACTCACGTGCCAATAATATCAGTATATGGATCCGCACAAACAACTCATGTGCCGATAATATAATCCGCCTGGCATAGTCACAGGCCTCCAGTCCAAGCATATCATACAGGAGAAATCAAATAAGTACACATGTATATGATAAATGAATTAAGATTCTCATGCTCCTAGACTGGTATAAATAACCCGCCATAGAGTAGGCAGGTGCAAAGTGTGCTATCACCACTCAAATCGGCAAGTTAACGCATAAATAGTAACTACCCAATTTATTTAGGGAATTAGCCTATTTGTAACCTCAAGTGTAGTCCAGATAGTTCTCGACAAAGGTACGAATAAGAGAAACATTATAACTTTACGCTTAACAGTCAACTCTAGGCATATCTTTGCCTAAGCATTCTTCCGAGTATGAATACTTGCCCTGATGTCCGCACATGGCTCAAACCTCCCATATGTACGCACTCGTGGCGTGCAACTATCATAAATAATTAATGCAATTAGTGCCTCCACTAAGTTTAAATAAAATACTCACCTCAACCAGGTCGCAACCCTGAAATAATTTGCTTCTGAGAACTCCCAATCCCCCAAATTCATAGAACATATGAACCACCGTAACTGATCACAACTCCAGCACTCGAATGACTATCACATCCTTCATGCACGATCATCCCACTAGGAATACTTTCATAATTCTTCTGTGCTGCATAACGATAATTGGAATATTAGCAGTCTATCACCCAGATGAGTACCATAATATCGATGAACATTCGTAAGTCAAAACACAATGCGCCTTCTGAAATATGCACCGTTCTCAGGGATTACCGAGCAGTTATAACATTAATCCAAATATATGAAACTGACCATTCTGTCCAGAATTCATGACCTTCCCTTTAAGAATAAACTGCCACCTTGTACATATAAATCTTAATCCCGCACAACATACCACATCTATCATGCCATCATGTGACAAGCATGAGAATCTCATTATCAACTCTGAGTCACTAGTAATTTACATACCCGATCAGTTAGAAACCTTTCATTTTCTCTCATCTATGAGGAAATCACAATACGCAACATGTCCCTCACATCGGTAGAAAATATCTGGTTTGAACCATGGTAGAAACCATCAAGAACACTTTGAAATTCATTTGCACATAACCAAGCTATCAGAACTGAATTCCTCTAATTCGACCAAGCCACACAGGTCACAAATTCCACTAAAACATTTGTAAAGCCTCACCACTTCACAAGTACCAAAGAACCGATCATACCATACTGGTCTAGCCTACTACCAGTCGTCCTAGTTTCTCCAACTTTCATCTGAATTACCCTCAAGTTGACATTTCTCCCCATCAGACCTCCACGACCCTTACCCAAAGTTCACTACAAGACATCCTAACATAAAACCATACCGCCCTAAGGCCCATAAGCCACTGTATTCTTTTTAAGCACCACAAAAGTACCACAACCGAGACCCCCACACTGAAAAGACCTTATGTGGACTTAAAATTATTCCTTTTTTACCTTTCTTGTACTGAAATGTAGAATCCATAGTCATACATAATTATCGCAAGTCCCGACACCATCCAATGTAAATAATCGATTCTGGCGATAAACAAATTCCGAAAAATTTTCAATTGACACACACACACACACATATATATATATATATATATATATATATATATATATATATATATATATATATATATATTTTGTTTTTTTAAAATCCATTAGAACCTTTTCGAAAGTCACCCACTATGCTTAAATCTAAATTGCACCGTCCAAACGGGCCGAAAGACACAAGCCCCATTAGCACAATAACCCCCAAAGAAGTAACCATGCCTTAACACCACCAATCAAATTCATACTTCGTACGCACTACTTCCTTCAAATTAATAATTTAATCATTTCAAGATTTTTCATATTTTCATAAAGTGCAATATAACCCGCATTCAAAAATTTTTTTTTACTCGAGTCATCCCCGATCTCAACCTCTGCAAGTCATAACTACTCAACAAGTATACCTCGGATCAAAACCAATACCGTACATAAGAGTGCAATCAAATCGCAGATAGCAGAAACCCCCACTTGGCTCAGAGCCATATAACAAAACATCTGATAACTCACCATACCCATACTCTACTATTGTCATAATCCCGTAGTTAATTTCACGAAAATGCTTCACAAGCTCAGGTAACGCAAACCATAAAATACCTCAAATCATCTACTAAGCCCGCCTTCATCTCCGTGACGGTAAAGTCAACTTTCTCAACTAATCCAAACTCAAATCTCAACACGTATACCCCGATGGGAGAAAAGAAACCCTCTACTGAACATTATAAGGAACACACATACATAGAATACTCTGCGGGAGATAATCCACCTGCTTAGCCTCAAATTGACATCTTGCTATACCCTTTCGCAACCACAATTACTAGGGAATCACTTAATATTTCTGAGTTTGAACTCATCAACACAATATGAGAATCTACTTCGCTCTATAATTAAACAGCATGACAAATCCCTCAATGCACTCACAACTCAAGACCGTACATCACATCAAAACAAGAATCAAGTACTAAATAGTAAACTTTTGAGTCACAAGTAAACTTTATTTGTCTCATTCAACCCATCTAGACACATCCCGCATTTACATCATACTCATCATATAGTCATTCAACCGCTCATCGAGCCACAAATTCAACTCATAGGGATACTACCGAATGCATAAGTCCAAACACACAAGTTCTCACAACCGAAACTACCGAGCTTAAGCTGCGGTCTAACCCCGGCCTCAAGTCCTCCAGACTGGCCCATCACTGAAACACAGAATACTCATGTCGAACCTCATTAATGGAATCACAAGCCGGCAATACACAGACGATACCGAGCGTTCACATACGTACACGAATGCATAGAAGGGTTTCAAAGAGTTATGTTTCAAGCTGAATCAATGTCGCATGATAGAATACAAGAAAGTGAAATTTCCTAAGGGTTTGGCAGCCTCTCGAAGATAAGTACAGATGTCTCCATATCGATCCACAAGACTCTACTAAACCTGCTCATGACTCGTGAGACCTATGTAACCTAGGCTCTGATACCAACTTTTCACGACCCAAAATCCTAACCTGTCGTGATGGCGCCTATCTCAATACTAGGCAAGCCGATAACCTCAATAAATCACAATAATCTCTTTGGTTTAAAAATATAATATTTGAATTCCATAGAAAATCTCACAATTTTAGATACAAAATACTCCTAAAACCCGATGTCACTGAGTACATGAGCATCTAAATAATAATAACGTCTGACTGATAAACACACTGTCTAAAAATATGGAATAGTACAATAACCGAAAGGAAAGAGAGTCAGGGTCTGCGGATGCCAAGCAACTACCTTGATAATCTCTAACAGAATAAACTTCGAAATCTAGCAGACATCGTATCCGGGAGCACCTGGATCTGCACACGAGGTGTAGAGTGTAGTATGAGTACAACCAACTCAATAAGTAACAAGACTAACCTCCAGACTGAAAGTAGTGACGAGATCAACATGTACAGTTCAGTGTAAAAATAACAATACAAAAATGTAGGCATGCTTTCAAGTTTAACAGTTAAACTCAATATAATTAAAATAGATCAATTCTGAATGATATGAAGTTTATGATTGTGATGCCCCAAAAGGTCATATTTAAATTTAATAATTAAATATGTGTTCTAAGACCTAAAAAATCACTAGTTATCATTTCTCGAATTGCGTGCACAATTCGTATAATTATTCGGAAAGTTTTATGTGAAAAATAGATTAAAATGTGAAATAGAGTCTTAAAACCCAACTGAGTTTACTCCGATCTTCATTTTTAGCAAACGAACCTGAATCAGTTTTTGACTATTTTGGTAGATCCGTATCGTAATTTGGGACTTGGGCGTATGCCCAGAATTTAATTTGGAGGTCCCTAGCTCAAGTTATGGCCATTTAACGGAAACTAGATATTTAAAGGCTAAAGATTTCCAAAGTTTGACCACGGATTTAACTTTTTGATATTAGGGCCGGAATCCGTTTTTGAAAATTAGAATAGCTCCATTATGTCATTTATGACTTGTATGCCAAATTTGAAGTCATTCCGGATTCATTTAACATGCTTAGGCACAAGATTTGTAAATTGAAAAGTTTGAAACTCAAAAGTTCGAATCGAGGTTTGAATTGTAATTTTAGCATTGTTTGATGTGATGTGAGGTCTCAACTTAGTTCGTATGATGTTTTATAACTTGTTGGTATATTTGGTTGAGGTCCCGGAGGCCTCGGGTGGATTCCGGATAGTTAACGGATCAAAATTTGGACTTAAGGAAAAACCTAAAATTTTGGCCTTCTGGTGTAATCGCGCCTGCGGATTTTAGACCGCATATGTGAGCTCGCAGATGTGAGTTTTGGCTCGCAGAAGCGAAAGGTAAGGGGTTGGACAGTGTACCCAGGTGCGGAACTTTTGCCGCATCTGCAAAGCCGCAGAAGCGGCTTCTTGTCCGCAGAAGTGCCCCATCCCGCAGAAGCGGCCCCATTTCTGAAAAAGCGGAAACCGCAGATGCGGTCAAGTGCCCACAGATGTGAAAATGCTGGACATAACCCATAAAATGGAAAGTTAGCCATTTTTACTCATTTTTGAGTTTTGGGTCTCGGATTTAGGCGATTCCAAAGGGATTTTCACGACTTTGAATTGGGTAAGTATTCTATAACCAAAAGTGATTATATTTCATAAATCCATGTCTATATTCATTATTTATTTCGGATTTAGATGGAAGAAACTGGAATTTTTGTAAAACTTTCCAAAAAGGAAAACTTAAGATTTGGAGGTCCATTTGACGTCGGAATTTGGTGATTTTTGTATGGTTGGACTCGTCTCGGAACGGAAGTTCGGATTTCGTAAGTTTTTTTCGAGATTCGAGACGTGGGCCCCACTGTCGATTTTTGAGATGAATTTCAGCTTTTAATCCGAAAAATTAGTACATTCATATGAAATTAATTCCTACGATTTGTATTGAGTATATTGAATTGTTTATGACTAGATTTGAGGATTTCGGACACGAATTTGCGAGGCAAAGGTTTATTGGATTCTTGAACTTGGTTGCAAAGCGAGGTAAGTGTCGTGGTTAAACTTGACTTGAGGGAATAGAACCCTTGAATTATTTGCTACGTGAATTTCATGTGTAACGATGTATAGGAAAGATGACAAGTGCCTATACTTTATCAAATTAATTGTTTGCTTAATTATTTAAACATCTTAAATTATTTTAAGACATGAATTAATTGTTATAATAATTGTTTCTTTCATATTCCTTGTCAAATATTTATTCTTGAATCCTTGCAATAATTGTTACATGTTTATTTGAATTATGTGTCTTAATTGCTACTTGACATTTAGTATATTAAATATTAAACTGCCTATGCTCTCGCTGATTTCCACAATTAATTGCTGCTTGTCATTATCTGTTTCATAAATAAATTATGATTATTGTATTCCTTGATGCTTAATAGTTTCTCATTGAACGTGGTATTTATTGGAGTATTTTTATTACATTTAAGAGTTATTTAAATATATTGGGGGATCGGGTTGCACGCCAAAACGGAAATGAAAATAAATATATTGGGGGATCGGGTTGCACGCCGCAACAGATTTATTTAAAATTTATATTGTTGGAGCGGGTTGCACGCCGCAACAGAAATTTAGTGAGGAATTATATTGGAGGAATGGGTTGCACGCCGCAACAGAATTGATTGAAATGAATATATTGGAGGAACGAGTTGCACGCCGCAACAGAATTGAATATGAATATATTGTGGGATCGAGTTGCACGCCGCAACGGAAATTGATTGAAATAATAATTGGTTATGACTGTCGAGTTGACTTCAACTGTTAAAATGAGTTACCTGATTTATTTATATTATTGTTGTTGTTGTTATTATTATTATTATTATTATTATTATTATTATTATTATTATTATTATTATTATTATTATTATTATTATTATTATTATTATTATTATTATTATTATTATTATTATTATTGCATACAAGTTAATGTAAGCGACCTTCCTTAGCCTCGTCACTACTTCGTCGAGGTTAGGCTCGGCACTTACCAGTACATGTGGTCGGTTGTACTAATACTACACTCTGTACTTCTTGTGCAGATTTCGGAGTTGGTCCTAGCGGCGTACTATAGATTTTCCCAGATACAGCTACCAGTGGAGACTTGAGGTATAACAACACAACGTTCGCAGTTCTGAAGTCCCCTTCTATCTTATCTCAGCTGTGTATTATATTTCAAACAGCTTGAATTTTATTCAGACCTCGTGCACTTGTGACTCCAGTTCTGAGATGGTATTTAGATATCGCATTTATTATGAATTATTCACTTTATTTCAGACTTTATTTCAATATTTGTTTCTTTGTTATTAATTAATTTAAAATTATGTTGAAATGACGAATTATATTCTAACGTTAGCTTGCCTAGCAAGTGAAATGTTAGGCACCATCACGGTCCCGAAGGTGAGAATTTTGGGTCGTGACAATGACATCTCTATGTCTACATTCCAATGTGCATACTGTATATGATGCACCTCAGTGAAAACGTCGTGTACTCAAATCTCAAAATACTCAATCACTCGGTACTGTATATGGCCAATCCAGTCAGTCACTCAGTACTGTATAAGGACAATCCAGCCTAGGGAAAAATCCATCCCCGAATAGCAATGATTCGGAAAAAATCCATGTCTAGGAAAAATCCATCCTTCAATATGAATGCTTCGGGCAAGATCCATCCCTCAATATATATATATATATATATATATATATATATATATATATATATATATATATATATATATATACTATGACCGGGGAGTTTGACCTGGGAGTTGACCTTTTGATATCGGGATCGGAATCCAGTTCTGAAAATTTTCAGACCTATGTTATGTCATTTATGATTTGTGGGCAAAATTTGAGGTCAATCGGACTTGATTTGATAGGTTTCGACATCGAATTTAGAAGTTAGAAATTCTACGTTTCATTAAGCTTGAATTGGAGCATGATTCGTATTTTTTGCGTCGTTTATGTGATTTGAGGTTTCAAATAAGTTCGTATGATATTTTAGAACTTGTTGGTATATTTGGTTGAGGTCCCGAAGGTCTCGGGAGAGTTTCAGATGGTTAACGGATCAAAAGTTTGACTTAAAAAGCTGCGGCAATTTTCTTCTGCTGTAACTGCAGAAATCGAGCCTGGTAATAGAGCCCAAGGTCGAAGGCCAGGGTCGACTGCCAGGGTCGATGCCTGGGACGAGGCTCAAGATCGAAGGCCCAGCTCAAGGGCTATGATCGAAGGCTGGATCGAAGCCATGATCGAAGGCAGAATCGAAGGCATGATCGAATGCCCAGCTCGAGGGCCATGATCGAAGGTAAGGCTCGAGGGTTAGGGATCGAGGCTCAGGATCGAGGGCTATGATCGAGGCCCAGGATCGAGGGCCATAAAGATCGAAGCCATGATCGATACCCAGGATCGATGGCTGCCTCAGCAGTTTATAAAACTACGGATTTCGTCTCCAGTTGCTATTTTTGACGAACTTGAGCTTGAGCAGAAGCGATTTTTGGCAGATTTTCAAGGAGAAACATTTGGGGTAAGTGATTCTAACTTAGATTTGCTCAATATACATGAATATATCATTGTTTTTACCATTTAATTAGTTTTTTTTTGATGGAAATTTGGGAAAATTTTAGAAATATCATAAAAATGAATTTTTGAGATTTCGGTGTCGATTCAGAGTCAGATTGGAGTGAAACTGGTATGGTTGGACTCGTAGTTGAATGGGTTATCGGGTTTTGTAAGTTTCGCCGAATTCCGAGATGTGAGCCCCACAGATAATTTATAGCTAATTTCGGATTTTATTGAAAAATATAGTATTTTCTTATGAAATTGATTCCTATAATTTTTGTTCACTGTATCAAATTAATTATGACTTGATACGAGTCGATCGGAGTCGAAAAATTGAGAAAAAGGCATAATATCTGGTTAAATTGGAGCAAGTCGAGGTAAGTGACTTGTCTAACTTTGTGTGGGGGAAATTTTCCCTAGGATTAGTATTAATTGTAATGTGATGAAAGTCGTGTATACGAGGTGATGAGCGTGTACACGGACTAAATATGAAGGATTATGTTTTTAATTTATGTAGATCACTGTTGCATATTGATTAAATTATTAAATCTTGTTGTATTCCCCATCATTGATTTGATTTATATACTTTAAATTTGCTTGACCTTTTTCCTACTAATTGTTTTACCTATTTAGTTGGAACACAATTTTTTTATTCTGTGCATTATTTGAAGGTTGATTTCCTTTAAAATAAATATTATTAATATGAAGTATTTGACATTTTAAATTTGGTATTGAAGCAACGTATTAAAGATTTTGAAATATTATTTTGTTGAATTATTTATTCCTGAATAGTTTTGTAAGATTTCGTACTCATTGTGATGGAGCCGTGAGCTTTTTATTGTGGAAAAATATTATTGATAATTTATTTTGGCATGAGCCGTGAGCTCTTTATTGTGGAAAACATTGTTATTGAATTATTTTGGCAAGTTAAATTATTTGAGCACTTGAGGTGTAAATTATGATATATTGTGATATTGATACGCATATGGTGGTATAAGGTCTGAGTATTGAAACGCATGCGATGAGATAAGGGTGGCTTGATACGCGTGGCTAGTGGGGGAACTACTAGAAGTCATAAAGTGTGATAAGGATGGCTAAAATGCGGGATGCTATTTCGGAAAAAATATTTTCTTTAAAATAAATTGTGAAGGCTCCCGCGGTGATATAAGGAAATGAGATATTATGAATTTATTTATGATTTGGGACTACGAGGCGGTACCTCGGGAGTGCCCTGGTTGATGTTGATTTATGGCCGTAGTTGCCTTTGATTTTGTCGTGATTTTTCTTAAAAGTTGAAAAGAAATTTTGTTTTGTTCCACGAGGTATTATTTTCCATTATTTGTGTAATTAAATGGTGACCTACTACTTGATTCATTTTCATTGTCATTTTATTTTATTATATTGTGAAACATTTTACCGTGCCATTTATTATTATTTTCCAGTAGGGCCTGACCTGACCTCATCACTACTCTACCGAGGTTAGGCTTGGCACTTACTGGGTACTACTATGGTGTACTCATATTACGCTTCTGCACATCATTTTGTGCAGATCGAGGTACACCTTATCAGACTAGGCATCAGTAAACTAGTTGTACCAGGAGACTTTGAGGTATATCTGCCAGCGACTGCAGACTCCGTAGTCCCTTCTATCTTACTATGTTGTCTTCCTTATTTGCTTTAGACTCTGATGTATAGAGACACAAAGAATAAATTCTTTGAAGCTTGTGACTTATTTTTACCGGATTTTGAGAGTTGAAATTATTTGAATTGTAGTTTATTTATTTCAGATTTAAATTTGTTTTTTCCGCATTGATAGGCTTACCTAGTCTTAGAGACTAGGTACCATCACGACATCCTATAGAGGAAATTTAGGGTCGTCACAGTCCATCCCCCACTTCATGAATAGCCAAGGGGAAAGGACCGGGTGAAGCGGCTCCCCCGGTTGGTAGATAATCGGGGCATGCCTTTGAAATTCGTTGCATTTTGAACAAAATCCTTTGGATCCTTTTCCATTTCTTTCCAGTAATATATGGCCCTGATCAATTTCCGAACCAATGATTCATCTCCCGAATGGTTTCTGAAAGTACCATCGTGGACTTCCCTCATCATGTAATCAGTCTCCTCGATCCACGAACATCTTGCTAACGGCCCGAAAAATAATTTTCAATACAGTTGGCCCTCAACTAAGCTGAACCTGGCTGCTTTAGTTTGAAGGGCCCTTAATTCTTTAGGATTTGATGGTAGTTGTCCCTTCTGAAGGTAGTCTACGTATTTGTTTCTTCAATACCAAGTCAAACTCATTGAGTTTACCTCGGTATGACCTTCATCTAACACTGAGCTCATCAATTGCACCACAATTCTGAAGTTAAATTCATCGGAGTCGACTGACGATCCTAAGTTAGCCAACATATCAGCCTCATTATTCTAATCTCGGGGCACATGTTGTAACTACTATTCTCTGAACCGATGTAACACCACTTGTAATTTATCTAAGTATCTTTGTATCCGGTCTTCTTTGACTTCGACTGTTTCGTTAACTTGGTTAACAATGAGGAGGGGATCACACTTGGCTTAGATCACCTCAGCCCCAAGATTTTAGCCAGTTCTTGACCTATAATCATAGCCTCATATTCGGCCTCATTGTTAGCCAATTTCACAGTTCTAATAAATTGCCTTATTATATTACCCATGGGTAATTTTAGTACGATTCCCAACCCGAACCCCTTTGCGTTGCAAACGCTGTGTGTGAAAAAGGTCCAAACCCGAGCTAGTCCCCGAGGCAAGTAATAATTTTTTATTTACCTCAAGGATCAAGACCAGTGTGAAATCGACCACAAAGTTTTCCAAAATCTGAGACTTTATAGCTATTCGGGTTTTATATTCAATATCATACCCAATAACCTCTACGGCCTAAGATCTCAGGTTTATGAATAATATTCCTTAGCGGATACGACATCACGACACATATAGGGTGGCATTGAAAGTATGGTTTTAGTTTCCTAGATGCGCTTAACAAGGCAAGCACTAATTTCTCTAGTGCGAATACCTCATTTCGGCATCACCTAGGGTTCTACTAACATAATAGATAGGAAACTGTATACCTTCTTCTTCTCGAATCAGGACACCACTTACCGCCACCTCGGATACTACCAAGTAAAAGTACAACTGCTCGTTCTCCTTCGGGGTGTGCAACATAGGAGGGTTTGAAAAGTATTCTTTGAGTTCTTCCAAAGCCTTTTGGAACTATGGGGTCCAAGAGAAGTCACTCTTTTTCTTTAGTAACGAGAAAAATCGGTGGCTTTTATCCAATGACCTAGAAATAAATCGGCCCAATGCGCCTATCTGCCCGGTCAGCCTTTGCACCGGCTTAACGTTATCAACCATAATATCTTCTATGGCCTTTATTTTTATCCGCATTGATCTCTATTCCTCGGTTAGATACCATGAAGTCGAGGAGCTTGCCCGAGCCGATTTCGAAGGCACACTTCTCAGGGTTTAGCTTCATAGTTTATTCCCTCAATATATCAAAGGTTTCCCCCCAGATATTTGAAATGGTCCTCTGCTCGTAGGGACTTAACTGATATATTGTCAATATAAACCTACATTGATTTCCTTATTTGTTCCTCGAACATTCTGTTAACTAGGCGTTCATACGTGGCACCTACATTTTTAACCCAAATGGCATCACGTTATAACAATAAGTGTCGAACTTAGTTATAAAGGAAGTTTTATCTTGGTCACCTGGGTCAATAGGTATTTGGTTGTACCCGGAATATGCATCGAGAAAGCTCATCATCTCATGCCCTGTCATCGCATCGATCATTCGGTTAATGTTAAGATAAGGAAACGAGTCCTTTGGGCGTGCCTTATTCAAGTCCTTGTAATCTACACACATTCTAAGTTTGTTTCCCTTTTTAGTTATGACGACTATGTTAGCTAGCCAATCCGGGTATTTCACTTCCCGAATGGAACCTATTTTTAAGAGTTTAGATACCTCGTCTTTGATGAATGTGTGCTTGACTTCAGACTGTGGCCTCCTCTTCTGTTTGATCGGGTGGAAGTTCGGATCCAAGCTTAATTTGTGAGTAGTTATCTCCAGTGGGATTCCTGCCATGTCTAAGTCGGACAAGGCAAAACAATCGGCATTATGATATACCTTTATGTCCGCCAGGTGCTCGAACATTATTGTAGCACCCCGAAAATTTTTGAAATACTTAAGCGCTATTAAGAAAGTTGATGTGTGCTAATTATATTATTTTATGTACAGACGAGGACTATTAATATGATGGATATTCATTGTATATGATAATAAGTGTACGAGGCATATTATAAGTGATGTGGGGTCTAAGGAGAGCCCTAAGTCTAAGTCAAGTTGAAAATTACATGATAGACTAAAGTTCCAAATGAGTACGCACAAGACCTACCTTTTGGACAAGCATATCTACATATATAAAAGGATTTATGTGATTAAAAACCTATAAAATAAAAGATCTTTGAGTCTAGTTTCTAACGCTTCAAACCGTTCGTCATTTGGATACTCCTACAAGAGGTTATGATCAAAATACCAAAGGCTAGCAGTGAAGTACTTCCATAGCGTCCGTGCCTGAGCTTAGAAGAAGAGTGAACTGGGGATGCAAAGCATCCGGGGCCGTCTCCGAAACTCAGAAATATGGGCCTATAAATACAAAATTAGGGAAAGAGAGTATTTTGAATATTGGGGGGTTAGGGTTCTTGAGGTGAAGATGTGATTTTAAGCTCAAATCAAGTCCAATCAACGAAGGTAAGTTGTTAATGATATTTTGGGTTGATTCTTACTCAATATAAATAAGTTCTAACATCATTCTTGCATCCAAATACTAGATTTCATCATCAAATCCTCAAGAATATAAAAATCACCAAAGTTGTGATTTTTCAAGATTGATCTACTAGAGGTAATTTCAATGCTCCAAACTCGTTTATTATGAGTAGTTAGAAGTACTTGAAGCATTTGTTACAAGTTTTAATGGTTGAAAGGTTAGATTATAAAACTCTAGTTCATGGCATGAATAGTACTTTTGAGAAAATAAGAGAGAAGATGAATAGTAATCTTGGCGATGAAATTGATGAATACAATGAACCTATGGAATTATTGGTTAGCAAAAGTTGGAGGTGATCAACTACGTAATTACCCGAATTGTATATTTTGCAAGTGTTGATTGTGGAAGATGATAAATAGTAACTTGGTGGCATTGGACAATTGATTTAGTATCATTAATGACTTCAAATGGGTATTAAAATGTAAAAATAAAGTTGAATGGTCTAGCATGTAAATCTATTTGGTGATTTGAGTTGTTGGAGGCTTGTAGCCAACTTATGAGCCATATATGTATATTAATCAATATCTTAGGTCATATTTTGATGTAATTAGGATATCTAATTATAGATATCGACTTGTTGGTGATGTTTGAGCATTTTAATCAACATTGAAATGATGGAAGAGGATTGAAATCTTGTGAAAGTTAATAAAGCAAAAGCGAGGTAAGTTGATTAAAACTTATTCTACTTGAGGGACTTTCTCTTAAAACATGTTTCGGGTTAATCCTTAAGTTGTTTGCAAATGTGCTTTTGTACTTGTGGGAACAAACAAGTACGAATATCTCCATGTACAAAAATATTATGTTGCATATGTAGTGTCATGTTGTTTTGTAAAATTTTATTTAAATCTTGTTGGCAAAATTATACTCAAGGTAAATGTTATAAGTTTCTATCAAAACTTTCATATTGACAAGAGTATACATATTTGAGTGCTAAAGATAAGTCTTCATGAAAAGTATTCCTTTTGGAAATCGATGAGCAGAATAGCACTTGTGGTGGTATGTTTTAAAGATTGATATTAAATTGCTAAAGGCAATAACATGTAAAAGGTTGTTTATATAATGTTTGTTCAAATGGTTTAGATTTTTTTTATTAATGTTATGATTTGATAAAAATAGATCCTTTGAGGCTACTATGTTATGAATCTATTTATGAAGTATCAAATATTTTGGGAGTTACTTTTGTTCATCGAGATTGACTTCGGATATATTGTGTTCATCATCATGAAACTACACGTGCCGGTGTAGGCGTAGATGACCACTTTGTGGTATAGACTACGGCAGAGTGCTCTCCCTCGAGAGGGCACTATTTTGTACTATTATTAGCATGGGTGGGTCGATTCGTACAACACTACGATGAGGCGACTTGAGCAAGTAGGGTATATGATACTTGCCGCTAGGTACATAACCTAATTGACCTTTTTATGTCGGTGATGGTATAGTAATCCCGGTGAAAGGTAAGGATGATTTTATTATGTTTAGGCCTAAGGAGCCGAAAGTTATTTCAGTGACTTAAATAAAATAGAAATGATTTTGTATGATTTTATCCAAAAATCTTGGGTTGATATAAATGTTTTAAAAGTTTATATTGTGCGTTATATTTCACTTGGCTTTTATTTAAAATGACAAGTATTATGAATTGATAAAATTGCTTATCGTTTTATATCAAATATTGGTGCATTATATTTATAAAGTTTGTCCCAAGAACTTAAGTTAGAGAGAGTCTATGACACTTATTGAGTACCGATGTGGTGTACTCAGCCCTTAGCCCCCCCCCTTCAGGGCCCTGCTTACTTTACATGTTTCAGGATGAAGTATAATACGTGGCATGCGGTTAGGGCTAAGATGACTCTCTTCCTGAGGTATATGGTGAGGCACCACTCCTATTTTCGTCATAGCTATCAAGTTGTTTTCTTAATTTATGCTAGTCGGGTATTAGCCCAAGTGTTTAATTCTATTCTTTGGTATAAAGGCTCCATAGATAGTTGTGAAAGATTGTAGTAACGGGGTTGTACATGCCATACATGAAAATATCTTTGTTTCACTTAGTATCATTATTACTATCATGAAAGGAGTCACAAATGATTTTAAATTGAAAAATATTTTATCATTTAACTTAAAAATGTATATGATTTTCAAGGAGCTTCCGCAGTGAAATTGTTTTCATGCATATGATTTGGGTGCATCACATGGTTGGGTTCGCTCGGGTCTGGTAGTGTGCCGGGTGCCTGTCACGTGGTTTTGGGCCGTGACAAATATGACATGTTCCATTTCCTCGATTGATGACTTGGTGGCATCTGTGTCATCAGGTGCTACGAAGGATCTCGGGACCCCGAATTCATCTTCCTCATCAGTTGGATGTTCCTCCTATTTTTCTGGCCCAGTCGGGGTCGAGACTTGTGACTGACTGAATGCTATTTGGTTCCTTTCTCTTCAACCAGTCCCTTACCTCTTAATGTCATGATTGCGGGTGCCGGTATCACTTCTTCGACATCGAACATCTCATTTGCGGCCGGTTGTTCCCCGTAGACCATTTTGATTCCACTCGGGGTTGGAAATTTCAACGCTTGATGCAAGGTCAGCGGTACCACCCTTATGTTGTGGACCAACAGTCTCCCAAACAAGGCGTTATCCCCATCAATTACATAGTTTTACGTCTCCTGGGTGGTTCCGGCTGTGTTGACAGGTAGGGTGATCTCACCCTTCGCTGTCTCGCAGGCAGAATTAAACCCGTTTAGTACTCGAATTGTTGGTACGATATGATCCAACAACCTCAGTTTTTCCATGACTCTCCATCGGATGATGTTGGTCGAACTACCTGGATCAATTAACACATGTTTAACTCGGGATTAATTAATAAGTACATATATTACCAGTGTATTGTTGTGGGGTTGAATGATGCCCTCGGTGTCCTCGTCACTAAATGCGATGACCCCTTTAGGGACATAATCCCCAGTTCGTTTCTTTCTTGTGATAGAAACTTTGGTGTGTTTTATCATAGGTGCTTGTGGAACGTCTTCTCCTCCGATAATCATGTTTGTTACATGTTGATGTTCTTCTTACTCGATCTGTTTGTTGGCATCCCTGATTTTGAAATAATTTTTGGCCCGCTCACTTAGAAATTCCCGAAGATGCCTAATGTTGAACAAACGAGCCACTTCCTCCCTTAACTGTCGACAATCCTCAGTTCTGTTCCCGTGGGTACCGTGATACTTATATATCAAATTGTGATCCATCTGTGAAGGATCAGACCTTAGTGGCCTTGGCCACTTGGTCTCCTTGATGCGACCGATGGATGACACTATACTCGTTACATCTACGTTGAAGTTATATTCTGATAGCCTTGGGGAATCTCTGACCCTGGGTGATATGTCGAAACCGTTTCTATTTACCAACCCTCGATTTCTTAGACCAATATCATTTATTCTATTGTTCCTGGTCAGATGGCGATTGAGTACGTTTCCCCTTCTATCTTAGTTGTAAGGCTGGTATTGGTTTCGGGGCGGCCTCGACTCCTGATACACTATTCTTTTAGACTTGTCATTTGCTCTATTGGGATAAACTGACCCCGAGGGAGCCCCTAGTTGGTCGTCCTCGACTCTGATCTTTGATTGATACCTGTTGTAGACATTAGCCCAGGTAACCACTGGGTACTCCACCAAATTTTGCTTCAATTGCTGAGACGTAACCGAACTTCAGGGTTGAGCTCCTGAGTAAATGCCCAAATGACCCAATCATCTGCTACTGGGGGCAGGACAATCCGTTCCATCTGGAATCTTGACATGAATTCCCTAAGCATCTCGTTGTCCCTTTGCTTGACTTTGAACATGTCCGATTTCCTCGTCTCAACTTTAATAGAGCATGCATGGGCTTTAACGAAGGCATCTGCAAGTATAGCAAACGTATCTCTAGAATTTTGAGGTAAGTTAGGATACCATATCATTTCTCCATTGGATAAGGTTTCCCGGAATGTCTTTAGCAATTCCAACTCGATCTCATCATCCTCGAGGTCATTGCCCTTTATTGCATACGTGTAGGAGGTCACATGCTCGTTTAGATCTGTGGTCCTGTTATATTCGGGAATTTCGGGCTTTCGGAACCTTTTCAAAAATGGATTTGGTGCCGCGCTCAGGAGGAAAGGCTTCTGAATGAATTTTTTGGAATCCGGTCCCTTCAATATCGGAGGTGCTCCCAGGATCTGATTGACCCTTGAATTGTAAGTTTCCACTTTCTTATCGTATGACTCTATCTTCTTTTCATCTGATTCCGCCTGCTTTGTCACTACTTCGAACATTTTTATCACCTCGGTAGCTTCCCCAGGTCCGGAGCCGCCGGGTTCTATGACGATCCGCTATTCCCTCCGAGCGTCTTCTCCAACCCGTTCGGGTTCGGCCATGTTATGTACGTGATTTTGACTCTACAATTGTGCGATTGCAACTAGATGAGCTTTCAACATCTCAAAAATCAAACGTAAGCTAACCCCATCACCTCCCCCTTTGGGTGCCTCGCGAACCGATGGCCAAGGTGTCCCGTGAATGCTGTTACCGCGATCAGTCGGTTGGTTGATGTTGATTATTGATAGCAACTTGTGAATTTCCATCGACTGGGTCAGCGATCGGAACGCCATTAGGGTCGATAGGAGGTACACCGTTGCTTGGCACCATGTTGTTATTTTCATCGTGGTGGCATGATTCGGCGTCAACACTTATGTGAGCAGATTGAGAGTTTGACATATTGAGTAATCCTGAAATCAAACTTCAAAGAACAAGTGTAAAAAAGAGAGTATTATAAAAATTTGAATTAAATCACCACTATTATCCTTAGCTCCACGGTGGGCGCCAAACTGTTTACCTTTAAAAATATGGGTGCTTATCGGGCGGATCAGGCAGATAATTACGCTTAAAGGTTCGGCTTATCGGATTGTAAATGTAGTAATCCGCTAGCCATCCAATAAGTCAACAGGCGAATTGATATCAGATTAACGATTATCGGGCGGTTTATCGGCCAAACCAAATAATTATTTTTTGAACAATCAATACCACATGGCCAAATGCATAGTTCAAAGTGTCTCTCTTAGATTTTGAACAATCAACAACATTAGCATTGTTATCCACAAAGGTAATACTATAGCCTAATGTAACGACCCGACTTGTCGTTTTAAGAATTTACGCTCCGTTCAGTGACTTAAGGTCTCGAGCAGCTTCGCAATATATATTATGACCCGCGGGTATGGTCGAGTTTGATTTACTGAAGATTCCGAATTAAATCAAAAGAACAATTCTTAATTTGAAGCTTAAATAGAAAGAGTTGACCGGAGAGTTGACTTTTGAGCAAGCAGCTCCGGAATGGAATTTTGATGATGTCAATAGATCCGCATGGTGATTTTGGACTTAGGAGCGTGTCCGAAAAATTATTTGGAGGTCCGTAGTGGAATTAAGCTTGAAATGCCGAAAGTTAAATTTTTGGGAAGTTTGACCGGAGAGTTGACATTTAAGCAAATGACCCTGGAATAGAATTTTGAGGATGGAAATAGTTTCATATGATGATTTCGGACTTAGGCATATATTCATATTTGGATTTGGAAGTCCGTAGGACAATTCGACATATTTTGGCGAAAGTTGGAAAATATAAGATTTTGGAAAAGTCCGACCGAAGGGTGAATTTTTGATAACGAAGTCGGATTTCGATTTCGGAAATGGGAATAGCTCCATTAAGTCAATTATGACTTGTGTGCAAAATTTGAAGTCATTCCGGATTGATTTGATACGTTTCAGCGCAAAATATAGAAGTTAGAAGATTTGAAAACTTATAATTCGATTCGATGCGCGATTCATAATTTCGGCGTTGTTTGACATTGTTTGAAGCCTCGACTAAGTTCGTATTATATTTTAGGATGTGTTGCTATATTTGGTTGAGGTTCCGATGCCCTCGGGTTGATTTCGGAAGGTTAACAGATCAATTCAGACATGAAGATAAGCTGCTGGAATATTCTAGGAAGCAACATGAATAGTGATTCGTAAAAAGCGTGAACAGTGATTCGCAGATGCGTGAACAGTACCGCAGGTGCATGAACAGTATCGCAGGTGCGTGAACAGTAACTGCAGGTGCGAATCTGGGCAGAATGTTAAGGACCAAAAATTGGTCATTTTGCCATTTTCGTTTTTGGATTTTTGGAGCTCGGATTTGGACGATTCTGGAGGGATTTTTCACAAGCTTGGTTGGGGTAAGTGTTCTATATCCTAAAGTGTTTATATTTCATGAATCCATGATTGTATTAATCATTTAATTCGGATTTAAATGGAAAAAATCAAGATTTTTGTAAAATCTTCCAAAAACGAAAATTTAAGATTTGGAGGTAGAGTTGTTATCAGAATTTGATAAAATTGGTATGGTTGAACTCGTATCGGAATGGGTGTTCGAATTTCATGAAAATTATATCGGGTTCCGAGGGACGAGCCCCGCGTTAACTTTTGTTGACTTTTTGGAATAAATTTTTAAGTCGACGCATTATTATTCGGAATTATTTTCGATGAATTTTAATGATGTTATACAATTAATTTAGTTAGATTTGAGCGGTCCGGAGGTCAATTCAAGCAAGAAGACAATTTTGGAATATCGGCATAACTTTAAAAAGGTAAGTGTCTTGCTTAACCTCGAGTGGGGAAATTTTTCCTTAGGCATTGAGTCTTATGTGTAATTGAAAACCATGTACGCGAGGTGACGAGTACGTACTTGGTTTATATGTGCAAATTTTATTGATTTTAAGTCTTGATCATATTGTGTAGTAAATTGGATAATTGTTGGCATATATTTAGTCATCTATTTGTCGTACCTAAATCCTTGTTGTTGAATCTGTTGTTATATGACAATTTGATGTGATTGTTATTTGATTATTTATGAAATTCTGTGAATTTGCTGGTTTGATAATTATTGGAATTTAATTTTATTTTGGATTCTTCCCTCTGCAATTAATTAATTAAATGAGCTTAAGAAGATGTGATTATATAATTATTAAAAATTTTGGAGTTAATGAAGGCTTTGCTTTATGTTGAGTAATTTATATCTGTATTAATTATTTTTGGGTGTTATATACATTGTGTGGAGTCTTGGGCTATTTGTTGTGAACTTAATTGATTTTGTTATATCTTTGGAATTTGGTTGTGGCCATTGGGCAAATTGTGATATGAATTGATTTTTGTCATGTTGCCGTGATCATTTCCCATGTAAATTGTTGTATTGTGTGAGTTATTATTTTGAGAAATTATTGTGTTGTGTGAGTTATTATTTTGGAGAGATAAGGGTGGCATTTCATCATTGATATTATGTGGGAATAAGGGTGGCATTGCACTGTTGTTGTATTTGTTGGAATATTATTTGGGCGGAGTGATAAGGGTGGCTATAGGTGTGATAAGGGTGGCAATAGGAGCAATAAGGGTGGCTATTGATATTGTCTGGGCGGAGTGATAAGGGTGGCTATAGGAGCGATAAGGGCAGCAATAAGAGTGATAAGGGTTGCTATTGTCAGGGACGATATGTGATGATATGAGGTTGTGGTGTTGATAATTTTCATGTGATATTGTGATTTTCTTGTGTTTATTTTTATCCTTGTGCAATTTGTCTTGTTGTTGGTAGATTGATAACAATATGATTTATGTTGAACTTGAGAGCCTGTGGCCATTGCCAAGCGGATTATAAAATAAAATGTGGGCACAAGGTACTGTGAGTAAATAATGAGGATATTTGGCACGTGAATTGTCCGTGCAGTTGTGATATGAAATGTGGGCACGAGGTGCTGTGATGAAATGATAATGATAATTGGCACGTGAATTGTCTGTACAGTTATGATATGATATGAGGGCACGAGGTGCCGGGAAAATATGATGATTTAATTATGGGCACGAGGTGCTGTGAAAATATAAAAATAGGTTGAGACCCGTGTTTATGAAAAATATAAAAATGGGCCGAGACCCGTATTTTTTTATGAATATGAAATGAGGTATCACATGGTGAATTTTTAATTGAAATAATTATATTCAAAATATTTATTTGGAAGGATTTTTATTCAAAAAGAATTATATGAAAGAATTGTATTTGAAAGATATTTATTTGAGAAAATTATATTTGAAAAGATTTATTGAAAGAATTATATTTGAAAAGTAATTATTTGAGAATATTATATATGAAGGAGAGTTATCTGGAGGAATTATATATGAAAGACATTTATTTGAAGAGCTTGATTTAATTGAGTGTAATTGTATTTATTAATTGTTGAGTGATATTAATGATATTCTTGTTGTCTGTTGTGCATATCACTGGTTGTTTTATCCAGCCCTTATTATTATTGCTTCATATTATTCTATATATTATATTGCACAGGTTATTAGACTAGTGAGTGTCTTGACTGTACCTCGTCTCTACTCCACTGAAGTTAGTCTTGATACTTACTGGGTACCGACCGTGATGTACTCATACTACACTTCTGCATATTTTTGTGTAGAGTTAGGTATTGGAGATATCGGACTTGAGCAGAGTTAAAGCGGGATCATAAGGATTCAAGGTAGAGCTGCTTGGTCGTCGCAGTCCCTTGGAGTCTTTTCATTTCATTGTACTGTTAATTTGTAATCAAACAGTATTGTATATTCGGTCTTCGTGATCATTTCATGTATTCAGTTAGAGTTCGTGACTCAGTACTGCCAGTTTTGGGAGGTTGTATATTCATATTTATTCCACTGTTAGTTTTAGTTACTTATTCAATTAAAAAAAAATGGCTTCAAAATATAATTGAAATCAGCTTACCTAGTCTTAGAGACTAGGTGCCATCACGACGCCTGTGGTGGGATTTTGGGTCGTGACACCTAAAGAGGAATTCAATTCATGTCCACTCATAATTCATGAGAAGCCAGAGACGACTGCCATTAGCTACAGACAGTTCTATTATTCTATGTACAACTACTTATGCAACAATATAGTAACAAGTTTATATACATAGGGTAAACGTGTAAATATAAAAATTCTTAACGGGTTAACGGTTTACCGGATAAGAAAATTGAGTATTCCACACCCAAACCGTTAAGTCGTTAATTATAAAATCTCAACCTGTTCACCATCCATTATCTCGATAATCCAATACCAATAAGCTAATAAGTCATCGATTTGGTTAACGGTTTTGGTTTGATTTTGAATAGCCCTACTTAAAAAGGATAACAACTGAATTTGTACGCCGTTTAAAGGACACGTTGTTTAATTTCACTCGAATGATCAAAGAACAGAAAGTAATTGAATTAAAAGGAGACAAAACGATCAAACCAAATGTGACGAAATAATTAAGCATGGCGTTAGGTTCAAATGCTAAGAACCGGTCCCAATCGAGCCCTCGAAATGGAGCTTGGTTACAACTAGATGGATAAACCGTCGAAGAACACTTGAATAATTACTAAAAGACAAAAGTAAACTTTATTGCTTTGATATGCGTGACAACAGTGACCCAAAAAATGAAAAGGTTCTCCCCATTATATAGTAGGGAAGATTAAACCCCAATACAAGTCTAAATAAGGTAAAAATCCTTTCCTTCTTTTTCTCTCATGAAAACACGATCTACAGTTAATATGGAGCGTAATCCGCGCCGTAATACTCGGTTGATGGAGGATATTTCGGCTCTCTGTTTGTCTTCTTTAACCGTTTTTCCTTTTACCCTTGGTTTTTCATATTGCTCGAGCTAGGATCTCTCCGGATTCGACCATGCTCGATTCCCAACGTATCATCTGTCCGCTTCTGGTTTCGATCTGCGGGCACCCTCGGCCTTACTCGAACTAATAACGAGCAACGTTGTTCTTTGCTTCTCAGCGGGAAATCAGGGATAACTTTATCCCCAAATTTACTCGCACACAAAAGATATCACTAAAAAATAAATCCTTTGGTATACTATTTGCAAGCGTAGGACACAGGTGGATTAGGCACTAGAAAATAACCTTACGTAGAAAGAGAAGAGAAAGGATTGCATATATAAAACAATACGATATATACAATGTAATAGGAATGCATGCATTTCTACAACATAACTACAGCAGGAAGCAATAATGCGTGCTTAGATGAGAGTGGTTAGATATATAATTAAGTAAATCCTTCCTTGGCACATCACCAAGCATATATCTTTAGCATACCAATCTACCAGAAGTCAGAACAAGTAGGAATACAAAGAGTAGCAATCTGTTTCATATATGTTCAGAACATGAGTCACCCATCTCATTTTTGGGTATCTTTATCTTCAGATATTGAGAAAATTCATGCATAAAACGTGCTGGAAAAAAGGTGCGGAGAATTCTAAGCTCGAGATTTTAGAAGGTGCAAAATTAATGAGTGCGAAAGCTGCAATTGCTTCAGTGGGAGTCCAGATGTTTCCTTCTAGTCGCTTCCTCAAATTCTGGATTCCACTCCCAGCTCCCTTGATCCTCTCAAATTTCTTATCATGTTGAAGGTTTACGAATTGTTTTTCCCAGATGATCGAGCTTATTGATTCTTTCGTAAATCATGGTAGTTTTTTTCAAGTACTAGACACAATCCATTCACTTAGACTTCCTTGCAAGTTAATTAAGGCATAGTGACTGTTGACAGATTGTTCAATATTCAATATACTCACTTGCGTTATTTCCCGTAAGTTTTCATTTCTTTGATATTCTTTCAGCAGCATATTTTATTTATTCCTAAGTGTCAGAGCAGGGTATCATTGTTATTCCTTAATTCACTGTTTGATGTTGTTTAGTAGAAGACTGATATATATCGTTTAGCTTACTTATAGCTTATACTAAATTTTACTTGAATATTTAAATAATTCTTATAATTTGTGTTTTTTTTTTATACGTAATGTTTAGTATTGATTAGGGGTGTACATAGGTCGGATTGATTCGAATTTTTTAATTACCAAACCAAACCAATTATATCGGCTTATTAAATCTAAAGACCAAACCAAACCAATAAAAATCGGGTTTTTAAATCTCGGTTTTTCTCGGGTTTTTGGGGTTGTTTTCTTTTCTTTTCTTTTTTCATAAAGTCTTCATAGCACAAAACATAGAATTTGTGCTCCAAATATTTCTTTAATCCTAGTAAGGCAGAACTATATAAGGTGTTTTTAATAAAATAACATAAATATGAGACGATTCATGGCATTGTACTAAAATATTCAACAATAAAGATGAGAAAATGGTATAAAATAAATATTATTAATAAGCCATAATGAAAACAAACATAATTTAAAATTACTAATAAGTTGCTAAAATAAGTACGACTAATAAGTACTATTATTTACATGACTAACACTAAAAGAAAAATAAGTTATGTATTTTATCTAAACCATGAAAAAACTAAAAAATAGATATCCAACACTATTTTCATTCATAGTACAATTGAATTGAATGTCTTTTATTATCATTAGTATTGATTTGATTTTTGGTTTAGGATTTATTTGAGTTACTAATATTTATGGACTATAAAACTTATTTTAGCATCCAAAAGTTATAAGTCCAAGTTTGAAATAGTACGTTAAAAGATAAAATTATGAAAAAGCTTAAGGAATATTTATAAACTACACTATAATAAATATTTTCATGTATTAAATATATTTAAAACTTCTATATATATAATGATTGTTTTGGTTTCGGTTTGATTTTTTTTTTAGTTAAAACCAAACCAAACCAAATATCATCGGGTTTTTTATTCCCAATACCAAACCAATCAACCAAACCAAATATCGTCGGATTTTTTTTCCCAATACCAAACCAATCAAACCAAACCATAGTCGTGTTTTTTTTCCCTCAGTTTGACTTGAATTATCGAGTTGGTGCGATTTGTCGGTTTCATTTGTTCATCCCTAGTATTGATTATATATTGATTTTAGGCCTGCAACATGCTCTAGCTTTACATTGAGGTACTCTCACTTGAATGTTTGTCACTATAAAAGTAAAACAATTTCAAGGGATATATACTATTCATAGTAAATTAAATATATCAATGATACTAATTCATTTTTCAAAAATAATAATAATGTTACGTTTACGATGTATTGAATTAACCTATGTCGGGGCATATATTATTGTCTAGCATCTTATGATATCCAGACAAAGATTACCAGAACCCTCTCTGTGTTCAGAAAAATCGATTGAGAGTACTAACGCAAATTTAATGAACCCAATGAAAAGTTAAAAGAGAACATAGAAGAAGATAAACACAAAGGAACTACTAAAACGAAAGAGGAGACCGGCAGAGAGCAGACATAAGAGGAAGAAACGTGGGCTCATGTGGTGGCGTTTTCATTTTAGGCAGAATACCAATACGTATAAGTTGCATTTGTAGAACGACTTATAAGGGAGTATACGGTCAAAACCGTGTTTGCCCTTCGTGTGACTAATTAAGATTGGAGTATGATGGACCGAGGTTCGTCATTATAATATCGAGCTGTGATGTGAAGTTGGGTTGTCGAGTTCGAGACCCAGAGATCGATCAATACCGAGATCGAGTCAATATCAAGCTCGAGACCCAGAGACCGACCAATACCGAGACCGGCCAAGATCGAGACCGAGCCAAGGAACAAAAAAGCCGTTATAGCCACATTTGGGGAGAGAATCTTGGCGGAAATCACAGTTTGAATCAAGGAAAAACTTATTAATTAATCTATCATGAGATCCCCACTATGTATTTTTAATTATATCCAAAGTAAAATTCTCCAACTATATTAAGAGTGGTTATCATCTCTAAAAGGGAGATTGATTCATGGACACATTCAAATTTACTGAGATTTACATAACATCTAGCAAATATTATCCTTTTTGGGCTTTGATATTGATTCATCTTGTTCTCTTATCAATCATTGTCTATTCAATTTGGGTTTGCATTCATTCTTTTTACAGTTAATTTCGGTATATCTTTACTTATCTTTCCAATTTGTACCAAGTTATACCAAATATCCTTAGAACTACGTATAAATTTACCTCTATCCATTTTTCAGGTAAACAGTTTGGCGTCCACCGTGGTGCTAAGGATAATAGTGGTTATTTGGTACGAATATCGGTAAAACACACTATTTTTCACTTGTTCTTGGAAGCATCTTTGATTTCAGGTTAAAAATGACGAACTCTCAATTAATGGCCCTACCTATCGATAACGAAGCTGGCCTTCAAGATGAGAATAACAACCTGACGCCCGGGGATGAAAGGCCACTCGTTGACCCCGTTGGAACTCGAGCCGTAGATCCAATTGACGTTAATTCACATGTGGCCATTGAGGCGAACTAACATTACGACCCCGAAAACAATATTCATGGTGGAACTCGACCTGCAGTTCGAAATACCTAAAATGTTGGGGAAGACGGGATCAACCTGCGTATGATTTTTGAAATGTTGCAAGCTCAACAGGTAGCGATAGCTCAGTTGCAGAGCCAAACTCAGGCATCGAGCAGGCCCGAGCCCGGTACACCCCGAGAAGTTACCCACAGAACGGGGCCAGCTGTAGTAAGGTCAAATGAACAAGAATCGGGGACTAACTCCGGAATTATTAAGATGCTCGAGGAACTAACAAAACGGATAGAGTCAGGAGAAAAGAGATTGAAGCAAACGACAAAAAAGTAGAAACTTATAACTCCAGAGTTGATCAGATCCCGGGGGCACCACCAATATTGAAGGTTTTG
Source organism: Nicotiana tomentosiformis (assembly GCF_000390325.3). Classification (NCBI taxonomy): domain Eukaryota; kingdom Viridiplantae; phylum Streptophyta; class Magnoliopsida; order Solanales; family Solanaceae; genus Nicotiana; species Nicotiana tomentosiformis. Next base: position 52,844,756 of record NC_090813.1, read on the forward strand.
GATTCCAAAAAGTCCGTACAAAAGCCCTTCCCCCCGAGCGCAGCTCCCAAACCGATCCTCAAGTAGTTCCACATGCCCGAAATTCCTAAATATAATAGAACGACCGACCCCAACGAACATGTCACCTCTTACACATGTGCTATTAAAGGGAACGATCTAGAGGACGACGAGATCGATTTCGTATTATTAAAGAAATTCGGGAAAACCCTGTCAAAGGGAGCAATGATATGGTATCATAATTTACCGCCTAACTCTATCGATTCTTTTTGCTATGCTTGCAGATTCTTTCGTAAAAGCACACGCCGGAGCCATAAAGGTTGAGACCAGGAAGTCAGACCTTTTCAAGGTAAGGCAAAAAGATAACGAGATGCTAAGAGAGTTCGTATCTCGTTAACAAATGGAACGAATGGATCTACCACCGGTCACAGGCGATTGGGCCGTTCAAGTTTTCACCCAGGGACTGAACGAACGAAGCTCAATGGCTTCACGACAGTTAAAATAGAACTTGATTGAGTATCCGGATGTTACCTGGGCCGATGTACACAATCGATATCAATCAAAGATTAGATTCGAAGACGACCAGTTGGGTTCTGGGTCCATTATTAAAAGGGACATCGACCGAGAACCGAGCTCGAACATGGACCGATACCGGCCATATAACGAAGATCGTAGGGGTAGAGAATTAGGACGCAACTCCATACGAGGCGAAAGGAGAAGTGATCGAGGCCAAGGGTCTCGAGGGCTGATGAACAATAATGGTTTCGACATGCATACCAGACCTAAGGAAGCACCACGATTATTAGAGTATAACTTCAATATCGATGCATACGCCATCGTGTCGGCTATTGGACACATCAAAGATACTATATGGCCTCGACCTCTGTAGTTCGATCCAGACCAGAGAAATCCCAATCAAATGTGCAAGTATCATGGCACACATGTCCATAGAACGGAAGATTGCAGGCAGTTGAGAGAGAAGGTAGCCCGGTTATTCAATGAAGGGCACCTTCGAGAGTTTTTAAGTGACCGGGTCAAAAACCATTTAAAAAATAGAGAGTTCAATAGACAAAATGAACAAGAAGAGCCACAACACATTATCCACATGATCATCGGAAGGATCGACGTCCCCCAAGGGCCAGTGCTTAAACGTACAAAGATGTCGATTATAAGAGAGAAGCGATCTCGAACTCAGGATTACATACCTAAAAAAACCTTGTCCTTTAATGACGAAGACGCAGAAGGAATCATGCAATCCCATAACGATGCACTGGTAATATCTGTACTTATGAATAAAACTCAAGTTAAGCGTGTGTTAATTGATCTAGGTAGTTCGGCCAGCATCATTCGATCGAGGGTCGTAGAGCAACTCAGGACCAGGTCGTGCCCGCAACCCTGGTACTAAATGGATTCAACATGGCATGTAAAACTACTAAGGGCGAGATAATCTTTCCAATAAACATAGCCGGGGACCATCCAAGAAACGAAGTTCCACGTAATCGAGGGCAACATAAGGTATAACGCCATGTTCGGGAGACTGTGGATCCACAATATGAGAGCAGTACCCTCGACCCTTCACCAGGTTCTAAAATTCCTAACACTATAAGGAATCAAAATAATCTACGGGGAGCAACCATCCGCAAAGGAAATGTTTGCCGTCGATGAAGTGATTCCGATATCGTCACTCTCATCGACAAAGGGATCAAATTTGGAGGAAAAACAGGATACCAAATAGCAGTCACAAACACCAGCCTCGACCCAACTAGAGAAGCAAAAGACTGTCGAAGATGATGATTATGGGATCCCTCGATCCTTCGTGATCCCCGATGACTTCGACGCTACCAAATCAACAGTCTAAGAACTATAGAAAATCACGCTAATCAAACATATGTCCGAATGAAAGGTATACTTAGGCACGGGGTTAAGTCCCGAGCTCAGGAAAATGCTTATTCAATTTTTTATAGCTAATATGGACTGTTTCGCTTGGTCCCATCTTGACACGATAGGGATCCCATCAGAAATCATCACTCATAGACTAAGATTGTATCCGAAATTCCATTCGGCAAAGCAAAAAAGAAGGCCACAGTCCGAGGTCAAATATGCCCTCATCAAGGACGAGGTAACCAAACTTCTCAAAATAGGATCCATTCGAGAAGTAAAATACCCCGAATGACTAGCAAACCTAAGAAGGGAAACAAACTTAGAATGTGTATAGATTATAAGGACCTGAATAAAGCATACCCTAAGGATTTTTTTCGTTTGCCTAATATTGATCGTATGATCGATGCCACGGCCGACCACGCGACTCTCAGTTTTCTCGATTCCTACTCCGGGTACAACCAGATACGGATGAACCCGGAGGATCAGAAAAAGACCTCGTTTATCACTAAGTACGGTATCTACTGTTATAACGTAATGCCATTCGGTTTAAAAAATGCTGGTGCAACTTATCAAAGCCTAGTAAATCGAATGTTCGAAGAACAAATAGGAAAATCAATGGAAGTTTATATTGATAACATATTAGTTAAGTCCCTGCGAGCATAAGACCATTTAAAATATTTGGAGGAAAATTTCGATATACTGAGGGAGTATAATATGAAACTCAACCCCGAAAAAGGTGCATTCGAGGTCTGCTCGAGCAAGTTTCTTGGTTTCATGGTATCCAATCGGGGAATTGAGATCAACCCCGATAAAATCAAAGCTTTCGAGGATATCACGGTAGTGGATAATGTAAAGGCCGTGTAGAGGCTAACGGGACGGATACCCGCCCTAGGACGATTCATTTTGAGATCCTCAGATAGGAGCCACCAATTTTTCTCACTACTTAAGAAGAAGAGAAACTTTGCAGGGACTCTGGAATGCCAGAAGGACTTGGAGGAACTAAAGCGGTATTTATCGAGCCCGCTGCTGCTTCATACCCTGAAAGTGGATGAACAACTTTACATGTACTTAGCTGTCTCGGAGATAGCGGTAAGTGGAGTCCTGGTTCGAGAAGAACAAGGTACGCAATTCCCTATTTATTATGTCAGTCGGAACTTAGGTGAGGCCGAAACTAGATATCCACACTTGAAAAATTAGCACTTGCTTTAATTAGCGCCTCTAGGAAACTAAAACCATATTTCCAATGTCATCTGATATGTGTTGTAACGACTTATCCTCTTCGAAATATTATACACAAACCCGAGCTTTCAGGATGATTGAAAAATGGGCCATAGAAATCAGTGGGTATGATATTGAGTATCGACCCCAAACCGCCATCAAATCTCAAATCTTGGCGGACTTCGTGGATGACTTTACGCCAGCCTTCGTACCCGAGATTGAAAAAGAACTACTTATAAAATCGGGTACATCTTCGGGAGTCTGGACCCTCTTTACGGAAGGTACTTCGAACACAAAGGGGTCCGGACTAGGCATCGTGCTAAAATCACCTACAGGTAATGTAGTTAGACAGTCTATTAGAATTACCAAAATGACTAACAATGAGGCCGAGTATGAGGCCATGATTGCAGGTCTCGAACTAGCTAGAAGCTTGGGAGCGAAGTCGTAGAGGCTAAGTGTGATTCCCTCATCGTGATAAACCAAGTTAACAAGACTTTTGAAGTCCGAGAAGATCGAATGCAGAGGTACTTGGATAAACTACAAGTGACTCTACATCCATTTAAGGAATGGACCTTGATAAGTAGGGATTTTGGCCGCTTATTTGCTCTCTTTTACTTGCGTTTTAGCTCAAAAATGCTTAAAGGTATTCCTGGAAACTAATAAAATATTCTTTCGTGCAGGAATATTGGGAGACGAGCCAAAGAAGTCAAAATCAACTTATAAAGAAGTCAAAAATGGACAAGGACCAAAACAAGGCAAAAGGGCCCACAATGCGGACCACACAATACTGTATGTGGCCTTCAGAGTATGCGGACCGCACAATTATTGCGCAGCCACAGAAGAGGAGATTCAGAGAGTTAGTTTTTGGGCAGGCTGAAGATATGCGGATCGCACCATAATTGTGCGGCCGCAGGATGACAAGTGTGTCCGCACTCATAATTGTGCGATCCGCATAAGAGAAGAATCAGAGAGCTATGTTCCAGTGGCCACACTCAGAATTGTGCGGTCCGCACAATCAAATGATGTGCGGCTGCATCCCACTTTTATGCGACCACAGAAGGCCTAGTTGACCAGTCAAGCTCAGAGTGCGGGCCGCACACAGAATTGTGAGGCTGCACAACCTCTGCATGGGCATTTTTGTCAGATATTTTCAGCTTAGTATAAATAAAACTTTTTGTCATATTTAGGAAAGGTTTTTGTTTTGGGGGAGCAACTGAGCTGTTTTTCTTTATTTTTTTGAGTAATATTGTACTAGATTAGCTTCTAAACATTAGATTTTCTTTCCCTAATCAATTATTATGCATTCTATCTTAATTTCTTATTGTATTTCTTCATTTTTTATAAGTAGCTAAATGTTTAGCTAGGGTTGTGGCCCAACCCTAGCGTGGGTACTTAATGGGTGTTTGATTTAGGACTTGTTTGTGATTGGGGTAGTGATATTTAGCCTAGTTCTTGCTTGAATTCAAGAATTAATGGTTGCAAACATTGATTCATGCCTAATTGACTTAGTCTCTACTTGAGAAAGAGAGACTAAGTCTAGGAAAACTTGGCTAACAAGAAATTGGGGTGAACTCAAGATATTGATAGCCCCAATTAAATGGGTTGAATCTATAGATAGTAAGACCCGACTTGAGCATTTATCACTTGTTTGCGCAATACCCATTTGGACTTGAGAAAGCCAAATTGGGCAAAATCACTTAAACTACCGAGAGGTATAGAGTGGGTAATTGCGTGTGATTGCTATATTACAACCCCGACCAATCAAACTTGCCCTAGATTTTACAACCCATTAGGTAACCACCTAGGTGGAAGTCACGACCCTAGATCTTTTATCATTTGGAAAACAACCAAAATCAAAAATATTGTCTTCTAGTTTTATAATTGTAATCAATAGTTTCAAGTAGAAGTATAAACAACAAACAAGAATGTAGAAGTGTAATATAAGGCATATCGTACAATTATACTAAATATATACCTAATCCCAATTCTAACTCCCTGAGGATTCGACCCCGACTTGCGTTGGGTTTTATTATTGCTTCGACCGCTTCACTACCTATATTTGTGGTGTGAGTTTAGGCGACATCAATTTTTTTGGCGCCATTGCCGGAGAATTAAACGGATTTAGCTATATATCTAGATTTTTGTGTGATTTGTCTTCTTTTCCTTCCGAGTCACTAATTTTGTTTTTGAATTGCTTATAGGTACGAGAATGGCTCTCAACAATGAGACCATTGGTAATTTACCATTGAGGGAGGAAATGGATGATGATCAAGGAGATGAGGTTCTTCCCTAACCTCAAGCAAATAGGCGAGGCCGACCACCTCATGATAATGTTCCCGTCCCTCCCCCACCTCCACCAAGAGCGGTAGTACATCGGGTATTGCCAAACGAGGGTTATGCAACTGCTATAGTCCCGCCCCGCATTAGGGAGAGCAACTTCCAAATCACCAACGTGATGCTTACACTACTTGAGCAACGGGGATTCTTCACCGGGGATCCAAATCAAAATGCTTACAAGCATCTCAAATTGGTTCGTCAATACTTATTGGGGGAGCAAGCAAACCAATGTTTCTGAGGACGCGCTGAGATTGAGGCTATTTCTCTTTTCTTTACGGGGAAAAGCATTGGATTGGCTAGAGAGATTGCCCAATCATTCCATCCAAACATGGGATGAGTTGGCCGAAAATTCATTGCCAAATTCTTCTCTCCGGGGCACATGGCTACACTACGGAATGAAATTCTAGCGTTCAAGCAAGAGCCCGATGAGCCATTGCACGAGATTTGGGAACGATATCGTACCATGGTTAAAGAGTGACCGAATAATGATATGACCTAATCCATGATCCAACATACCTTCTATATGGGACAACAAATCAATGTGTGGTAAATCAACAATGTGTGGTAAATCAACTCGCTGGCGGGAACTTCATGAACACACCTTATGCCGAAGCTTGTGAAATTTTGGATGAGATGGCGGATACCTCATCGGCTTGGGAAAGTAGGGCCAATGTTCCGCAAGGTGACCCCAATGTCATTCACCTACACAAGGAACTATATGATCATGGGCAAGCTATCGCAAAGTTAACAACCATAATGAACCAATTGGCTAAAGCTCAGCTGCAACAAGTTCAAGGGCCGAAGCAAGTGAATGCGATTGAAGGCGTAAATATGATGATGAACAAGAGATGGCAAAAAGGTCAACAAGGGCAAAGACGTCCGAAATAATTCATACAAGATGATAGTGGGTATGACCAAGGCGATTCGTATAATGAGCAAGAAGAAGAAGTGCAATACGTCAACAATTATCAAGGTCAAAGAAACAATGCTAAAAATCAACAACAATGGAGATCACAAGGAAATCAAGGAAATTGGAACAACCAAGGCTACCAAGGCAATTGGAGTGGTGGCAACAACAATCAAGGCAATTGGGGAAATAACAATAATCAAGGCAATTGGAATAATCAAGGAAACCAAGGCAATTGGGGTGGCAACAATCAAAGTAATTGGGGAGGTAATCAAGGAGGGTGGAACAACAACAACAACAACCGGGGGTCGGGTTTTCAAAGGCCCCCGATGTTTCAACAACTGAGCAATACACCTCCCTATCCTTCTCAAGGCTCGAGCTCTTCTAACAATGAGATGGGACGTATTAAAAATATGTTCAAACAAATGATGGAGAAAAATACCGACTCCGATGCTCAATTAGCCTCCCACAACACTTTAATCCGCAATTTGGAGGTTCAGCTTGGCCAAATCTCACAAGCATTGAACACTCATCCTAAGGGGGCACTACCAAGTGATACGGTGGTGAACCCAAAGGGTGGGAATAATACGGGACATGCTATGGCCGTGACTACGAGAAGTGAAAAAGATAGATATGCAATCACCTCAAATCAAAGAAGAATGGTGGATGATGATGTTGTGGTTCAAGAAGATGAAATTCCAAGCAATGTGGTTCAAGATAATGACGAAGTGAGAATTGATATTGATGAAAATATGGAGGAGACGCAAAAAAGGGAGCACGTGATTGATATACTGGAACCGGTAGTGCCAAAGGCTAAGGAACCAATGCCAAGGCCTCCTCCTCCATACCCTCAAAGGCTTGCAAAGAAAAATAGTGAGAACCAATTCAAAAAGGTTATTGACATGATGAAGAGTTTGTCTATCAATGTACCATTGGTTGAGGCGTTAGAACAAATGCCGGGTTATGCAAAGTTCATGAAGGACTTGGTCACCAAGAAGAGGTCGATGAATTATGAAACTATCAAGATGACACATCAAGTGAGTGCTATTGTGCACTCAATGGCTCTGAAATTGGAAGATCCGGGTGCTTTCACAATCCCTTGCACTATTGGGAGCGCCGACTTTGCCAAAGCTTTATGTGATTTAGGGGAAAGTATCAACTCGATGCCCTACTCTGTGTTCAAAACTTTGGGAATTGGGCAACCAAGACCCACATCTATGAGGTTGTAAATGGCGGATCGGACTATGAAGAGGCCATTGGGAATTATTGATGATGTGTTAGTACGTGTTGATAATTTTATCCTTCCAACGGACTTTGTGATCCTTGATTGTGAGGTTGACTGCGAGGTGCCTATTATCTTGGGTAGACCTTTCCTTGCTACGAGGAAGGCTCTTGTTGATGTGGAAGCTGGTGAGCTCACTTTCCGGGTGAGTGACGAAAAGGTGGTTTTCCATGTGTGCAAATCGATGAGGCAACCAAATAGCAACGAAGTTTGTTCATTCGTGGATTTAGTGACCGAAGTAATTATTGATGATGCTAGTGCCACAATGAGTGTTGAGGATAATTTAGAAGCCGTATTTCTCAACCTTGATGATGAGGAGGAGAAAGAAGGCTATGTGGAGTGTGTGAATGCATTGCAAGGGATGGGGTCGTACACTTATGAGCCCCGCAAGCTATCTTTGGATCTTGAAAACCGAAAGACTCCTCCAACAAAGCCCTAAATCGAGGAGCCTCCCACTTTGGAGTTAAAGCCATTGCCTCCGCATCTCAGGCATGAATTCCTTGGCCCTTCTTCTGCTTTACCGGTTATCCTTTCTTCTTGTTTGACTAACATGCAAGTAGAGTCCACATTGGAGGTGCTACAAAGGAGGAAAAGAGCAATCGGATGGACCTTGGTGGATATCCGGGGCATAAGCCCCGCCTTTTACATGCACAAGATTATATTGGAGAAGGGTGTTAAACCCTCCGTTGAACATCAAAGAAGGATAAATGAAGCAATGCAAGAGGTGGTCAAGAAGCAGATCATAAAGTGGTTGGATGCTGGGGTTGTTTACCCAATTTCCGATAGCTCATGAACTTCTCCGGTGCAATGTGTCCCAAAGAAAGGGGGCATAACTGTGATAACAAATGACAAGAATGAATTGATCCCCACAAGAACTGTCATCGGGTGGAGAGTGTGCATGGACTATAGGAAGCTCAACAAAGTCACTCGGAAAGATCATTTTCCGCTTTCATTTCTTGATCAAATGTTGTGTAGGTTGGCCGAACGTGCTTTTTATTGCTTCCTGGATGGATACTCCGGTTACAATCAGATTGTTATTGCTCCTGAGGACCAAGAGAAGACCACTTTCACTTGTCCATATGGTACCTTTACATTCTCGAGGATGCCATTTGGGTTATGTAATGCACCGACGACTTTTCAACAGTGTATGATGGCTATTTTAACCGATATGGTGGAAGATATTCTTGAGGTCTTCATGGATAATTTCTCCGTCATTGGAAATTCTTTTGATGATTGCTTGAACAACTTGGACAAGGTATTGGCAAGATGTGAGAAAACTAACTTGGTTTTGAATTGGGAGAAATGTCACTTCATGGACGAGGAAGGCATTGTCCTCGGTCACAAGGTTTCAAAGTATGGTATTGAGGTTGATATAGCCAAAATTGAAGTTATCTCCAAACTCCCCCTACATCTGTGAAGGGAGTGAGGAGCTTCTTGGGTCATGCAGGGTTCTATCGCCGATTCATCAAAGATTTTTTCAAAGTTGTGAACTCTTTGTGTAAAATTTTGGAGAAGGACGCCAAGTTCCATTTCAATGAAGATTGCATGAAGGCATTCGCGCTGCTTAAGTTCAAGTTGACTACTAATTTTATTATTACTGCACCGGATTAGAGCTTGCCTTTTGAGCTCATGTGTGACGTAAGTGATGTGGCGGTTGGAGCGGTGTTGGGGCAACGTATCAACAAAATCTTCCATCCAGTCTATTATGCAAGCGAGACCATGAATGATGCCCAAGTCAACTACACCGCGACCGAAAAAAGAGCTCCTTGCTATTATCTTTGCTATGGAGAAGTTCCGCCCGTACTTGATGGGTACAAAGGTGATTGTTCACACCGACCACGCGGCGCTTCGGTATTTGATGAGCAAGAAAGATTCTAAGGCAAGGTTGATGTGATGGGTGCTTCTATTGCAAGAGTTTGATCTAGAGATTCAAGACCGCAAGGGTAGCGAGAATCAAGTGGCGGACCACTTGTCCCTATTGGAGGAGGAGGGGAGGCCACATGACGGCCTTGAGATCAATGATTCATTTCCCGAAGAGCAACTCCTAGCCGTTTCAATGACCGGGATGCCATGGTTCGCCGACTTAGCAAACTATCTTGTGAGTGACATTGTACCGAATGAGTTCTCTTCAAACCAAAGGAAGAAGCTCAAACGAGATTGCCTTGACTATTATTGGGATGAGCTGTATCTTTTCCGAATATGTACCGATGGTGTGATCCGACGATGTGTGCCGGAGGAAGAACAAATGGGTATTCTTGAGGCTTGCCACTCTTCACCGTATGGTGGTCACCATGGTGGAGCAAGAACGGCGGAAAATATTTTGAGTTGTGGATTCTATTGGCCTACTCTCTACAAGGATGCTTTTGAGCTTGTCAAGCGGTGTGATGAATGCCAAAGGGCTTGTGGGATCTCAAAGAAGAATAAAATGCCTCTCACCACCAAATTTGGTCAAAGTACCCAAAATCGGTTGACCAGATCCGACACGGATTCCACACTCATACCCACACCCACATCGTGTCGACACGGGTGCGGCACTGAAAGTGAAGAGTGCGAGTAACTTAGCTTTAAAACGCATGCCTTTGGCTAAATAAATTGGAGACTACTAAGTGAACCTACGGAAAAGTTTTTATTGCAACTTGGTTCAGGATTGTTTCCTCAATCCAAAATCTGGATATGTGACATTCATGTTTAGGAAAAGGAGTGGTTTGGATAGCTGGTCGTGGCTGGAATAGAAGAACCTGGAGCGAAACGAATAAGAAAAGGTTGGATATTATTTGTTGACTTGTGCGAATCTTCACTAATTCATTAAATTTCTTCTGGTTTTCATTTTTCTAATCCCTTCTTTTTTTCTTAGTCATCTTCTTTTGTTTGATCATGGTTACAAGGACATCGAGTATTCAGATATGATAGTAGTAAATAAAGTTTTACTTTCTAAATCTTCATATTTTTATTTCTCAGGTTTTTGTATTGTTTCTTCTCTTTTTACGCTCTTTTTTTTGTGCTTTCTTCCGTTTCTTCTTCTTTGTTTCTTTCTATAGATTAACATAATGGAGAAAATTGTTGCAAATTTACAATTATGAAGCATTTTAAAAGGTAAATTTAATTTTATAATATATACAATTAGTCCTTTTGTTGGCAGGTCAAGCCTTCGACAACAATATATATGAAGTTTAGATGACTATATTATTGCATAGTATTTCAACTTCCAGTTTTCTATCTTTAAAACGCATGCCTTTGATAACAATATTTATGAATGTTGCCTTCCAACACTTGCAATAAATAATAGTTGGATGATTCCTCACATCTATACACAAAATATATAACAGAGTACACAGATGTAGGTCACGCCTTGGACAATAATATTTGTAACTGTTGTTTATATATACTGTAGTGATTAGTGATATGGAGTGTAGACTATATTAGCTTTTCATTGTAGCCTTAGATGCTTGTATTGCATTGTATTTCAAGTTCCTGTTACTTCTTTACCTTTAATACTCGCGCCTTTGGCAACAATATCTCTAAATGTTGTTTATATATAGTTTACTCATATGAAGTTGAACTATATTATATTATCATAGTACATTAAGAGACATTGGCATTTCTTAGTTTTTGGAATTTTTATTTGCTTCATTAATCATTATGGTATTTGCCTGCCTTTTTAGGTGCTTAAAATTCAAATAAAGCATAAAGGTAGCTTATAGGATGATCCATTCTTATAGAGTCCAACTTAAATTTAAATTGATTAATGTAGTTTTCCATATGCTTATATATTTCATAATACAACTTATCTTTTATCCTATAGAATTCCTACAATGGATAAAACAATTCTACATTACGCACACCAGATTACTTCAACTAATTGTCACGGTAAATTTTCATACTACATTAGTGTTTTCTTTTTGGTTTTCACAATTAACATTATATTTATCACTGTTACAGGTGCAACTAAAAAACCAGAAGTTTAGATCGATTATATGTATACAACAATCTCACAAATGCAGATTGAATATTTGAAAAATAAACAAGCACAACTGAGAGCTTAAGCCTGAAATATATCCAGGAGTTTTGCCTGATCATTTATGAAAAGAATGACTTCTACTGTATTTCATTTACAGATATTATGTTATTGTATTTATGACTTTTGATCATGTATAGAATGACTTAGACTATTTTTGGGCTTAAGTCATCCAAAATAGTGAACTACTGTAATCCATCCTGGAAGCCTTCGGTGTAATTAATTCATAAATAATGCCTGGCGTATTGATATGTTTTGATGTTTAAATGATAACTACCGTAATAAATTGGAAGAATTTACTTCAAAAGAATTTGTGAAATAGTATATTTGCCATTTCTTTTAGATTAGCAATCCCATGATTAATTTACTCCACGATATTATTCTATTTCACATTGAAGGTGAAACAATAATTCCGGAATCATTTAATACCGGGATAAAGTACAGAATTAATTTAACCAAATTCATGAATAGTTAATAATAAGTACAATTGGTGTACAATTATCTAATAGGTTCTATATTAATTGATCAGGTTGTTACCCCTATCTTTGGGGTTTGCTTCCCATGAGGGATCATGTTTATAAATTTATTAATAGTCAAAATCACTTTTTACATGTCCAACGGTTGACCGGGCTCCCCACATATTGGTGAGATTGCACGATAATAAAATCAAATAAATAAAATTTAATGATGTCATTCATGATCGCGCAAAGGGCGGACAAATTACCTAGTTTAATAATGAAGAAGGAGAATTTAAAATACAGTTCTATTATGAGATAGAAAAAAAATATTAATATTAATTAAGAATATAAATTAATCACCAGTCACCATCAATCACATTAACTAAGTAATTCATCTTTTTTTTTATATAAGAATCTTATACTTTTTTACCATGAATATTAAATATTTTCTACAAAAATTACTATAGATTAACCTATTTTTGCTATTATAAAACAAATGGGGCCTTAGAAACTTAGGGGCCTAAAGCCCTTGTTTCAGTCGCTTGGCCCTTGGCCGTTGATACATTGTCATTGTTGCATTTGTTCAATCTTCTTCTTTGTTGTCCTTAAACTCCAGTCAATTCATGGAATCACAAGAAAGAGAATGAATGGTCGGAAACATGCAATCTGTATTTGACAATCAGGTACTTTTTTCCCGATTCCTTTTAAGAAGACTTCATCAAGCTTGGAAAGTGAAATATATGGATGAAGATCTCCAAACTCAGTTCTTTTTCATCACGTATTGCTTTGTTCATTTTGATCTTGGAGTTTCTAACCACCCTGCATTTGATAGGTAATACTGATGAAGATCTCCACCATACAGTTCTTTTGTTTTCAGTTTGATTTTTCTGAGTTGTTGAGATATTTAAGTTACTCTGAGAAGGGACTTTCTATTAGGCCTTTCTGTTCCGGTTACGTTTGGCCAATGGAAAGCAAAAGACGACATAATTATTGGACTTTCTGTATTGAGTAATCTGAACTTCTGGATGTGAATGGTTAGAGCAAACTATATGCACTGTAAAATGTACAAGAAACAGAGGAGATTCTCAGGAGAGAACATTGAATGTCAATGAGAAGAGAAAGTAAAGTTTCAATGGTCTCTTATTTTCTTTCCTCAAGTTGGCTAGTGAAAGTTGTGCAAGCATTCTTTGGAAGTTGGACCTATATTCTGCTTGTCAATTCAGCCCCAGATTTAGGACGGGTTCAACTGAAGTCATTGTTTTTGGCTCAAACTACGTATCATTGCTACCTAAGTTTGATAGTTGAATAATTTTTTAGAGATTGTAGCATTTTGCGTATATGGTGTTTCTTACTCCTTGTAAACACCTCAGTTGGTGAAAGTTAAGTTTTGCTGATATTCTCTATTGAATTGACAAACACCTCGACTGTGGTTTATCAGCAAAGTATAAGTGAAGAAAGAGTACTAGTCATTTTTATCATCCAATTCTCTTAACTATCAGAACTGATATTTTTGTCATATTAAGATATGTTCGCGGTTTTGTTATAGCTGTGTGACGTTATGCTTATACTTTGAACTGTTAATACATTGCTCAGAGTAATTCTTTGTTTATTGTGGATTTGTCAGCATATAGATTTAATGATAGCTAGTCCGAGGCATGGCTCAATTAACATTCATTTTCATTTCTCGAATGGTTTTAAAGCTAAGTAAGAACAACTTTCCTATTTTCTTCTATTTTGTAGGAATTTGATAACAGTACAAGGTTCAATTGATTGTTTTCTCTGCTCTACTTTGAGAATGATTTGCAACGATACAAAGTCATTTCCTCATGGAAGGTTCTTTCAGTTTTTAGCTGAAGTTTGCGCTCTCTATTAATTGTAGTATTCAATGTCTGGAAATGAGTCCTTTGCAGTAGCAAAAGAGAGATGGCACAAAATTGCTCATATTTCCACCATAACTTACGATGGGAAATGCCAATAAAACAAAGTGCTCTGGTATATGCAAGTGATTCTCTACTTCAGTAGCTATATATTTCTTTACTTCTCTTTACTTGTTGTAAATTCTTTTTCTTTGTTAATCTTGCTGAGCAGCACAAAGTGTCAGTATGATCAACCGCTTTGCTCTATTTTGAGAATGATGCAATAATGATACAGTTCTATACTATCAAAACCGACGTGTTGTCAAAGTTAGACTAGTTCATTATTTTGTTATAGCTCAGATTGATACTAAGCTATACATATTATACTTTTTATAAAATTTGATTTGCTCCGAGTATTTCTGTCACGACCCAAAATCCCACCACAGGCGTCGTGATGGCACCCAGTCTCAAAGACTAGGTAAGCCGATTCCAACTACATTTTGAAGCCATTTTGAAGTAATCAAAACTAATAGCGTAACAAATATGAATATACAACCTCCCAAGACTGGTAGTACTGAGTCACGAACTCTAACTGAATACATGGAATGATCACGAGGACCGAATATGCAACATTGTTTGATTAAAAATTAACACTACAATGAAATGAAAAGACTCCAAGGGACTGCGACGACCAAACAGCTCTACCTTGAATTCTTACGATCCCGCTTAAACTCTACCCAAGTCCGATATCTCCAATACCTGGCTCTGCACAAAAATGTGCAGAAGTGTAGTATGAGTACACCACGGTCGGTACCTAGTAAGTATCAAGACTAACCTTAATGAAGTAGAGACGAGGTACAATCAAGACACTCACTAGTCTAATAACCTGTGCAATATGATATACAAAATAATAGGAAACAAATAACAATAAGAGCAACATAAAACAACCAGTGATATGCACAGTAAGACAATAAAATCACCATTAATATCGCTCAACAATTGATAAATACAATTACACCCAGTTAAATCAAGTTCTTCAATTAAATATCTTTCGCATATAATTCTTACGAATAAAACTCTTTTTCAAATATAATTTACTCAAATAAACATCTTTCGAATATAAAAATTATTTCACTAAATCTCTTCAAATATAATTCTTTCATATAATTCATTTTGAATAAAAATCCTTCCAAATAAATATTTTGAATATAATTCTTTCAATTAAAAAGTCACCATGTGATACCTCATTTCATAATCATAAAAATA
Source organism: Nicotiana tomentosiformis (assembly GCF_000390325.3). Taxonomy (NCBI): domain Eukaryota; kingdom Viridiplantae; phylum Streptophyta; class Magnoliopsida; order Solanales; family Solanaceae; genus Nicotiana; species Nicotiana tomentosiformis. Next base: position 52,859,973 of record NC_090813.1, read on the forward strand.
CGGGTTTCAGCCCATTTTTATATTTTTCGTAAACACGGGTCTCAGTCCATTTTCATATTTCCACGGCACTTCGTGCCCATAGTTAATTTATTATATTTTTCCGGCACCTCGAGCCCACTTTTCATATCACAGCTGCACAGACTGTTCACGTGCTAATATTATTATCATTTAATTACAGCACCTCGTGCCCAAATTTCACTTTATAATCCGCCTGGCAATAGCCACATGCTCTCAATTTCAACATAAGTCAATTTGTTATCAATTTACCAACAACAAGACAAATTACACAAGGTATAAAAAATAAACACAAGGAAATCACAATATCACATAAAAATCATCAACACCACAACTCCACATCATCACATATCGTCCCTGACAATAGCCACCCTTATCGCTCCTATTGCCGCCCTTATCACTCCTTTAGCCACCCTTATTACTCCGCCCAGACAATGTCAATATCCACCCTTATCGCTCTTATTGCCACCCTTATCGCTCCTATAGGCACCCTTATCGCTCCGCCCAGACAATATTCCAACAACCACAACAACAGTGAAATGCCACCCTTATACCCACATAATATCAACGGTGAAATGCCACCTTTATCTCCCCAAAATAATAATTCACACAACATAACAATTTACACGAAAAATTATCACGACAACATAACAAAAACAATTCATATCATAATTTGCCCAATGACCACTACCAAAAATTTCAAACATACAACCAAATCAATTAATTTCACAACAAATAGCGAAGGCCCCACATAATGTGTATAACACCCAAAAACAATCAATAGAGATAGAAATTACTCAGCATAAAGCAAAGCCTTCATTAATTTAAATTTAGGTAATTATATTAACACATCTTCCTAAGCTTGCTTAATTAATTATTTCCATAGGGAAAGTTCATATTGAAATTTAATTCCAAGAAATATCAAACCAACAATACTCAGGAAATTACATAAGTTTTCAAGTAACAACTACATCAATTTGTCATATAAAATTAAATTCAACAACAAGGATTTAGGCATGGCAAATAGATGATTTAATAAATACTAACAATTATCCAAATTACTACACAATATGCCTAACACTTTAACTCAATGAATTTTGCACATATAAGCCCCAATACGTACTCGTCACCTCGCGTACACGACTTTTCACATTTCACAAATGGCACATAAGACTCGATGCCTAAGGGGTGATTCTCCCACTCGAGGTTAAGCAAGACACTTATCTATTTGAAGTTATGCCGATATTCCAAAATAGCCTCCTTGATTGAATTGACCTCCGTACAGCTCAAATCTATCCAAATTAATTGTATAACTTCATTAAAATTTATCGGAAATAATTCCGGATAATAAAATGTCGACTTAAAAATTTATTCCAAAAAGTTAATAAAAGTCAACGCAGGGCCCGCCTCTCGGAACCTGATATAATTTTCATGAAATCCAAAAATCCATTCCGATACGAGTTCAACGATACCAATTTTATCGAATTATGATAACAAATCGACCTCCAAATCGTAAATTTTTGTTTATGGAAGATTTTACAAAAATCTTAATTTTTTTCATTTAAATCCGAGTTAAATGATGAATATAACCATAGATCCATGAAATATAATCACTTTAGGATATATAACACTTACTCCAACCAAGCTTGTGAATAATCCCTCCAGAATCGCCCAAATTCGAGCTCCAAAAATTCCAAAACGTAATGCAAAAAATGACCAAGTTCAATCCTTATGTTTCTGCCGAATTTCGCACCTGCAGACATTTTAGTCGCACCTGTGAGCTCGCTTTTGCGAACAATTTCTCGCTTCTGCGATGCCCAGTGACCACTGTCCTCTCGTACCTGTGAAGGAGTTTCGCTTCTGCGGTCTCGCAGGTGCGGGATAAATTTCGCACCTGCGACCACTGCCCAGGCCTGCTCCTTTCGCTTCTCCGACCTCAATCTCGCATCTGCAATCAATTTCATCATAGATGCGATGACACCAGTGGTAGATTTCCAACAGTTCCTTCAAGTCCAACTTTGGTCCGTTTAGCCATCTGAAACTCGCCCGAGGCCCCCGGGTCCTCAACCAATTATACCAACATATCCCAAAATACAATAAGAACTTAGCCGAGGCTTCAAACCACGTCAAAAAATGCCAAAATTACGAATCGTGCATCGAATCGAATTATAAGTTTTTAAATCTTCCAACTTCTATATTTTGCGCCGAAACGTATCAAATCAATCCGGAATGACTTCAAATTTTTTACACAAGTCATAATTGACATAATGGAGCTATTCCCATTTCCGGAATCGAAATTTGACCTCGTTATCAAAAATTCCCCCTTCGGAAGGATTTTCCAAAAATCTTCTATTTTTTAACTTTCGCCAAAATGCGTCGAATTGTCCTATGGACTTCCAAATCCGAATCCGGACATACGCCGAAGTTTGAAATCACCATACGAAGCTATTGACATTATCAAAATTCTATTCCGAGGTCGTTTTCTCAAAAGTCAAGTCCCTGGTCAACTCTTTCCATTTAAGCTTCTAAATAAGAATTGTTCTTTTAATTTAATTCCAAATCTTCCGAAAATCAAACTCGACCACACCCGCGGGTTATATTACTTATTACGAAGTTGATCGAGACCTTAAGTCTCTGAACAGGTCATTAATTCTTAAAATGACAAGTCGGGTTGTTACATTCTCCACCTCTTAAACAAACATTCGTTCTCGAACGTGCTAAGAATTATTCGAAGGTTACCAAGTCGATGATTTTACTTTTACACATATACTCACGGCTGATCCCCCGTTACCACATTTGAGATAAGCCCGACAACACCATCTCATTTGAGATTATTTCTTTTATCCATATCTGTAAACTTTAAGATCAATTTCTTATACTCCAACATTTTTAAAAGGCCTGATTTTTTATAGCAACGCATGGTATTAGTCTCAACTGGCTATAGCAACTCGTGCCTACGCACACATCAATTTTCTTGATAGTGCTGAGGTACTTCAAAATTTTTCTAGGGTGTTACATTCTTCCCCGCTTAGGATCATTCACCCTCAAATACATAACATATTTTATCTCTTCTTTCGCACATATCAATCTCCCAAATTTTTCTAACTCCCAAATTTTTCTGAAAATTTTGGCAGAGTCTACCCTGTAATTGGGCCTATCTACCTTCCAGAGTAACACCAAAACAACTCCTAACAGCACATCCACAACCCAACAAAATAAGGTATATATCAATAACACTAATCTCAGCATTACAAGCACTGCATTATCATAATGGTATTAGGACATGAAGCACATCATATGTATGCACATCACCACATCTGTGGCCTTAAAAGTTGTTCATAATTAATTCGAGCATCATCAATTAATATCATATTAACCACCACCACCTTTTGAATTTTCACAACACTGACAACAGAAAGTGAGGCATGAATACCTAATGATTACTTACTCGAATTAATGAGTCACATTTAACGCCACCTGGGCACTCATCTCATAGGCTAAAACTCAATGTTTACAACACGAAAATCGCTGAATATGCACAAAAAATATACAAGAATTATCAGATAAGCCTAATAGGCATGACTCCCTATTAATATTATTGTACAGATTAAATTTCACACAGGGAGAATTTTAAACTCATAAATATTTCACCAAAAGGACCCCGTCCTTATATAACTTCCACCGCGGCTTGTAGCCCGGTTTAAATATTTCAACTCATATAAAAATGTGAGTATCTCGTCCTCAACTTCGAATCACAAGTATTTTGCATATTGTGCCAACTGAAATTTCAGTTTCCTTTCTTTCTCCTTTTCAATATATTTCATAAACAGTTTTCACAATACATAATGAACCCTCATACTGGTAGGGCATATAATTCATAAATATTGGAATCAATTATTCCGAAACACATTAAACCCACTGTAATGAATAATAAAAATTACTTTTGGACTTATAACCCTCAATGGTATACAAAAGTAAAATGACAGATACGGGCTCACATCTTCAAATCTCCCAACAATGATAAACATATAAGTGGGTCAGAAAATTACGAAGCTCACCCATAAGTGGAGCATAATAGGAGGACTCACCTCAATATTCAGAACCGAATCAAATTAAAGGAAAATATCCTTTTATAACAGAATAAGGATCGTACCTGTAACGACACTATCTGGTGTATCGGCCTTAGCCAAATCATAGCGATCATATCAATAGGTCGGGCCTCCACCTCTTAGGCGCCCTCTACCCCGCCTGTCCTCCACCTCTAACTGACTGTGCACGTGGAGTATTAATTGGAATAAAGCTTGTAGCTTGAGTGCTCTGATGAAATTCACCCCTCCCAAGTCTGGGACAATCTCTCATGATGTGCCTAATATCATCACATTCATAACAACTCCTCTGAGGTCGTGGTTGCTCGTACTGAGTCTGTGCCGGATAACTGGAATAACCATTATAGGAATCCCGTGCCAGTGGTGCATCATAAGAACTTACCGGAGCACTCCGAGTAATCTGATGTGCGAACTGAGCTGGCCGACTGCTCGAGCCTCCGCTATAATGGGTCCTAGCTGAAGAGTAAAATCCAATGAACCCTCCAAATCTTCCAGACCTTTTAGCCTCCTTAGACTCCCTCTCCTCGCCTAAAAAACCCTCAATCTTCCTTGCTATCTCCACTACTTATTGTAATGGAGTATCAGTTTGCAACTCTCTAGCCATGCATATTTTAATATCATACTCGAGCCCCTCAATGAATCTGCGGACCCGCTCTTTGATTGTAGGAACCAAGATAGGTGCATGACTGGCTAAATCACTGAACCTGGTAGCATATTCTGATTCTATCATAGTGCCCTGACGTAACTGTTCAAAGATATTTTCGAAAATTGAGCCCAAGTCGGTGGTGTTGCATCGGCTGGTCTACCTTCTTCATAGATTTTCCACCATCGATACGCTGTGCTTGACAGTTGAAATATAGTAAAGGCAACTCTGCTCACTTCCATAATACCCATGGTGCGGAGAATACGATAACAATTTTCTAGAAATCCTTGGGCATCCTCTGTAGTTGTGCCTCTGAAAGTAGGTGGACTATACCTCTTAAACCTTTCAAGTCTCTTTTGTTTTTTTTCTGATGCCTCTGGTCTGACCTCAGGCCGAACCAGAATAACAGGTTGTATCGGTACCACACCCAAAACCTGACCAACATGAACCTATTGCTCTAGAGTTGTGGTTGGAGTCTGAGCTACTCCCCCAATCCGCGAAATATTCGGTGCAACAGAGATTAATCCCGCATGAGTTAATGTACCAAACATACTCAGGAACTGTGCAAAAGTCTCCTGAAGTCCTGGGGTAACAACAGGTGCTTCTGGTACCTGTCCCCCAACTGGAGCTACTAGTGGCTCCTCAACTGTTGTTCTGCCAGGTGCTCTAGTCGCGGCACGTGCCCTTCCTCGACCTCTACCTCGGCCTCTACCTTGGCCCCGCCCTCCTGCAGCCCTAGTAGTATGTGCGGATGCCAGCTCAGCTAACACGGTAGCACGTGTCCTCTTCATTTGTGAGAGAATAGATATACAAAGGCTCAAATTCTACAATCAACAAATCCACTTGACTGGAATGAAAGAAGTGGAAATTTCCTATCAATTTTGTAGTCTCTCAAAGATAAGTACAGACGTCTCCGTACCGATCCGCAAGACTTTACTAGATTCGTTCGAGACTCGTAGAACCTATGAACCTAGAGCTCTGATACCAACTTGTCACGACCCAAAATTCCACCACATGCGTCATGATGGCACCTAATCTTTAAGACTAGGTAAGCCGATTCCAACTACATTTTGAAGCCATTTTGAAGTAATCAAAACAAACAAAGAAACAAATATGAATATACAACCTCCCAAGACTGGTAGTACTGAGTCACGAACTTTAAATGAATACATGGAATGATCATGTGGACCGAATATACAATACTGTTTGATTAAAAATTAACAGTACAATGAAATGAAAAGACTCCAAAAGACTGCGACGACCAAGCAGCTCTACCTTGAATTCTTACGATCCCACTTAAAATCTGCCCAAGTCCGATATCTCAAATACCTGGCTTTGTACAAAAATGTGCAGAAGTATAGTATGAGTACGCCACAGTCGATACCCATTAAGTATCAAGACTAACCTCAATGGAGTAGAGACGAGGTACAATCAAGACACTCACTAGTCTAATAACCTGTGCAATATGATATATAAAATAATAGGAAAAAATAATAATAAGGGCAATATAAAACAACCGGTGATATGCACGGTAAGACAATAAAATCACCATTAATATCGCTCAACAATTGATAAATACAATTACACCTAGTTAAATCAAGTTCTTCAATTAAATATCTTTCGCATATAATTCTTACGAATAAAACTCTTTTTCAAATATACTTTCCTCAAATAAACATCTTTCGAATATAAAAATTATTTCACTAAAACTCTTCAAATATAATTCTTTCATATAATTCATTTTGAATAAAAATCCTTCCAAATACATGTTTTGAATATAACTCTTTCAATTAAAAAGTCACCATGTGACACCTCATTTCATAATCATAAAAATACGGGTCTCACCCCATTTTTATATTTTTCGTAAACACGGGTCTCAACCCATTTTCATATTTCCACAGCACTTCGTGCTGATAACTAAATCATCATATGTGATGACCCAAAAGGCCATCTTATGTTTTAGAACTCGATTCTGTGCTCTTAAGCCTTAAAAATCTCATTTTTTGCCCTCTTCGATTTGCGTGTGCAGTCCGGGCATGCTTCCGAAAAAACTTTATATTGAAAATTGATGAAAATAAGAATCTTTGCCTTAAAAGATGATTTTAGTTGACTTCGATCAACAGTTTTGGCAAACATGCACAAATCCGTATTTTGACGGTTCCGTTGTGTCCGTATCAAATTATGGGACCTGGGCGTATGCCCGAAATCAAATTCGGAGGTCCCTAGCTCGAGTTATGAATTTTTCATAAAGATTAAAAGTCTGAAAATTAATTATTTTTAAGAATTGGTTGATGTTTGGCCTTGTTGATACCGGATCCATATTTTGATTCCGGAGCCCGGTATAGGTCCAATATAATATTTATGACTTACGTGTGAAATTTGGTGAGAAACGGAGTTGGTTTGACGTGATTCAGACGTCCAGTTAAGAAGATAGAAATTTTAAAGTGTTCTTTTGAGAATTTCATTTGATTTGGTACTAAATTCGTAGTTCTAGGTGTTATTTTGGCAATTTGATCGTACGAGAAAGTTCATATGATATTTTAGACTTGTGCGAATGTTTGGTTTGGGGCCCCGAGGGATCGGGTGAGTTTCAGATAGGCTACTGGATGTTTTAGACTTAAGAAAATATGGTGTTTCTGCTGTATCTGGTATCTGATATGCTGTGCTTCGTGATCCCGTAGTCACTCTTGCGATCGCGAAGGGGAACCTGGGCTGGGGGAGGATTTACTCTACGCAAATGCGAGATCGTGGTTGCGAACGTGGAGCATTGGGGGGAGTTGCTCTACGCGAACGCGACCTATTGAACGCGAATGCATAGCTTTAGCTAGGCTGGGAAGGGGACCTCAGAAAGCTCTATGCGAACGTGAGCCCTTTCACGTGAACGCGAAGGTAAGGCGAGCTAAACCTTCGCGAATGCGTAGAGCCATCCGTGATCGTGTAAGTCCTCAGGAGGCTGCTCTTCGCGAACGCGGCAGTGTTCACGGGATCGCGATGAACACTGTCGCCCAACACTTAACAGAATCCAAACACGGGATTTAGCCCAAAAAATTCATTTTCTCAAAAACCAAACGGTGAGAGGCGATTTGCAAGAGTCATGTTTTTCCCCAAAGTGTTGGTAAGTGATTCTAAATCATTTTCTTTCAATTACCCTTTACATTTCATGAATTATCAACCTAAAATCTAGAGTTTGCATGGTTGAATTAGAGGTTAGGGTAGAAACTATGGATTTTGGAAATTTGGGGATTTATACCTCAATTTGAGGTCGGATTATATATCCGGGTTCGAGGGTGAATGGGTAAGTGGATTTTGGTCCGAACCTCGGGTTTTGACCAAACGGGCCCGGGGTCGATTTTTGGACTTTTTGGAGGAAAATTTGGAAAATTTTATTTATGCCATATAATTGAGTCCTTTAGCAATATTTGATATTATTGAGTCATTTTTGAATAGATACGAGTGCTTTGGAGGTGAAATCTAGGGAAAAAGTTGTGATTGGGAATTAAGTGGCCTTCGGAGCGAGGTAAGTGTTGTGTCTAACCCTGACTTGAGGGAATTAGGAACCTCCAATTATTTGCAATGTGAAATTCATGTGAGCGGCGTATATGTGAGGTGACGAGTACTTAGGCGCCGCCAATTTACCTGTTTTCTCTGTTTTCTCCCAATTTTCTTATATTGTCTCTTTCCTATGCCTAATTGCTACGTGTTTATACTAGTGCTGTTAAATTGATCATACTTATCATGTTTACGGATTTTCTGGTGATAATTGAGTAATTATTTCAAAGTTGAGATTTATATTGTGGAACCAAATGTTGAAGTAAGGTTTGTACTTGTTATTCTATCTCCCTATTGCTATTTATTTATTGCATTATGGTAAGGGAGAGTGTTAATGCATGAAGGGTGATGTCGTGCCATATTGTGAGTGTTAATGCACGAAGGGAGATGTCGTGCCATATTGTGAGTGTAAAAGCACGAAGGGTGATGTCGTGCCATATTGTGAGTGTTAATGCACGAAGGGTGATGCTGTGCCATATTGTGAGTGTAAAAGCACGAAGGGTAATGCCGTGCCATTTTGTGAGTGTTAATGTACGAAGGATGATGCCGTGCCATGATATGAGAGTTAATGCACGAAGGGTGATGCCGTGCCATTTTTATTGATTTTATGGTGAGATTGAGAGTAAAAGCACGAAGGGTGATGCCGTGTATTTTTCCTTTACTGTATTCGTGTTCCTGTTGATTCATAGTATATTGGTTGTTCGAGTTATCATCCTGCTGTAGTTCTTTATCTCGTATTTCCCCCAGCATGTCTCCCTCTCCCGATAATTCTTGTCTAGTTCTTCATTACTGTTATTTGTATATACATTGTTAAACTGTACAGGTTGATTGGTAGGTGCCTTGCCTTGGCCTCGTCACTACTTTGTCGAGGTTAGGCTCGACACTTACCAGTATATGGGGTCAGTTGTACTAATACTGCACTCTGCACTTTCCGTGCAGATTTTGGTACCGGCTCGGGTTGATCGAGATTTTAGTTGTTGGACCCGCTATCTGGAGAATCAAGGTAGATCCGTCGGCGTTCACAGACCTTGAAGTCCCCGTCTATCTTTTCAGTTTTACTATTTTCTTCATCCAAACAGTTGTATTTCTTTCACACTATTACTTGTAATGAATTCTAGAATGCTCGTGAACTGTGACTCTAGATCCGGGTGGTAGTAATTAAGGAAATTTTTATATTATTCCACACTTATTATATTTTATCTTAGTATAGTCTGGAGGATCGGTACAGAGACGTCTGTGCTTATCTTCTAGAGGCTATGAAGTTTAGGAACAAATTTCAATTCTATTCTCCTCTGTCGTGCGATTTTGTTTTCTCAATACTGATTGAACTCTTCTACTCTTATTCTCTTGCAGATGGTGAGAACACGTACCGTTTCCTCAGCTGAGCAGCAACTAGAGCCTCCAGTGGCAGCTTCTACAAGGGGCAGAGGTCGAGACCCAGGCCGTGCTAGAGGCCGAGGTAGCGGTAGGGCTCAGCCCAGAGCCCGAGCAGCAGCCCCAGCAGTGGAGCCTCAGATAGAGCTTGACGAGGAGGTTCCATCCTAGACTGTTCCTGCCGGACCAGCTCAGGTCCCGAAGGGGTTCATCGCCACCCTAGTACTTCAGGACGCCTTGATCCGTTTGGTGGGCCTTATGGAGAGTGTGGCCCAGACTGGCGTATTTCCCATGGCACCAGCAGTCTCTCAGGTTGGAGGAGGAGACCAGACTCCCACTACTCCCACTCCGAAGCAGATAGCTCCCCAGTATCAGGCTTCAGTAGCTCAACCAGTTGGAGTAGTTCAGCCGGTTGTTGTGACGCAAACCGGTGATGGGTCAGCTATGTCTTCTGAGGCTTTGTGAAGATTGGACAGGTTTACCAAGCTCTTTCCTGTTCACTTCAGTGGTGCTATCATCAACCCTACCAAGGTAGTGCTTCACACAGTGCCCATTTACTCTAAATATCTCACCATTCTTATTTTTCAAATCAAGAGCACCAAAAGGAGTCACATGTACCACTTTAAAAGGACCACTCCACTTTGATTTAAGCTTTCCTAGAAACATCCGTAACCGAGAGTTGAATAAAAGAACAAGGTCACCTTCTTTGAATTCTTTATTCCGGATATACTTATTATGTAGGTACTTCATTTTGTCCTTATACAAGGACGAACTGGAGTAAGCATGGAATCGGAACTCATCAAGTTCATTCAATTGCTCCACCCGAAGATTGGCAGCTACATCCCACTCAAGGTTTAATTTCTTCAACGCCCACATGGACTTATGCTCTAATTCCACTGGAAGGTGACATTCTTTCCCAAACACCAACCGATACAGAGGCATACTGATTGGAGTCTTGTAAGCTGTTCTATAGACCCACAGAGCATCGTCAAGTTTCCTTTACCAATCAGTCCGATTTGCATTGACATTTTTGGATAGAATACTCTTGATCTCCATGTTGGAGACTTCAACCTGTCCACTTGCCTGGGGGGTGATAGGGGGTCGACACTTTGTGAGTGACACCATACTTGGAGAGTAAAGTATCAAAAGCTTTGTTGCAAAAGTGTGATCCCTCATCACTAATGATGGCCCTTGGAGTACCAAACCTTGTGAATATGTTCTTCTTCAAGAAAGCTAACACACTTCGAGCTTCATTGTTGGGCAAAGCCAGGGCTTCAACCCATTTGGACATGCAATCCACATCTACCAATATATAGGTATTCCCACACGAGCTCACAAACGGACCCATAAAATCAATGCTCCAAACATAAAAAATATCAATCTCCAAGATGGTGATGAGAGGCATCTCATTTTTCTTGGAGATCCCACCGGCCCTTTGACATTCATCGCAATGCATAACGAGATAACTAGCATCCTTGTAAAGGGTAGGCCAATAGAATTCACAACTTAGCACCTTTGTAGCAGTTCTCGCTCCACCATGGTGACCACCATATGACGAAGAGTGGCAAGTTTCAAGAAAAGGAGACCAATGGGGTCGACTTTGCTGCATTTCAGATGACTGGTTCCGCCAGGAAATGGTGGAGAGATTATTTGTTGACCAGACTAGCTGGGTCGCCTGCTCTTACTTGGGACCAGTTCTCTCAGCTCTTCATAGAGAAGTTTCTGCCTGTCACATTGAGAGAGGAGCGTCGCTGTCAGTTTGAGCGTCTCTAGCAGGGCAGTATGACAGTTACTCAGTATGAGACCCGTTTTGTGGATTTGGCCTGTCATGCTATTCTTTTGCTTCCCACTGAGAGAGAGAGAGGGTGAGGATGTTTATTGACGGGCTTGCTCAGCCTATCAGATTGTAGATGGCTAAGGAGACTGAGAGTGAGATTTCTTTTCAGCCGGCTCCTATTGTCGTCAGATGAGTCGAGATAGTTCTTGCTCAGGGAGGTCAGGGGTCTGACAAAAGACCTCGTTATTCTGGTGAGTTTAGCGGTGCCTCATCTAGATGCAGGGGTACTTTTGGTAGAGGCCATCCTCCCAGGTCATTTCATTCAGCATTCCATGTATCCCACGGTGCCTCAGGTGGTCCTGGTCCTCATATGCCTTATTCCGACCAGCTAACCTATAGTGCACCACCAGCTCCTATTAGTGCACCTCCACTCCATAGTTATCAGGGTGGTTATTCAGATCGACAGGGTCAGTTTCAGGGTCAGCAGTCACATCAGCTGAGGTTATGTTATACTTGTGGTTATCCAAGGCACATTGCTAGATTTTGTCATCGGGCAACGGGTAGCTCACAACATAGGCAGGGGTCAGGCAGCTAGAGGTAGAGGCCAGACTGTTAGAGGTGGAGGTCAAGCCGTTAGAGGTGGAGACCAACCGGTTAGAGGCCGTCCCAGGGACCTAGTTCAGGGTGGTGGGGCACATCCACGGTGTTATTCTTTTCCAGCCAATCCTAAGGTTGATTCATCTGACGCTGTTATCACAGGTACTGTTTCAGTTTGCAGTAAAGATGATTCAGTTCTATTTGATCCGGGGTCGACTTACTCCTATGTGTCATCCTATTTTGCTTCATATTTAGTTGTGCCCCGTGATTCTTTGAGTGCTCCTATGTATGTGTCCATGCTAATGGGGGATGCTATTATTGTAGATCGTATTTATCATTCGTGTGTGGTCACCATTGGGAGTCTTGAGACTCGTGTAGATCTTCTACTTCTCCAATTGGTTGATTTTGATGTCATACTAGGTATGGATTGGCTCTCACACTATCATGCTATATTAGATTGTCATGCCAAGACGATGACCTTAGCCTTGCAGGGATTGCCTCGATTAGAGTGGAGAGGGATTCTTGGCCATTCTGCCAGTAGGGTTATCTCTTATGTGAAGGCTCGGCATATGGTCGAGAAGGGGTATCTAGCTTATTTGGCTTATGTCCGCGATTCTAGCACGGAGGTTCCTTCCATGGATTTAGTGCTAGTTGTTCGTGAATTTCTAGAGGTGTTTCCTGCAGACTTGTCGGGGATGCCACCCGACAGGGACATTGATTTCTGCATTGATTTGGCTCCGGGCACTCAGCCCATTTCCATTCTGCCATACCGTATGGCCCCACCAGAGTTGAAAGAATTAAAGGAACAGTTGCAAGATTTGCTTGATAAGGGCTTCATTAGACCTACTGTCTCGCCCTAGGGTGCACCTGTGTTGTTTGTGAAGAAGAAAGATGGATCGATGAGGATGTGTATAGATTATCGGCAGTTGAACAAAGCCACCATCAGGAACAAGTACCCATTGCTGAGGATTGATGATTTATTTGATCAGCATCAGGGTGCCAAGGTGTTTTCGAAGATTGATTTGAGATCTGGCTACCATCAGTTGAGGATTTTCCATCTTTCTTTCCTTATCTTGCGAAATTGATTCAGCTTGAAACATAACTCTTTGAATTCTTTCCACATATTTATGTGCGCATGCGAGTGGTCGGTATCAGATGTGCATCGCCATCTTGTGATTCTAGGAAAAAGGTTCGAAATGGGTATTCTGTATTTTGGTGATGGGCCAGTCTGGAGGACTTGAGGCTAGGTTTAGACCGCAGCTTAGGCTCAGTAGTTTCAGTTGTGTGAACTTGTACATTTGGACTCATATGTCCGGTAGTGTCCCTATGTGTGGAATTTGTGGCTCGATGAGCGGTTAAATAGCTATATGATGAGAATGATCTGACTGCGGAATGTGTTCAGATGGTTTGACTGTGATGAGAATAGTTTGCTTGAGATGTAAAAAAAAAGAGGGCCATTGGGTGCTTGGTGTCTGCCTTCATTTGACGTATAGTCTCGAGTATGAATGTTTTAAAAGCTTTTTCATGTTGTTTAAATATGGAATGAAGTAGATTTTCATGTCTTGTGGTGAGTTCAGACCCAAGAAGATTAAGTGATGGCGTAGTAGTTGTGGCTGTGAAAGGTTTTGGAGAGATGTCTGTTTGAAGCTAAACAGGTGGGTTATCACCTGCGAGGTAAACTACGGATGTGCGGTCATTATAATGTTGAGTGTAGAGTTTTTTTCCTACCAGCAGAGTGTATTCGTTGATATCTGAATTTGAATATGGGTGAGAAAGTTGACTTGACTGTCAAGAGAATAAATGCGAGCTTAGCGGATTATTGAGGTATTTTATGGTTGGTGTTGCATGAGCCTGTGAAGAATTTTGTTGAATTTCACTACAGTATCATGGCAATAATACGGTCTGGTTGTTATGAGTTATTAAATTAAATGATATATGGCTTTGATCCAAGTGTGGGAGCCTACTATTGACGGTTTGATTTCATAGTTATATGTTAAATTTTAGTTTTGGTCTGGGACATACTTGTAGATTAGTTATGAATGTAGAGGTTGAGATTGGGGATGACTCGAGTAAGAAAATTCCTAGATATGGGTTATATTACACTTTATGAAAATATGAAAATCATGGAATGATTAAGTTGTTATTTGAAGGATGTAGTGCGCACGAAGCATGAATTTGATTGGTGGTGTTAAAGCAGGGTTACTTCCTTGAGTGTTGTTGTGCTAATGGGGAACATGTATTTCAGTCCATTTGGGCGGTGTACTTTAGATTTGAGCAAAGTGGGTGACTCCCGAGAAGGTTCTAATGGGTTCAAGATTTATATATGGAAATCGAGAATTTTTTCGGATTTGTGTATGGATAGAATCTGAGATTTACATTTAATGGTGACATACTTGCGATAATTGTGTATGACTATGGATTCTACAGTCCAACATAAGAAAGGTAAAAGAATAATTTTAAATTCACATAAGGTATTTTCTGTGTGGGCATTTCGATTGTGGTACTTATAGGGGTGCTTAAGAAGAATACAGTAACTTATGGGCCTTAGGGCGATGTGGTTTTATGTTAGGATGTATTGTAGTGAGCTTTGGGTAAGGATTAAAGAGTTCTGACAAGGAGAAGTGTCAACTTGAGGATAATTCAGAAGAAACTTGGAGAAAATAGAACGACTGGTAGTAGGGTAGACCAGTATGGTAACCGTATGATCGGTTCTTTGGTTACCTATGATGTGGTGAGGCTCTACAGATGTTTTGGTGGAAATATTCTTGGGTTTGGTAACCTGCATGGCTTGGTAGAGGTAGGGAGATTCATCTCTAATGGCTTGGTTATGTGCAAATGGATTTCATAGTATTCTTGATGGTTTTTACTATGGTTTGAACCGGATATTTTTTTTACCGGTGTGGGGAACGTGTTGTATATTGTGATTTTCTCCTGGAAGGAAGCAAGAGAAAGGTTTCTAACTAACCAGGTATGTAATTTGTTGGTGACTCGGAGATCATAATGAGATTCTTATGCTTGTCACATGATGGCATGATAAATGTGGTGTGTTGTGGGATTAAGATTTACATATACAAGTTGGCAGTTCAGTCTTGAAGGGAAGGTCAAGAATTTTGGACATCATGGTCAGTTTAAGATATTTAGATGAATTTTATAATTGCTCGTTAATCCCTGAGAAGGGTGCGTATTTCAGAAGGCGCATAGTGTTTTGACTTACAGATGCTCATCGGTATTGCGGTACTCCCCTGGTTGATAGACTGTTGATATTCTAGTTATTGCTATGTAGCACGAAAAACTTTTGGAAGAATTCCTCGTAGGATGATAGTGCATGAGAGATGTGTTAGTCATTCAAATGCTAGAGTTGGGATCCGTTATGATGATTCATGCGTCCTATGAATTTGGAGACTGGGAGTTCTCAAAAGCATATTGTTTCAAGGTTGTGATCTGTTTGAAGTGAGTATTTTATTTAAATCCAGTGGAGGCACTAGTTGCGTTAATTATTTATGATAGCTACACGCTATGGGTGTGCATATATGTGAGGTTTGAGCTAATGTGCCGGCATCGAAAGAATGCTTAGGCTATGATATGCCTAGAGTTGACTGTTAAGCGTATAGTTATAATGTTTCTTGTGTTCTTACCTTTGTTGAGGACTATCTAGGCTACACTTGAGGTTATAAGAGGCTAATTCCCTGAATAAACGGAGTAGTTACTATTTCTGCGTTAAATTATCGATTTGAAGTGTGATAGCAGACTTTGCACATTCTTAGACTATGGCGTCATATTTATACCGGTCCATGAGCATGAGAATCTTATTTCATTATCATATACAAGTGTACTTGTTTAATTGCTCCTGTATGATATGCTGGGACTGGAGGCCTATGACCATGCCGGGCGATTCATATTATTGGCACGTGAGTTGTCCGTACCGTGTGTGGGAATTTTATTTCTATGATAATTTATCTAATTCATTAATTTCCTTCCTCTATAATTTTGCACATGCGCCTACGGTTATCCTCTTCACGAAATTTGAGGAGTTGGTGGTAACATTGTGGTTGTGGTGGTGCTTGTTGAACTTGTAATATAATTCTTTTCCTTGAGACATCTCCCATATTTGGGTACACAAATTGTGCAGTTGTGGCTGGAGTTATATTGATGTGGCTTGTCTGTTGGATAGTTATGTTTAATAATATAAGGTCATTGGACCTAGAATGGGTATTATAAGGTTTGTGATTACTGTATATTCGGAAGGATAATATTGAAAGTCGGCTGAGCAAGTGATTATGGTTCTGGTTGGGGCGAGAGAGCTCCATGACTTGTTGATCTGATAAGGGGTCATGAGATTCTGTGTGTTTCTTTCATTATCAGCAATATACAGAAGTTTTGGAATGAGGTTTTATTTGTTATGGGGTTTTATACTAGTACTTGGTTGATTTTTGAGTAGTTACTATGATCGGGAATGGTGTTGCGAGTATCCGAGTTGTGTGGTATGTTATATGATTATATCTAGGGTTATGGTTATGGCTTGATACAACCTGTTCAAACTTATACAGTGTGTAGATGTGAGACTCGGGTCCTGTAAGAATTTCTGGATGTTGGAAATTGGGCTCTAAGTTTTATGGACTAAGGTTAAAGTAATGATCTTCAATTGTGTTGTGTTTCCAGGCCTATATGGAAAAGGGCGGCTTGGGATCACCCACGGGTATGTGCGTGGTAAGATGGAATAGTGATTTGATGGCTTGGAAACAACTCTTGGGATGTTCGAGAACGAACATATGTTTAGGAGGGGGAGAATGTAACGACTCGACTTGTCGTTTTGAGTAATTAATCTATTTTCTACTATTTGAAGTCTTGAATAGTTTCATATGATGTATTATGACGTGTATGAATCATCGGTTTTGCTTTTTCAGGTGTTTTGGGATTAGTTCGGAAAAATAAATTTCATGTTGGAAGCTTAAATGAAAAAGGATTGACCGGAGTTTGACTATTGTGCAAATGTCCTTGGAATAGTTTTGGTGATTCCAATAGCTCCGTATGGTGATTTTGGACTTAGGAGCCTATCCAGAAAATTATTTGAATGTTCATAGTCAAATTATGCTTGAAAAGGCAAAAATAGGAAAATTGAAATTTGAAAGTTTGACCGGGGAGTTGACCTTTTGATATCGGGGTTGGAATCTGATTCTGAAAATTGAAATACCTCTATTATATCATTTATAACCTGTGTGCAAAATTTGAGGTCAATCGGATTTGATTTGATAGGTTCCGGTGTCGTTTGTAGAAATTTGAAATTTTAAAGTTCATTAGGCTTGAATTGGGGTATGATTCGTGGTTTTAGCATTCTTTGAGGTGATTTGAAGGCTCGACTAAGTTCGTATGATATTTTAGGACTTGTTGGTGTATTTGGTTGGGGTCCCAGGGGCCCCAGGTGAGTTCCAGGATGGTTTCAGATCTATATCATAGCAAGGTATCAAGTGAGGGTGAGTAGAGAAGCAAGAAATGGAAAAGAAAACTACTGGGAGCATGCTAGAGTCCGTGCAACACGCGAATTGTGGCACACCAGCCCTCTTAGCAAGTTTTGAAAACCAG
The DNA here is from genome assembly GCF_000390325.3 of Nicotiana tomentosiformis. Classification (NCBI taxonomy): domain Eukaryota; kingdom Viridiplantae; phylum Streptophyta; class Magnoliopsida; order Solanales; family Solanaceae; genus Nicotiana; species Nicotiana tomentosiformis. Next base: position 52,877,614 of record NC_090813.1, read on the forward strand.
TGAAGTATAGACGTTGGCGCTGGCACTAGCACGCTACCCCCACCTTAAGTCTTTTTAAGTGAATTCGAGGGTTCATTCCCCCCATTTCTCTTGGACGGACTTTGGGGGTTTTCTCCAATTTCTCAAGATCTCTAACTCCGCCCATCTTCAAGGTGAATAATCCCTACTAATTTGGTGTTTAATTCCATCAATTGCACCCTAAAATTAACTCAATCCACCCTAAAATCCTTAGATCCTCAAGAAATTTCTTCAAGAACTCAAAGGAAGGTTTTGCAAGATCTCTTCCAAAAGGGTAATCCTCCACCCTTAGACTTACATGTACGAATTTATTATGGAAATCTGAGTATGAATCAAGTATTAGAAATCATGGTATGGTGATTAGAAGTCGTAAATTCCCAATTTAAATGCATAACCATTATAGAGATTGAAATGTGATTTTTGATGGAATTTTGTTGGTTGGGTATGAATGATTGGTCACACATGTGATGTTTGGAGTATAAATTGTTAAAGAATGATGATGGGATAAATTGTTGGAAAATGGTGATAATTGGATGAACTAATTCTACAGTTAAGAGATGTAGAAATTTATGCCTACTAGGTGTTTGATAAATTTTCTAAATGGCCTAAACTATGGAATTGTTACAAATGTTGGTCCCATGGGATGTTGATATCATAGATTGAAGTTGCTTAGTGTAGTTGATTGTTGGCGCATTACGGGTGTGTTGAATAAATTTTCTCTCTTAGAATCGAATTCCATAATGTCCCCGTAAGTTTCAAGTATGGTTGGCTTTGGGGGTTTTAATTAAAGATCTTCCCTTTATCATTTGGAATTGATTCCGATAACTTGTGTTCATTGTATCAAACTAATTGTGATCCGATTCAAGCCATTCAAAGTTGGATAATTGAGGAAAATTTCTACTATTGGATTAAGATAGCGTGATTGAGGTAAGTAACTCTTCTAATCTTAGAGCTGAGGGCATGAACCTCGATTATACGTGATATATGTTTGGTGTTGAGGTGACACACATGCTAGGTGACGGGCGTGTGGGCATGTACCGTTTGAGTTGTGACCCTGTTATTCCTGTGGTACTGTGTAGTAACCTGAACTTATCTGTAATCATGAAATCTCTACGTACTAGAGTTATCATGTTGTGACTCATGTAAGAAATAATGCTTAGGTAAATGTTGGTATTATTGGGACCCACGGAGGTCATTTCTACTATCGATTTATTTGTTTGAATTGTAAATTCATACGCAGTCATGTTCATTCATTTCATATCATCTCTCAGTCTCTGTTGCTATTTATTGGTTCATCACATCATCATTTTTGTGCTAGTTTCATGACATTGTGAGCCCAAGAGACTGGAGAGATTGATGACTGAGTGAGGCCGCAGGCCTGATTGAGAGGATAATTATGGGATCGGATTACACGCCGCAACATGTCATATTGGCTTTATATACCTTATTATTATGGAATCGGGTTACACGCTACAACAGGAGAGATTGGATCATTATAGCACGCGAGTTGTCCGTGCGAATACAGATATTGATACTATAGCACGTGAGTTGTTTGTGCAGCACGTGAGTTGTCAATGCAGATTATAGAGCTTGGGCTGAAGGAGCCCCTCCGGAGTCTGTACACACCCCCAGTGAGCCCAGGTACCTACTGAATGTAAGTGCCGAGTGCGAGTGCCGAGTGATTGGGAGGATTGAGTGACTAGGAGGACTGAGTGACTGGGAGGACTGAGTGAAATGATACTCTGAGAGTATGCATATGATTTATCACTGAGTTGCATCCCCATACTGGAATATGGGCATATTGATGCATTTTCCACTGGCTATGTGGAAAGAAAATGAAACATCTAATTTATTGTTGAAAGGAATTTTTGAAAAATTAATGTTCAAACTTATTCATATTTTTGGCAACTTCAGTAAAAGACTCGAGTTTTCACTGATACACTTGAAAGGCAGAGCTATTTTCAGAAATCATGATTAAGTTGAGCATGTTATTGTTGATTTATTACTTATGCTGCTTTAAATTATATTGTTATGAAATGTTGTTGGCTATTGGTGTTGGACCCCGACTTGTGTTCCAGCTCGTCACTACTTTCAACCTAAGGTTAGGTTTGTTACTTATTGAGTACATGGGGTTGGTTGTACTCATACTACACTTCTGCTCCTTGCGTGTAGATATTGGATGTTGATGTTGGTTTGCTGTGATCGACGGGAGATGGATTTGAAGATGTATCTGTGTTCCGGTCATAACTGCCTCTTGTTCATGGTAGCCTTAGATTTATAAGAATCTGTTTATGTACATTTCAAACAGATGATGTCTTTATTTCATACCAGTTTTGTAAATTCTAATCTTAGAAGCTCATGATTTGTATTACCAGTCCCTGGGGAGTTTATTAGAGTCAGTTAAATATTATTTGAATCAGATAATTGTAAATTGGCTTACCTAACGGGTTGGGTTAGGTGCCATCACGGTTAGTTGGATTTTGGGTCGTGACACAACCGCACGACAGAAACCTTGTGCATCACAACAATAAGTACAACATCAACAATGACAATAAATACACGAGTACGACAAGTAAATCAACTCAAGAACTTTCGATCACAGAGAAACAGTAATTCTAGTTCACAAGGATTAACCACAATAGAGAGTACTAGACTTAATAAGAACATCTCAACAAGGGAGAAAACAATATGTAACAATGATCCGACAATATGCAGTTCAACAACAAGGGATCTAACACGAGTCAAATGATTCCAAATAAGGACCTGCCAACTAAGATATAGGATATCTAAACTTCTTTTAGGGTTGGGTAATTACGAAGAAGATACAACAAGTTCAATTAAGGATAAGGAGCGGAAAGAAAATCATAATCTCAATTAGACTAAACAATTACTGGATGAGATAATAATAATTTCAAATAAAGATAAGTAATTATGAAAAGATAGTATGACAATAAAAGAGGTAAAAATCTTCAGTAAAGTCAAATAAGAGTCAAATAGGCAATAAAGGTGAATCATAGGGCAACTAATTCCAATTAAAGCATGTAGAGGGGAAACTAGTAAATAGGAACTCAATCATATCAAGAACAACTTCATACTTAGTGAATATAAAGGACCTAAGAACCCTAAAAAGCCAACTTTTCGCAAATAAGTCCAAGCAAGCACTCGTCACCTCGCATACACAGACTACAATTAGCATAAGAGAAAATCCTAAGGGGTAGTTCCCCCACACAAGGTTAGAAAAGATACTTACCTCAAAGAAGACAAACCGATACTTAAAAATAAACTTCTCGGGTGAAATGACCTTTGGACGGCTCAAATCTAACCAAAATAACTTCAAAGCACAAATAAAACTCATATGAAACTATTCCGGATCATAAAGCCTCAATCTTTGTAAAAATCTAAAAATTGGTCCAAAGTTGACCCCCGGGCCTGCACCTCGAAACCCGACAAATTTTACAAAATTCAAATACTCATTCCGATACAAGTTCAACAATACAAAAATTATCAATTTCCGATACAAACTCGTCTCTCAAATCATGATTATTCATTTTGAAAACTTTATTCAAAAACCTCCATTTTCCTCCACTCAAAACACAATTTAAATGATAAAAATAAAGATAAAATCATGGAATACAATAAATTCTAAGTGAAGAACACTTATCTAATCGATTTACTTGAACACTTAACTAGCCCGCAACCGCAGGTGCGCATGACCAACTTCACATGCGCTCCCACTCGCTTCTGCGCCCAAGAATTCGCTTTTGCGGTGCCGCAGATGCGTACCATTTCTCCGCATCTGCGGAGACTGCCAAGATCAACTCTCCTTGCACCTGCGTCTCAATCTTCACAATACTATTATTCTGAAGCTCATCAGGTGCGCATGAGTTTTGAATACAATAATTACACACCTGCGGTGTGCATGAGTTGGTCATCAGAAACACGCTCGGGGCTCTCGGGATCCCGTCCAAGCATACCAACAGCTGCCATACCCTAACACGGACCCACTCGAGGTCTCAAATCACATCAATCAATGTTGAAACTACGAATCGCACCATGAACCGAACTTATGAACTTTTAAATCTCGCAACTTCTATAACTCGTGCCGAAACCTATCAAATCAACCCGGAACGACACCAAATTTTGCAAACAAGTTTCAAATGACATAACGGAGTTGTTCCAACTCTCAGAATCGCATTTCGACCACGATATCACAAAAGTCAATTATTGGTCAAACTTCTCTATCTTTCAAACTTTAACCTTTTTAACTTTCGCCGAAATGCTCCAATTTATTCCACGGACCTACAAATCTGAATCCGGACTCACACCTACGTCCAAAATTACCATACAAAGCTGTTGAAATTATCCAAAACTCATTCCGGAGCCGTTTATACAAAAGTCAAATTCCGGTCAATTCTTACCGCTTAAGCTTCCAAAACTGAAATCTTTCTTCTAAGTTGACTTTAAATCATCCGGTAACTAAACTTGACCACGCACGCAAGTCATAACACATAATACGAAGCTGCTGAAGACCTTATGCCGCTGAACGGAACTTGAATTCTCAAAACGACCGGTCGGGTCGTTACAATTTGATCTCTGCCGCCACCAGACTTTCTCATAGTTGACAGAAACTTTTATTTGTTCTTCTTCTTTTCTTTGCGATGGCCATGGAGCACCAAGCTCCTATATTTTTTTTTAATTTTTTTATGGTTGTTTGGTTGTCAAAACTTTTGGATCAGTTTTAAACTAACTCTGAAATGGCTTCAAGAGCAGCCACCATCCATTTGATGGTGGCCGGCGGTGGCCCTTTAGCGGCGTTCAACGGCAAGACGCGAAAAAACTGTTAACACCCCCCTATTTTTGTTTAGTTTATTAAGAAAAACTAAAAAAAATTCAGATAAAAAAATTTGTCAAAGACTAATCTAAAGCTTATTTCAAATCAGTAATAACAAAATTGTTTACACCCTAAAAATCTAAAATTGTTTATACACGGCTATAAATACTTATTAGGACCCGTGTCAACGATAATTTTTGGCATCCCAATTGCACATAGAATATTACAAAAAAAATAGATACACAGTTCTAGATTTAAACAATGATTAGAACCGTTCTATTATATTTTCGGACCAGAAAACCAGTCTATGGCTCTGATACCAATGAAGGAATGCGATAAACTAAATAGATTAATTTAGCACGTAAATCGTAAAACAAGAACTTGTTGTTCTTGAAGCGGAAGAGAAAACAGATTGAACTGTGGCTTAAATTACTAGTCAACGGTGGTTGTCACGGTGTGTTCGAGCAACCTAAATTTTACAGTCTAAACCCCTCGTCTGATTTTGGGAGAAAAGAGCGTGGGAAAACACTGATTTTCTTTGTTTTTTTTTGTTGTACAATGTATGTGTACTTTTATAGGGGAATATTAGGCTTATCGAATAACTGTATTAGGCTATAAGGCACCCCTTATGGGCGGACCCATTTTTCCTGCATACGTCATCCCAATTGATTAAATGAAAACTGTTCATTATTTATTGTCCTTTCAAACAAAGAAAAGAAAAAAGATAAAAAATCAAATAAGTGATAAATTGATAAAAATATTTATGATTAACATCATGTAAAACTGATACTAAAAATGTCTTTTCTCCATGTTGGATCTAATAGACAAATAGAAAGTGGAGATTTGCACAAATAGGGATATGTTTAGGACGTTATTTAAATATTATCTCCAGTTTAGATATTTGTATAGGGCTGATCATGTTAAGTTTAATGAAAAGAATATGGATTAAAATACTCTTAAGCAATTATAGATGACCAACAAGCAAATCGTCAACACCCTCTAACTCAGCAAGCGGAAACATCATTTGTAGTTTTAGTAGATAATATTGCCAGTTCCACTGGTTATTTCTTTCTCTTTTCTTATATACTTTTAAAATAAGAGTAAAGTTGTAGACAAAACTTTATCCAACATAAAACTAAATAGTCTATGCACATGACCTTTTGCTAATTTTATTGCTATATACCATCCTTGCATATTAGAATTTTGACATTTCACTGAAGACAAAAAGATCATAATTGAAGGACTTATGTGGAATAAGAATATAGGACTTTAGTAGTAATCCACAATGTAGGAAAAAAGAAACTGCTGTTCTATAAGAAAAGTTGTTATAAAAGACGACTACCAATTCTCCACTTCTAGATGATAATTATTTTCCTAATTATGGGTCCTATTCTCACTCATGTTGCAAGTTGCCTCAAAATGAGTAAATTTTATCGCCGAAAGTTATATTCACATTCAAAAGATTAAAAGGATATTGCTTCTAAACTACTAAAGATTAGGGTAACGACCCGACTTATCGTTTTAAGAATTAGCGTTCCGTTCGGTGGATTAAGGTTTCAAGAAGCTTTGAATATATATTATGACTTGCGAGAGTGGTCAAGTTTGGTTTTCGGATGATACGAGATTTAAATAAAAGAACAATTCTTGTGTTGGAAGGTTAAGTTGAAATAATTGACCAGATGGTGAAATATGTATAAACGATTACGGAATGGAATTCGGATGGTTCCAATAGCTCCGTACGGTAATTTCAGAACTTGAGACAACCCCACGTACAGATATTTATTTTGAGATTCGTAGCTAAATTAGGCTTGAAATGGCGAAAATAGGAAATTATGGAAGATCAAAATCCAATTATGGAAATTGGAAAAGCTCTGTTATGTCATTTATGACTTGTGTGCAAAACTTGAGGTCAATCGGAATTGATTTGATAGGTTTCGACATTGTCACGTCCAAAATTTCCAACCGTTGTGTGTCGTGATGGCATATGATCTTAGGGACTAGGTAAGCCTAACATTATTTGAAGTGACAACAATATTTATCTAACATATGACAATTGCAAAATAGAAATCTCTATACAAATTTACAATCCCAAAACTGGTAGTACAAGGCACGAGCTCTACAGAGTTTGCTAGAAAACCTCTAAATACAACTTTTTCGAAATAAGGAAAAAACAACGTAAAAGCATCATCAGAAGGTGACTCCGAAGCCTGCGAATGCAATAGTAGGTTTACCGTGAGTCTCCTCAGCAAATATCCGCACAGCTAACTAACGATCAACTGACTTCAAAATACTTGGATCTGCACAAAAATTGTGTAGAAGTGTAGTATGAGTACACCACAGCGGTACCCAGTAAGTATCAAGACTAACCTCAGTGGAGTAGTGACGAGGGACAGTCAAGACACCTACTGGACTAAATAACCTGGACAAGTATAAGTATAGAAATAATAGAGTACGATATCTATATAAAGACTACGCATAATGACAAAATAATACGGTAATTGTAGTAAGAAAAGGAAAGCAACAACTAACAGCGGAACACCATAATAATGACGCAGTAGAATGAGCGAAACACAGTTTAAATCCAGTGATCACAGATAAAGGAATGACAAGTAGAAACTCAACAAAAACTATCGCTTTCACACCAGGTATTAGTCAATAACCTCCACGAGGTACCAAACCTCAGAATATTCATAATTCACGGGTCCCAATTCTGGAACCATAAACACTTGGCATCCTGTTCCATTATTACAAATTGATAACCACACTGACGACTCATGTGCCAATTGAGCCATTCTCACAAATAAGGAAAGTAACCAAGGGTGTGCATCAATACTCCACAATATCAAGATCCATCCTCTTAATCGATAGGAGTGATTAACTACGTGTACGCTTGTGCAATTGTTCTAACGTAGTTCATGCCAACTACTAAGTATAGAGAAAATGGACAGCACGTAAAATATTTTCTCACAATTTTCACAAGATAAAACCCACACAGGTAAGTGTGCCACTACACAAATATCAACAACAAGAATGCCCCCAGGCCATCACAAGTCATCACAATCAATCCCTGACATAGCCTACCTTGTCTCGCCACGTGTGCAATAATAAAGTAAATGTCCGCCTTGTCTTGCCAGATATTCATAATAATATTCCCACTTTGTCTCTCCACATGCGCAACACACAGATATAGCTCGCCTTATCATGTCGCATATGCATAATCAATAGTAATAATAGCATGGCAGAAACCTAGTGCATCACAACCCCAACTGTACGACAGAAACCTCATGCATCACAATAACAATTGCACAACAGAAACTTCATGCACCACAACATTAGTACCACAACCACATTGAAAATAACACAAGAGTACGACAAGTAAATCAATTCAAGAGCTTTTGATCACAAAGAAATTGTAGAACTAGTTCCCAAGGAATAACCACAATCAAGAATACTAGTCATAATAAGAATAACTGAACAAGGAAGAAAATAATATGTAACAACGATCCCACAAAGTACAGTTCAACAACGAGGGAGATAACACGAGTCAATAATTCCAAATAAGGATAAGTCAATTAAGATATAGGATATCTAAACATCTTTTAAGGTTGAGCAATTACGAAAGAGATACAACAAATTCAATTAAGGATAAGCAGCGTAAAGATAATCATAACCTCAATTAAGGATGAATAATTACATAAGAGACAATTATTCTTTCAATTAAGGAGAAGCGATTAGGGAGGGATAGCATGGCGATAGAAGAGGAAATAACTTTAGTTAAATCATATAGGAGTTAAATAGACAATAAGAGTGGATCATGAAGCAATTAATTCTAATTAAAACACGTAGAGGTGAAAACTAGTAAATGAGAACTCAATCATAGCAAAACAACTTCATATCTAGTGAACATAATGACTTGAGATCCCTAAAAGGTCAACTTTCCATAATTAAGCTCGAGCACGTACTCATCACTTCGCGTACACGGACTTTACATGATACAATTAGCATAGAAGACTCAAATCCTAAGAGGTTGTTCGCCCACACGAAATTAGGCAAGATAATTACCTCAAAGCAGACAGATCGATACTCTAAAATGAACTTCTCGGGTGAAATAACTCCCGGACGGCTGAAATCTAGCCAAAATAACTTTAAAACATAAATAAAACTCATAAGAAACTATTCCGGATCATAAAGTGTCACGATCCAATTTCACCCATAGGGCATGATGGCGCCAGCGCTATTGCTAAGCAAGCCAATCGTGAACTAACCGGATGATTTTTTCTTTTAATAATTTAGATATAGCTGATTTTAAAGTTATTAAACAATTAAGGAATAAAATTTCATTGAAAGTGAGTAATAACCAATTTTAAGAAAAACAAGTAAGGAAAAATTAGAATTTAAAACCGACAAAATAGTTTACTGGCCCGAATTCCCTATAACCTGGTGTTACAAGTGTATGAGCTACTAGAAGAATACACAAGACATAATGCAACACTGTCTGAAGTAAAGTAGATAGAATATAAATAACAAGGAGAAAATCCAGGTGCTGCTGAAACGGGCTCAGAAGGGGGCATCTCACCACAAAGTCTTGTAGCGTCAAGTGTGCGCGCCGGGATGATAACCGGATGCTCCTGCCTCAGATCCTGTATGGGTAGTGCAGAGTGTATAATGAGTACGATAACAACGTGTACCAGTAAGTATCCATTCTAACCTTGAAACTTACTATGGGCTAGCAAGAAAATGTCATAATTATAATTTGTCACGACCCAAAATCTAACCGTCGTGATGGAGCCAATCGTGGAACTAGGCAAGCCACAACTCAACATCTTAACATAGTGAAATATTTGAACATAAACATGGAAGCAGTTTAATATTTAAGAAAAAACCTTTTTGAAAATGGAAGTATTCCAAAATACGATACAATCTATCCCAAAACCTGGGTGTCACAGAGTACATGAACGCCTAAACCAGAATACAGTCCACTATAGTGTCTAGAGAATAAAAACTGAAATACAGATAGAGATAAAGAAGGAGAGTCAAGGCCTGCGAACTCCGTGCAGCTACCTCAATAGGCTCCAAACTCTGATGCCTCAATCAGCAGCCGCCGTGACCAGAAGCGCCTGGATCTGCACATGAGGTGCAGGGAGTAACGTGAGTACATCCAACTCAGAAAGTAACAAGTCCAACATTTGGACTGAAAGTTCGTGACAAACTCAACCAGTACAATCAACAATAGAAATAACAGTCCAGAAATATAGGCATGCTTTCAAATTAAATAGATTGCTCAAAATAGTGAAATAGATCAGATCTAAACTGTAACACCCCGGAATATTTTGAAGTACTTAAGTGCTATTAAGAAAGTTAGTGTACGCTAATTATATTATATTTTTGTGCATACAAGGGCTATTATAAGAATGATATCAATTTATCATGATAATATATGTATTAGGTGCATTAAGAATGGTTTATGGTCTAAGAAGAGCCCCAAGGCTAAGGCAAGTTGAAAATTTTATGATGGGATAAATTTTCAAGTGAGTTTGCACAAGACCTAAATTCAAAAGAAAGGTCTATGTGTCTAGTTTCCAACACTTCAAAGCGTTCATCATTTGGACACACCTACAAGAAGTTATGACCAAATTACCAAAGGCTAGAAAAATGCAATTTTGCGACCAATTCTGCGATCGCAGAATAATTATGCGATTGCGAAACTGCTTCTGCGATCGCAGAATAATTATGCGATTGCAAAACTGCTTCTGCGACCGCAAACTGGTCACAGAATGGACCAGAACAGCCCAGTTCTGGGCACCAATTTTTGTGACCATTTTGCGACCCGCATACCCATTCTGCGGTCTATTATGTCACTGTAGACCTGCTTTCAGAGGGTTAATTTTTCTATTTTCATAACCCGACCCTATTTTGATAAATAGGCTTTGGGGTTTATTCTGGGGCAATTATCTGACCCCATCTTGCCCAAGCTCTGAAATCTAACAAAGAAATCTCACAATATCTTCATCTAAGAGGTAAGATTCAAACCCCTAGTCTTCAATTTCGAGTTTGGGGTAAAGGATGGGTGATTGGGAGTATGATTCTTAGGTTTAAGAGTATTATTTATATATGCTTGTACTAATAAGGTTTGTGGGAGGATTGTTGAGCTCAAATAAATAAAGATTGGGTTGTGGAGTGAAGGAAATCTTGTAGAAGAACCTTGTAGTTAAATTTGCACACCTAGTGTTCAATAAAATACTCAAATGAGTCGAGACCGTGAATATCTTCATAATAATTGTTCAATTTTGTTATGTCTCAAAATAGATTGGGATTACTAGGATTTCCGGAATGTTGTAGTAATTTAAGAAAAAGCTCAAAGCAAGGTATGTTGGCTAAACTACTCTCTTAGAATTGAATTCAATAATGTTCTCATAAGTTTCAAGTATAGTTGTCTCGAGTTCCTTATTCTATGTTCCGAGTTGTTCCCAATAAATTTGATTGTCCCGAATAAGCTAAGTGTCAAGAGTTAAGTATTCAAAACGTGTTCCGAATGTTCCTAACACATTATGTTATTCTTTGGGAATGTGTTCAAGAATGATATATGTATTAAAATGCTATGTCTTTGAGTTGTGTTTCAAATGAAGATTACGATTCCAAATTGTGTGAGAAAACTCAATATGCTTAAGACTCTTAATTGCTCATATGTGTACCTAAAGCCTTGATTGGAAATGTCTTACTATTGATAACCTATAAAGATGTGAAAGAAGTATGAAATGCGATGATTGATATAAGTGAAACTTATACATGTGGTCAATGGAGCCAATGAAATGAAATGATGAGAGAAAGGTTATGAAATGAGCGTTGATTCAACTATTCCGAATTGACTTCGAAAATAGAATTGCCTAAAAGCTTATAAACTTAAGTCATGCTCATATGTGGCTGTTTTAACAGACGTTATGATTTGTGAGTATTTTCAATATTTTTTGCGTTCTTACATATTCGTGAGTGAAAATTGTGTATTGTCCTTCGTGGGGAAAATGTGTCAAGAATAAATGGTGTGTTATTTGCTGATGATTTTAACTTGCACATCAATTATAATCATTTTACTCCATTTCTCGGAAAGAAATCTATTGTGCTTAAATTGTTCATTTCTAATAAACTTAGAGTTGTGATTTCCGAAATATTATATGTATGTTGATATTTATGATGATGATATATGAGTGGAAAGAAATGAAAGTGTGGAATATCAAATATGGCCACCGTGCCTTGAATAAAGAATCTTGTGAATGGCTAAAAGAGACAAGGAGATATTGTTGTTGTTATTGGTCGAAAATACTAGTGGAGATTTATATAATGTGAATGATGATGAGGTAAATACATTTGCACCTATGTTATTTTTGTGAATTATTCCCCTTATTTGGGATGAGATTGATGTGATAAAATTATTCCTCTTAATTGAAATTGAGATTTTTGTTGATGTCTTCAAATGAGACAACCTACTCGACTCTGTGCTAAAAGTACGGTGGCATTGGTATTGTGAACATCGGTATTGTGAATATTGGTATTGTGAACATTGGTAAAGATCTCCTAACTAAAAATAATATTATCATCATCGTTTGATTATCACTTCACAGTGTTATCTTCATATTTTGGAAATAATTATGTTTTAACTTGGCATTTGAATATCATTGATTGTGACTTGTTGTTTCTATAGATTTCCCTTTCTTACATTGGCATTCTATTTTGAAAGAGGACAGTTATCTTCACATACTAGTACTATTCCATATGTACTAACGTCCCTTTTGCCGGGGGCGCTGCATCTTCAATGGATGCAGGTGATTCATCAGTGGTGCAACTTTGGTCCTCGTTAGCAGTTACTCCCTATTCGGCAGGTTTTGGTGAGCCCTACTCTATTCTAGGCCCGATGTCACTTGATGGTACATTGTGTGTCTTAATGTATAATCGGGGCCTTGTTGCCGGCACTTTCATACTATTCTTCTGTCATATTTAGAGGCCTCATAGATAGGTTGTGGGCGGTGTATGATGTTGGGAATTGAACTAGAAATGTTGATATTTGGAATTCATGTTTTTCATTAATTCTATAAACTCGTAATATTTTGAAATTTATGAATGAAGCTGCTAATGGGAATGAAAAGGAAGTTGTTAATAAAATCTTTTTAGTATTTGATTAATGGAGTAAATATCCTCTTTATTCATGGATGAGTTTGGGTAGAAGGAAATCTAACAGGCTTGCTCGACCGGGTTCTCTCGGTTGAGTGCCGGTCGCGCTCCCCGAGTTTGGGGCGTGACAAACTTGGTATCAGAGCCTAGGGTTTAAAAGTGTCCTAGGATGTCTCGAAATCGTGTCTAGTAGAGTCCTTCTTGTTAGTGTGTTATTGATCACATCTATAATGAGGAGGCTACATGGATATTTACTAATTTTACACTTCTTTGATACTCCAGATCGTGCGATAGACCTCAAGATAGGAAACTAATTTCCTCGTTATGTCTCATTTTCCATATGAGTAACCCACACGTTCGAGGCAACAATGAGTGAATGAAACAACCAATTGCTAGGGAAAGTTGTCACCATGCCACCAGATTATCTGGTGAGAGCACCTAAGAAATGAAACAGGGTTATTGGCATCAATAAGACGGAATGTTTGATATGAAAGAAAAGCCACTCGGGTTTATGTTGGAGAATTCTTGAAATATGTTATGGTTTTGGAAAGAGGGGGCACAAGAAGAACAAATGTCCCTAGGTTGGATACACTTATTCCGGTCTGCCCGATATGCGGGCGAAAATAACTTGCGTCATGTTGTGAGTATGCTCGGAAGCATGTTAGGGGGTGGTAGATTTCGACAATTCCAAAAGTCCATACAACGAGTTGTTGCAGAGATTGTTACTCTCGCCGTGAAGGCTTGGAGGAAGACTAAGGGGGATGCTTATGATGTATGCACAAAGGGTAAATATCGGGTAAGTGGGGCGAATCAGTTTAGTAGACCCCATCCTCATTGTGTGAAGTGTATGAGATGTCATTCGGGGGTATGTCACTATGATACTAATATATGTTTTGGATGTGGAGTAGAGGGGCATCAATTAAGGTACTGCCCTATTAATCTAAAGTCATCAAGTAAGTCACTCCTTAGTACATCATTATGAACACCGCATAATTTTTACTTGTTGTATATGTGCATCCATATTGAAGAGCTCTCATAAACATGGTCTTAACAAGATGTTGAATCACAAAACAATACATGTACCTACTCTTTGAACGAGACGCGTTATTCGTGAATCCACTCTAACACAAATACTCTTATTTATAACCTATTGTGGAATTGAGCTCTATTATTATGTCCTTGAATTGAGTTATAACTCTAGTATTAATACATCCCACTTGCTTCCCTAAATTCTCAACAAAGGACTATATCCTATGAATTTCTTACAGAACCTTTTGAATCGAATGAATAACATCTGCTCACTTGTGCCTGTGCACGCACCACCATAATATTTACTATGCGGTATCAAATCTAATGTAAAGCAGCCTAGTGTTGAGATCCTTCTTAAGCCACAGTTTTTCTCTCCGGTGTATGTGACTCATATGGTTGGAACAATTACTTTACTCCTTTATGAATAGTATCATGAATCCTTTTCATTATCTAGTAACATGAGAGCATATCTTCGCATATATCATATGTGTACCTGTCAATTGAAAGTGTCCACTTATCTGCATAAAGTTTCTGAGCAATTTGAGATTTATCACAAATTCGTCACATGGAGATCTTGTTGTTTACCCATCTCAGTATGACTTTCACGTCCATCTAGATCATTCCTCAATGAGTAACACACTTTGTTCCCAGTATTGTGGTTTCCCGTGAAGTAGCTGATATAACGGCTTGAGAGTTGTTATGGTAGAAATATGTCTAGATCATAGCAAAGTGTACATTCTCTCTAACCAATACATGATTTCATCCAAACATTAAGATGTCCTATCTACATGATTTCTCTCGTGTGTGGTTGAAAGTTAAACAGCCTTATGATGAGCATATTGATTTGAATGACAAGTTTGTTGTATCTCTAGTCCTCTCATATGGAATCAACAATCAGGAAGGGTTAAGTTGTCAGAATGATAATAATCTCACAAATGTTCAACTTCTTTTTCATCCTCATGGGTTTGTGGCATGAATTTCTTGTGTCAAATACAGTTAAGAGCGTAATGAAACTTGGTGTATCTTGAAACCCATATCACATTCAGGGTGCTAGAATATTCTCATTTCGAGTTAAACTGATTTTTCCTACATTCCAAGAGGCGACTGGTATCACATAAGTGCTATCTCTCTTTAAGGCTTACTATTGCCAAACAAGGCACGTATAGAATGAAACAATTGTTGTTGTCCTCTTCATGTCTCATAGTCTTCCAAGAATAACTGACGCTAATGTCTTTATCCTCCTGCCATGCCTCCCATATGTAACATATCTAAAATGACTCATTTATTTAAATCTCAGAATCATGAACATGATCCCTACATTATCAATGCCTACTAGGAAACTCTATTCCTCGTGTGTCGAATCAATGATGTCATCATAATACTATTGGTAGTAACCTTCATATCTCTTAGGATAAAACCTCTTGAAATGCCGTGCTCGGCACATTGATGGATTCTTGAATAATTCCAGCCCAATCTCGAACCTCGTTGTTCCTATGTTTAGTAAACCTATGGGGGTTAAAGGTTTAAACATGTCAAATAAGAAGCATCATTCCGTGATCAAATATATTGGATAAAATTTTTTATGGTCATATTCATGCTAGAACATCTTAGAGTAATTGTTGGAGGTCGCAAAAGTTTTAGTTTGGGTGTTCGGCGTAGAGATTTAGAATTGAAGAAAGTGAATGTGTTATTCTAAAGATATTCTCTATGAATATGTTATGTGAATTACTAATAAAGGTAAAGTATGTGTAATCACAATAGGCCTTATGAAATCTTGAAGGAAATAGGCTAAACTATGTGTATGATGTTTCCCTGTTATTCTTCTCCGTGTACCCGGTGTTTGAGTGTCTATGTCAAAGAAGGTGAAGTTAATGGATAATTGGATTATGAGGGGCAACAATTTTCTATCCTTGTTAGATAAGTCCGCAAGTTAAGATTGCCTCCGTCAAGTGCTATGGCTAAGTCTGTAAGTCGAGGAGATCACCTCGTAGGCCGAAAGTATTGAGGAAATGAAATATTCTCACTTGTTTGTAGAGCCAAATGGTTGTGGTTCAAAAAGGTACCTTCTATGCATTATGGTTTAAATATGTACATTTCATGTCAAGATACCACTTTTGTTAATATAATGCCCTAATGTTGAGATCGGTGTTGTTGATATATATTGTGATGCGTTGTTGAGAAATGGATATATTGTTCGGATTGATTTCCAGGATTCTCTGACAGGTGGATAGGCCCAGTTACAGTGGAAACTCTGTTGAAATTTTTAATAATTTGTAAAGATAGCCAAATCTTAAGGTCCATAAGTAAGTAAAAATTTTGGAAAGCATGTATAAGACCGGTGCAGTCATAAGTGCCAATGTATAAAGGTTGGAGGTAAAATTATGGTAACTCTATTCTTATAAGGGACTTGATGTGCGCTAATTATATTATTTTTGTGTGCAGACAAGGGATATTATAAGAATGATATCAATTTATCATGATAATATATTTATTAGGTTCATTAAGAATGGTTTAGGGTCTAAGAAGAGCCCCAAGGCTAAGGCAAGTTGAAACTTTTATGATGTGATAAAGTTTCAAGTGAGTTCGCATAAGACCTAACTTCAAACGAGCATACCTCTCTTGATATGAATATTTATATGGTGTATTAACTATCAATAGAAAGGTCTATGTATCTAGTTTCCAACGCTTCAAACCGTTCATCATTTGCACACTCCTACAAGACGTTATGACCAAATTATCAAAGGCTTGAAAAATGTGATTTTGCGACCAATTCTATGATCGCAGAATAATTATGCGATCACGAAACTGCTTCTGCTACCTCAAGCTGATCGCAGAATGGACTAGAACAGCCAAGTTCTAGGCACCGATTTTTGCGACCATTTTGGGACCCGCATACCCATTCTGATGTCCATTATGCGACCGCATACCTGCTTTCGGAGGGTTAATTTTTCTATTTCATAACCCGACCCCATTTTGATAAATAGGATTTGAGGTTTATTTTGGGGAAATTATGTGAGATTTTTTAGATAGAAGTGAGAGTATTCTAGAGAGAGAAAGTAGATGAAGTGTTTTTTCATCAAGATCTTTCCCAAGCTTAGAAATCCAACAAGGAAATATCACAAGATGTTCATCTAAGAGGTAAGATTCGAACCCCTAGTCTTCAATTTTGAGTTTGGGGTAAAAGATGGGTGATTGGGAGTATGATTCTTGGGTTTAATAGTATTATTTATACATGCTTGTACTAATAAGGTTTGTGGGAAGATTATTGAGCTCAAATTAGTAAAGATTGGGTTGTGGAGTGAAGGAAATCTTGTAGAAGAACCTTGTAGTTAAATTTTCACACCTATTGTTTGATAAAATGCTCAAATGAGTCGAGACCATTAATATCTTCCTAATGATGGTTCAATTTTGTTATATCTCAAAATAGATTGGGATTTCTAGAATTTCCGAAATGTTGTAGTAATTTATGGAAAGCTCAATGCAAGGTATGTTCGCTAAACTACTCTCTTAGAATTGAATTCAATGATGTTCTCATAAGTTTCAAGTATGGTTATCTCAAGTTCCTTATTCTATGTTTCGAGTTGTTCCTAATAAATTTGATTGGACCATAAGCAAAGTGTCGAGAATTAAGTATTCAAAACATGTTCCGAATGTTCCTAACACATTATGTTATCCTTTGGGAATGTGTTCAAGTATGTTTTTGAGTTGTGTTTCAAATGAAGGTTACGATTCCAAATTGTGTGAGAAAACTCAATATGCTTAAGACTCTTAATTACTCATATGTGTACCTAAAGCCATGATTGGAAATGTCTTACTGTTGATAACCTATAAGGATTTGAAAGAAGTATAAAATGCGATGATTGATATAAGTGAAAGTTATACATGTGGTCAATGGAGCCAATGAAATGAAATGATGTGAGAAAGGTTATGAAATGAGCGTTGATTCAACTATTCCGAATTGACTTCGAAAATAGAATTGCCTAAAAGCTTATAAACTCAAGTCATGCTCATATGTGGCTGTTTTAACAGACGTTATGATTTGTGAGTATTTTCAATGTGCTTTGCGTTCTAACATATTCGTGAGTGGAATTTGCGTATTGCCCTTTGTAGGGAAAAATGTGTCAAGAATAAATGATGTGTTATTTGCTGATGATTTTAACTTGCACATCAATTGCCAATCATTTTACTCCATTTCTCGAAAAGAAATATATTGTGCTTAAATTGTTTATTTCTAATGAACTTAAATTTGTGATTTTCGGAATATTATGTATGTTTATATTTATGATGATGATACATGAGAGGGAATAAATGAAAGTGTGGAATATCAAATATGGTCATCGTACCTTGAATAAAGAATCTTGTGAATGGCCAAAAGAGCCAAGGAAATATTGTTGTTGTTATTGGTTGAAAATACTAGTTGAGATTTATATAATGTGAAACATGATGAGGTAAATACATTTGCACCTATGTTATATTTGTGAATTATTCCCCTTATTTGGGATGAGATTGATGTGATAAAATTATTCCTCTTAATTGAAATTGAGATTTTGGTTGATGTCTTCAAATAAGACAGCCTAGCCGATCGGGTCGTGATTGGACTCCGTGCTAAAATTACGGTGGTATTGGTATTGATAGTAATTATGGTTGATTATATAAGGAGATAGCCTAGCTGATCGAGTCGTGATCAGACTCCATTCTAAAAATACGGCGGTATTGATATTGATAGTAATTGTGGTTGATTCTCTAAGGAGATAGCCTAGCTGATCGGGTCGCGATCAGAATCCATGCTAAAACTACGGTGGTATTGGTAATGATAGTAATTTTGATTGATGTCTCTAATGAGATAGCCTAGCCGGTCGTGTCGTGATCGGACTCCGTGCTAAAAGTACGGTGGCATTGGTATTGTTAACATTGGTATTGTGAACATGTAACGACCCGACCGATCATTTTGAGTATTATAATCCCGTTTCCCCATTTACTGCTCAATTAATGATTTACATTTGTTATGTGACTTGCCGGGGGTAGTTGGTTCGGGTCCGGTGAGGGTTTTGAATGATTTGGAACACCTAGTTCCAAGGTTTCGAAATTCAGTTGAAAAGGTTGACTAGATGTTGACGTATGTGTAGTGACCCAAAAAATGTTTGCTAAGGAAATTAAGGTTTTGTGGTGTCGAGGTAGATCAATTAGTACAAAGGTTGTAGAAATTTCTCGCGGCGAGCAAGCTCACCGCGGCTCGGACTTTTTGGGTTGAACAATGCACCGGAAAGTAAAGGAAAAAATTTTGGCAGAAAAACACGTTTCTGCGGTCCATTATGCGACCGCATAATCACTCTGCGGGCCGCATAATGGCTGCAGAAGTGAGGCAGAAAAGGGCCAGTTATAACTGTTCTGCGGTCACTTTGCGACTGCAAAACAGGTATGCGGGCCGCATAGTGACCGCATACACAGGCAGATGTTTGCCAGTTTTGGACACCGATTATGCGACCGATATGCGGTCGCATATGCGACCGCAGAACCTGTTCCGGAGCTTTATTTTTCTGATTTTATAAACCCGACCCCATTCTTATAAAACACTATTGGGGGTCATTTTGAAGGGTTTCATCTGATATTTTAGAGACAGGTGAGAGCATTTTAGAGAGAGAAAGTGAAGACTTAGTCATTTATCCATCAATTTCTTGTTCAAGGTTTGAAGATTTTACAAGGATCTTGTTAGGACTTCAAAGAGGTAAGAATTTCTTTCCTCAATTCTTCAATTTCGGGTTTGGAGTAAAGATGGGTGATTTATAGTATGATTCTTGGGTGTAAGAGTATTATGTAGACATACCAATAAGGTTATGGAAAGATTGTTAGGTTCAAATGGGTAAAGATTGGGTTGAAAATGGTAGAAATCTTCATAGATTTTAATTGAAGATTTGAGGTTCGAGTTGATGTCATATTTTGGTAAAATTTGTATGGTTGGACTCGTGGTTGGATGAGCGTTCATATTCTATAACTTCTGTCGGGTTTCGAGACTTGGGCCCCACGGGCGATTTTGAGTTAATTTCGGAGCTTTCGCTAAAATGTTGATTTCGTTAATTAGATAAGTCTATTATTGTTGTATTTATGATATTTAATTGCTTTTGGCTATATTTGGGCCATTCAGAGCCTGATATTCATGGGAAAGGCATTGTGACTGATTGATTGAGCTTGGTTCTAGGTAAGTGGCTTGCCTAACTTTGCGTGGGGGAAATCCCCTTAAGATTTGGAGCTATTGTGCTATGTGAGCGCCGTGTACGTGAGGTGATGAGTACGTACACGGGCTAGTTATGGTAAAACCCGATTTTCTTACCAAGCAGCAACATGTTTTCCTGTTATTTTGAGTTATACCATTTTAATGAATACTAATCTATTTTCATTTTTAATTGAGTTATTCCAATATGTGTAGCTATCATGTTTAGTCCAATACAACATGTCTATGTGTCTTAATTGTTTATGTGAATTATGTGCAGCATACTTAGTGAATTTCCTGCTTCTTCCCTGACTAGTACTTAGTCTAAATTGTAAGAATTTCGTGATGTAGTTGTATTTCTATCATTTGCGTTGCATATTTACTTTCGAACTACGGAACGATATTTCGGGAGATCGCCTGTCCTGCACATTTACTTTGGGACTATGGAACGGTATTCCGGGAGATCCCTCTTCTCATTTACATTTGGGACTACGAGAAGGTATCTCGGGAGATCCCCTTTTGTGTTTCTGTGTACTGAGCTGCTACCTTCTACGATTCCATTGTTGTTAGATTTCAGCCTTTATTTTATTGAGGTATTACACTCTATATTATTTTATTATATATTTACCAGTAGGGCCCTGAACTGACCTCGTCACTACTCGACCGAGGTTAGGCTTGGCACTTACTGGGTACCGATTGTGGTGTATTCATGCTACTCTCTGTACATGTTTTTCATGTGCAGATCTAGGTGCACCTTATCAACCGCACTATCAGTGAGCCGGGACAGCTTTGGAGACTTCAAGGTATATTTGCCGCATCCGCAGACCTCAGAGTCCCCTTCTACTCTTTCTCATGTCCATTATCTTCTGTATTTCTTTTTCCTTGTTAAACTATGACGTATAGAGACACTAGATTTTTTCCTTCTGTAGTTTGTGATTCACGATATTTCGGGTTTTGGGATTTATTGTGTATTTTTGAATAGTTGGTTAAATTTATATTTTCAATTCATTATTCCGCAAAAAGTTTAGGCTTACCTAGTTGTAGAGACTAGGTGCCGTCACGACATCACACGAAGGGGAAATTGGGTCGTGACAGAACATTGGTATATCGCTGCTAAAGATCTCCCAACCAAAAATAATATTATCATCATCATTTGATTATCAATTCACAGTGTTATCTTCATATTTTGAAAATGATTATGTTTTAACTTGGCATTTGAATATCATTGATTGTGACTTGTTGTTTCTATGGATTTCCCTTTCTTACATTGTCATTCTATTTTGAAAGAAGACAGTTATCTTCACATACTAGTACTATTCCATATGTACTAACGTCCCTTTTGCCGGGGGCGCTGCATCTTCAATGGATGCAGGTGATTCATCAACGGTGCAACTTTGGTCCTAAAAAATCTAACTCAAGAACTATTCCTCTTTTTCCCCAATTTTTCACCCAAACCACAAATTAGATGATGGAATTAAAGGCATAATCATAGAAATTAGCTATAACCAAGTAAGAATCACTAACCCTAATCAACTCCTCGAAAATCCCTTCAAGAATCACCCAAATCCGTGGTCTCTAGCTCAAAATATGAAAATTAGGTTCAAACCCTCATTTTTTGAAAATTAACACTGCTGCCCAGTTACCCTTCATCGCGAACGCGACCATCCTCTCCCGTTCACGTAGAACAAATCTTACTGTCTCTCAACTTAACTCCTCATGAACACGAAGCTTTACTAGCTCTACTCTTCGCGAAGGCGACACCTGCCCCGCGAACGTGTAGACCAAAAGGCTAGGGTCTCCAGCTGCCTCACTCCTCTTCACGAACATGTTACACTTATCGCATTCGCGATGCCTCCACTGAACACACCTTTGCCACGCGGGCTTCTCTTCGCGAATGCGGAGAACAAACTTCCATTAGCCTCCAAGAACAATTCGCGAACGAGAGACCTCCCTCACAAACGTATAAGAGGAAACCAGCTGAGCCAAAAACCAGCAACTTCGCCTATCAACCTAAGTCCAAAAAGGATTTGTTAACTTTCCAGAATCAACTCGAGGTCCCTGGGACCTCAACCAAACATACCATCAAGTCCCAAAACAGCATAAGAACTTAGTCAAACCCTCAAATCACCTCAAACAACATCAAAAACACGAATTGCACACAGATTGAAACCTAATGAACTTTGAAATTTCCAAATTCTACAAATGATGCCGAAGCCTATTAAATCATGACCGATTGACTTAATATTGCTCACAACTGATAAATGACACCATGAACCTAATCTAACTTTCAGAAATCCAGTCCGACCCCGATATCAAAAAGTCCACTACCGGTCAAATTTTCCAAAATTCTAACTTTCGCCAATTCAAGCCTAATTCTACTATGGGCCTCCAAATCAGAATTTGTGCATTCTCCTAAGCTTAAAATCTCCTAACAGAGCTAAAGAAACCATCAAAATTCAGATCCGATGTCGTTTACACATAAGTCAACAGCCAACTTTTCCAACTTAAGCTTTCAATTAAGAGTCTAAATGTCTCAATTCACTCCGAAGACAAAAGAAGCAACAAATGGGGGAACAGGTCTACAACTCTCAAAACGATCAGCCGGGTCGTCACATTCTCCCCCTTTTAAATAAACGTTCGTCATCAAACGGGTCTAGGAACATACTTGGAGTCTCAAATAGGTGTGGATATATGCTCCGTATCTCCCGCTCGGTCTCCCAAGTAGCCTCCTTCACGGGCTGACCTCTCCACTGCACTTTCACTAAAGCTATATACTTTGACCTCAACTTTCGAACATGCCGATATAAAATGGCCACGGGCTCCACATCATAAGTCAAATCACCACCCAACTCAACCGTGGTGAAATCCAAGACATGAGATGGATCGCCAACGTACTTCTGGAGCATAGAAACACGAATACTAGATGCACACTCAACAAACTAGGTGGCAAAGCAAGCTTGTAGGCCACCTTTCCAATCTTCCGAAGCACCTCAAACGGCTTAATAAACCGAGGGCTCAACTTTCCCTTCTTCCCAAATCTCATAACACCCTTCATGGGTGAAACCTTCAGTAGAACCTTCTCCCCAACCATGTAAGACACATCAAACCTTCATGTTAGCAAAACTCTTCTGTCTCGACTGAGCCGGGTGAAGCCGCTCCTGAATTTATTTCACCTTGTCCAATGCATCCTGAACCATGTCTTTACTAAAAAGTCTAGCCTCACCCGGCTCAAACCAACCTACCGAATATCTACACTGCCTCCCATATAAATCCTCATACAGAGCCATCTAAATTCTCGACTGATAATTGTTGTTGTAAGCAAACTCCACAAGCGATAGAAACTGGTCCCATGAACCCTCAAAATTAATGACACGAGCGCATTGCATGTCCTCCATTATCTGAAAAGTGCGCTCAGACTTTTTGTCCATCCGAGGGTGAAATGTTGTACTCAACTCGACCAGAGTGTCAAACTCTCGCTGCATGGCCCTCCAAACCTGGGAATTAAACTATACCATGAAGGCGAACAATCTCTCGGATATAAATCTCAGCCAGCAGTTCTGAAGAATATGTAGTACCAACTAGAATGAAGTGCGTGGACTTGGTGCCGATCCACAATCACCGTAATAGAATCGAACTTCCTCAAAGTTCGTGGGAGACCAACTACGAAATCCATGGTGATCCGCTCCCACTTCCACTTTGGAATCTCTATCCTTTGAAGCAATCCACCCGGTCTCTGATGCTCATATTTTACATGCTGACAGTTGAGACACCGAGATACAAACTCAACTATATCCTTCTTCATTCTCCTCCACCAATAGTGTTGCCTCGAATCCTGATACATCTTCACGGCACCCGGATGGATGGAATACCGAGAGTTGTGGGACTTCTCAAAAATCAACTCCCGTAAACCATCTAGACTGGGCACACATATCCGGCCCTGCATCCTCAACACCCCATCATCACCAATAGTCACATCTCTAGCATAACCGTGCTGAACCCTGTCTTTGAGGACAAACAAATAAGGATCATCATACTGGCAATCTCTGTTGCGGTCAAATAAGGAAGACCAAGAAACCACACAAGCTAGAACCTGACTGGGCTCCGAAACATCAAATCTTACGAACTAGTTGGCCAATGCCTGAATATCAACTGCAAGAGGTCTCTCACCAACAAGAATGAATGCAAGACTACCCATACTCACTGCCTTCCTACTCAAGGCGTTGGCCACCACATTGGCCTTTCCCAGATGATACAAAATAGTGATATCATAGTCCTTTAGCAGCTCCGACCATTTCCGCTGCCTCAAATTGAGATCCTTTCTATTTGAACAATTGTTGGAGGCTACGATTATCAGTAAATACCTCAAAAGACACACCATAGAGATAGTGCCTCCAAATCATCAACGCATTAACAATGGCAACCAACTCCAAATCATGAACATGGTAGTTCTTCTTATGGGCTTCAACTGACGCGAAGCATAAGCAATCACTCTACCCTCCTGCATCAAAACACACCCAATAACGATCCGAGAAGTATCACAATATACTGTATAAGAACCAGAAGCTAATGATAGAACTTGAACTGGAGTTGTGGTCAAGGCAGTCTTGAGCTTTTTAAAGCTCGCCTCACACTCAACCGACCAGCTGAAAGGAGCACCCTTTTAGGTCAATTTGGTCAAGGGAGATGCAATAGATGAGAAACCCTACAAGAAACGATGGTAATAACCAGCCAAACCAAGAAAGCTCCGAATAGCTGTAGCTAAGGATGGTCTGGGCCAACTCTGAACTGCCTCTATCTTCTTTCGATCTACCTGAATACCCTCGATGGACACCACGTGCCCCAAGAACACCACTTAACTAAGCCAAACCTCAAACTTGGGGAATTTGGCATAAAACTTCTCCTCCCTCAACCACTGCAACATAACCCTCAAGTGCTGGGTGTGCTCCTCCTGGCTACGAGAGTACACCAGGATATCATCAATGAAAACAATAACAAACGAGTCGAGATAAGGCCGAAACATACTGTTCATCAGATGCATTAATGTTTTTGGACGTTGGTCAGCCCAAAAGGCATCACAAGGAACTCATAATGACCATAGCAGGTCCTGAAAGCTGTCTTAAGAATATCCGGGTCCCTAATATTCAACTGGTGATACCCAGACCTCAAATCAATATTGGAGAACACCCTCGCTCCCTGAAGCTGGTCAAATAGATCATTAATATGTGGCAAAGGATACTTGTTCATGATTGTGACTTTGTTCATCTACCTGTAGTCAATGCACATTCTCATAGTGCAATCCTTTTTCTTTACAAACAGAACCTGTGCATCCCAAGGTGACACACTAGGCCTAATAAACCCCTTCTCAAGGAGTTCCCGAAGCTACTCATTGAACTCCTTCAACTCAGTCGGTGTCATACGGTACGGAGGAATAGAAATGGGCTGAGTGCCCGACACCAAGTCAATACCAAAATCAATGTCTCTGTTAGGAGGCATGCACGACAGGTTTGTAGGAAACACATCCGAAAAATCTCGCACCACTTGAATAGAATCAATAGTAGGGGCCTCAACACTAACATCCATCACAAAGGCCAAATAAGATAAACAACCCTTCCCAATCATCTGTTGGGACTTCAAGTATGACATCACTATACTGGGAACATAGTCTAAAGAACCTCGCCACTCAATCCATAGCAACCCCGGCTTGGCCAATGTCACCGTCTTAGCGTGACAGTCTAAAATAGTATGACATGGAGACAACCAATCCATACCCAATATCACATCGAAATCAACCATACTAAGCAGTAGTAGATCATCTCTAGTCTCCAATCCCCAATACTCACTACACACGACCTATATACATGGTCCACATTAATAGTATGGCCCACCGGTGTAGATACATGAACATATTAAGCTAAAGACTCATGAGCCATATCTAGATAATGAGCAAAACACGATGATACATATGAATAGGTGGAACGAGGGTGAAATAATACAGAATCATCTCGATGACATACAGAGACAATACATGTGATCGATGTGTCTGAAAAAATAGCATCTGGTTTGGCAGGGGGTGCATAGAAACGGGCCTGACCGCTATCTGATTGGCCTCCCTCTCTAGGGTAGCCCCTAGCCGACTAAGCTCCCCCCCGAGCTAGTTAGGCGGGTGGTGAAGCAACTGGTGCTGAAGTCGAAGGAAGACTCCTCTACTGAGATGAACCTCCCGAAAGGTGGGGACGATTCCTCTTGATATGACCCAAATCTCCACACTCAAAACAAACTCTCCTTACAAATGGCAGTGGGGACTGAAGGGAGCCCCGAACACCGAGATAACTGCTAGAAGGCCCTGACATAGATGAATCCTGAGATGATGGTGCATGAGGCGAACTCTAAGCTGGAAGGGCACAGAGAGATGATTGACCCTGATGAGAACTGTGAGAACTATGGCCAGATGAGGCACTATGACGAATGGGGCGAGCTATCTGAGCATACCTGTTAGGATGACCTCTACCATGGTGGAATTGACCTCCAGAAGGAACACCACCAAAACTACCTAATCCATGAGATCTCTTGGCCCCCCTCTCAACCAGCTCCTGGCTGCGGACCAACTCTATCGACCGAGCAATGTCAACAGCCTCATCGAAAGTAGCACCAGACGCTCTCTCTCTAGTCATAAGCACTCGCAGTTAAAATGTGAGGCCATTAATGAACCTCCCAATTTTATCCCTATTAGTGGGAACCAACCAAACTGCATGATGGGCTAACTTAGAAAACCTCATCTCGTACTGGGTCACAGTCATATCATCCTGATGCAACTGCTCAAACTGTCAGCGTAGCTTCTCTCTGCGAAACTGCGACATGAACTTCTCCAAGACGAGAGCAACGAACTCTTGCCAAGTAAGTGGTGCTGCACCGACTGGCCTACGCCTCACATAAGCCTTCCACCAACTGAAGGCAGCTCCAGAGAACTAAAAAGTAGTAAACGAGACCCCACTGGTCCCCAGAATACTTACTGTATGGAGCATCCTCTCACACTTATCCAAGAAGCCCTTTGCATCCTCCGTCTCTCTACCACTGAAAGATGGAGGCTGGAGTCTTCCAAAGCTCTCCAATCTACACTGCTCATCATCAGGCATAACATGAATGACATAGTCCTGAGAAGTTGCAACTGGCAGGGCTTGTGGTGCCCCCAGTGTCTGGAGTCCTTGCATCATCTGCTCTGGTGTGCGGGGAGCGGGAGTCTGAGTACCTCCCCCGTCTTGAGAAGTGGCTGCTACAGCCGGAAGAGAGACAACCTAAGCAAGACAAGTGCACACGATTAGAATCTGAGCTAGCGCCTCCTGAAGGCGTGGAATCACAATGGGCCCGGGTGGTGCCTGAGCTAGCCCCACTGGCACATCCACTGCTCTTGAACAGGGGCAACTGGTGGATCTGTAGGTGCTACCGTAGGTGTTCTACCAGCTGAACTCTGCCCCTACTGTGGCCTCTACCGTGACCTCGCCCTCTCGCGGACCTAGTTGTTGGTACTGGTGGATGTCCGTCCCACCTAGTTGTGCGTGTCCTTACCATCTGTAAAAGAATAGAATAACAGAAGTTCAGTGACCAGAATCAACAGATTCGCATGACAAGAATTCAAGAAAGTGAAGTATCCTACGGGTTCAGCAGCCTAAACTAGAATACAGTCCATTATAGTGTCTAGAAAATAAAAACTGAAATATAGATAGAGATAAAGAAGGAGTGTCAAGGCCTGCGGACTCCGTGCAGCTATCTTGATAGGCTCCGAACTCTGATGCCTCAATCAGCACCTGCCGTGACCAGAAGTGCCTGGATCTGCACACGCGGTGCAGGGAGTAACGCGAGTATATCCAACTCAGTACGTAACAAGTACTACTACAATAAAAAATAGAAATAACAGTGCAACAACGTAGGTATGATTTCAAATTAAATAGATAGCTCAAAACATTAAAATAGATCAGATCTGAATGATGTGACAAATAAAACTCTTCTATTTCTACATGCCAATGCACATGATGTATGTGATTCACCATACTGTCAGCCTCGTGTGCTCACACTCCCATATGCTCAACTAGTCGGTACTGTATATGGCCCATACGACCTAGGGAAGATCCATCCCGAAATATATACATCACTGACTATAAGTCACCCAGTACCGAGGAATGCCAATCCATCCATGTGGAGAAAATCCATCTCCAGGTATGAAGTTCTTTGGACAAAATCCATGTCCATGGAAGATCCATCCCTCAATAGTATCAACTGCGCTCACTAGGGGTGTGTACAGAGTCTGTATGGGCTCCTACAACCCAAGCGCTATCATAACATCAGTATAACTATTATGGCGTACAACCCGATCTCATAACTATCACCAATAGTTAGGCTCTCGGCCTCACTCACTCATCAATCTCTCCAGTCTCACTCACGGGCTCAAAATATAAAGAAAACTAGTCCGAAACAATAATATGATGAATCAATAAATAACAACTTAGATTGAGATATGATATGAAATGAATGTATATGACTGAATACGTAATATCAATAATATCAGTAAAGTGACAGCATGTAACGACCACTATGGGTCCCAACAGTAACAGCATAAAGCCTAACATGATGTCTCGCATGATTGACAGCCCAATTACTTTATCACATGATGAAAATACGGA
Organism: Nicotiana tomentosiformis; assembly: GCF_000390325.3. Taxonomy (NCBI): domain Eukaryota; kingdom Viridiplantae; phylum Streptophyta; class Magnoliopsida; order Solanales; family Solanaceae; genus Nicotiana; species Nicotiana tomentosiformis. The sequence goes on from NC_090813.1 coordinate 52,906,538, forward strand.
TATCAACAAAATAGTATCACTATACGATGCCATGGAACCAATGAGGCCACAATTCTCACGGTGCACACTCGCACTCCCGTCACTTGGCATGTGCGTCACCTCAATATCAATCACATAACACATAATTCAGGGTTTCGAATCCTCAAAACCAAGTTCGAAAGAGTTACTTACCTCAATTCGGGCAAGATTCTACTCCAAAATGCCTTTGCCTCTCAAATCTACCTCCAAAATCCTAAATCTAGCCACACACAGTACAATACAATTAATATAGGCTAAAGGGATCAATCCCATAAGAAAAGTACTAAATTATAGCCAAAAATCCGAAATTGGCTCAACCCTCCCCCCCCACCACCCCTCGAGCCCAGATATCGGAATCCGAAAAATGTCACAAAACCTGAAAGCCCATTCACTCAAGAGTCTAACTATACCAATATTACTCAAATGCGATAACAAAATCCCATTCAAAAAATCTCAAAAATCTAACTCAAGAACTCTTCCTCTTTTTTCCTAATTTTCCACCCCAAATCATAAATTAGATGATGAAATTAAACATATTCATGGAATCTAGCTAAAACCGAGTAAGAATCACTTACCCTAATTAACTCCTCGAAAATTCCTTCAAGAATCGCACAAATCTGTGGTCTCTAGCTCAAAATATGAAAACTGGGTTCAAACCCTCATTTTTTAAATTTAACACTGCTGCCCAGTTATCCTTCATCTCGTGTTCACGTAGACAAAATCTGACTGCCTCTCAACATAAATCCTCGTGAACGTGATGAAATCTTTGTCAAGGCGAAGCATTACCAGCTCTACTCTTCGCGAACGCGACACGTGCCCCGCGAACGCATAGATCAAAAGGATGGGGTCCCCAGCTGCCTCACTCCTCTTTGCGAACGCGTTAGACTTCTCGCGTTAGCGATGCCTCCACTGTCCACACCTCCGCGAACGTGGGATCCTCTTCGCGAATGTAAAGAACACACTTCCATTATCCTCCAAGAACATTTCGCGAATGCGAGACCTCCCTCGCAAACGCATAAGAAGAAACCAGCTGAGCCAAAAATTAGCAACCTCATCTATCAACCTAAGTCCAAAAATGATCTGTTATGTTACACCCCATGTTTTCGTACGTAAAAGTACGCCATAAATAAACTGATGGAATCTTAAAAATTAGATGTTACATCCCTCATTTTTGTACGTTAAATTTTCTTCGTAAGTTAACCGACATAAGTTCGGGAATGAGATTATTTTGAAATTATAAGCATTATGCTATTTCAAGAAAGTGATGAGTAAATTCGTGAAGGAGAGAGGGTAATAAAATTAAAGAAAATGAGTTTCGTCGAAGTTTGGCAAGTTGGGATAAAATATGGTCCAAGCTATAATACTCCGTATTTATGGACTAGTGCCATACAAGGTACCCTATGACCATGATAGTAAAGATGTATAAAGTGTGCTAAAAGTGAGTAGTGTTTTAAGAAATTTAAGATAATTCTTAATTATGTGGATAATTGGCTAATTATTTGTTAGTGAAAGATTAACAAGTTAATTAAGGATTTTGTGGATAAGATTAATTAAGTTATTGGATAAGCTTAATAAAGCCAAAAAAATGGCAGCAAGGCGTTGATTCATTGTGACTCTTTGGTCTTGATAATTAGGTGGCATGTGTAGGGCAATTTAAGATAAAATAAACCCAAAAGTGGGGCCCACAAATCCTAAAGGCAATGGATTTTCATATATCTTGTAAGTGAGACACTTACGGGTCAAAGTCTCAAATAAGATTTCATATGACTCATTTACAAAGGGAAATAGATTGACGTTATTTTGCTTCAGCAAAAATTTCATACGAAATTATACTGCGTAATAGCAACGGGATTTTGCGATTCTAAGGGTGTACGGTGCAATCTTTCTCAAGAATATCATATGTATTTTCCCCTACTTCGATTTGCCGTTACTTATTATCGCAATTGACGTGTGTTGGAGAGATTGTCAAGAGAATCTGCTCAGGTATGTTAAGGTTAAGCCCTTCCTTCATTTTGGCATGATCTCGTAATTACATATGTTTGATAACGATGCATAAAGAAAAGTTCATACTATTGAATTTATATACATTATCCTAGTCTCATAACTTACAGTATTCTCCCTTATCGGGACTTCATATTCTATTAAGTATTGTCTTCTTCCAGTCAAGAGAGCAGAGAGCCTATATATACAGTATTACAGTATTTTCACCACCATCGAGCTATAATCGGTGGGCAGGCCCCTTATTGGGCAAGCTCTGATCAGATGGTAAGTTATATACCGAGCCTACTGTGCCCTAGCGCCTATGAGCGAGCCTAGTTGGCCGAGATACAGAGCCTAATACGGCCGAGTGCCTATGAGCAAGCCTACTACGGTAGATCAGTTACACATACCGAGCCTTATAAAGCCGGACAACTATTTTACTTACTCTATTAAGAGAGTTGAGTCAATATTAGCAGGTAAGCATATCTTCAGATTATCTTTGACTCCCAGTTACTTTCACCTATTATATTATCAGTTTAGTTTCAACTTTCAGTTATTTTGTTGCCTTACATACTCGGTATATTATTTCGTACTGACATCCCTTTTGCTGAGGACGTTGAATTTCATTCCTGTAGGTCCTGATTGACAGTTGGACAGACTCTCCCAGCAGATAGAGTCAAACATCAGCTTGGTTGGTAAGCTCCACTTCCTCGGAGTTACCAGGTCTAGACCTTGGAGTCCATTTTATATATACAGGTTTGATGGGTACGTCGAGGCCATATCCCGACAATGATACAGTTCAGTTATCTCTAGAGGCTTGTAGACGAGTCCTGTATATTTTGTATTTTAGTAGATGTTCATGGAGGATTCGTCGGCCAGCACAATTATATATATCAGGTTTTGGGTATGTTTACCCCACAGATGAGAGATGCGTTATTTTTCAGATGGTTCAGAATATGGCCTCATCGGCCTAAGTTGATGGTTACCTGTCACGCCCCGAACCAGGGGGCGAGACCATCACCCGGTGCCTCACCTAACCTAGCATTCCAACTTGCGACCGAGGGACTCTAAGCACATAATGTCATACATTGTCCATGGGACCACGTTGCAATACAATTTGCGACGCAAAATATAAAACTGATAGGAAACTAGCACTGACTAAACAACAATATCAAGCAGGGCCGACAGGGACGTCATGACTACTATAGCTGACAAGCCAACAAAATATACATATATACACAAGATGTACATAAAACTCTAGACCCGGCAACTCCGAAGGACGTGGAGCTTACCGATCAAGCTGAACTCAGGCAACACCTACTGAGGAGGTCTACTCGTCTGTCTGTCTGAACCTACATGCATGAAATGCAGCGTCCACAGAAAATGGACATCAGTACGAAATAATGTACCGAGTTTTTAAGGCAAGAGAATAACTGAAAGGCAAAATTGAACTGATAATATAATAACTGAAAGTAATTGGGAGTCAAAGATAATCTGAAGATATGCTCACCTGTTGATACTGACTCAACTCTCTCAATAGAGTAAGTAAAATAAATGTCTTATAAGGCTCGGTATATAACTGCTCTATCGTAGTAGGCTCGCTCATAGGCGCTCGGCCAAACTAGGCTCTATATCTTGGCCATTCTGGGATCGCTGATAGGAACTCGGCCATAGTAGGCTCGGTATATAACTTACCTTCTGATTAGAGGTGGCCCAATAGGGGCCTGCCCATTGATTATAGCTCAATGGTGGTGAAAATACTGTAATACTGGATATATAGACCCTTTGCGCTTTTGACTGAAGAAGACAATACTCAATTGAATATAAAGTCCTGATAAGGGAGAATACTATAACTTATGAGACTAGGATAATGTATATAAATTCGGGAGTATGAATTTCTCTTTATGCATCGTCATCAGACACATGTTATTACGAGATCATGCCAAAATAAAGGAAGGGCTTAGCCTTAACATATCTGGATTGATTCTCTTGACAATTCCTCTAACATACGTCTTTTGCGACGAAACACGTCACGACGGATTGAAGTAGTAAAAAATCCATATGATGTTCTTGAGAAGATTGTATCATGTTCTCTTAGAATTGCAAATCTCGTTGCTATTACACCGTATAACTTCGTGTGAAATTTTATTGAAGCTTCATCCCTTACTTGGCATACCTAGCATCATACCTTGATATGGTAAGAAATCTCTTAAAATTGTTGGCTTTTGTTGAAGATTTCATATAAGCTCATTGTTTTGAGATTCATTTGTTAGCTAGCTTAGTGGAGATGTAACCATTTCCATTTGTGAATTAGAGAAGCTTTTATGTCTTGGTGGTGCGGGCCATATTTTGATAAGATGACTAAGCTTCAAAACCCTTTAGATGTGCTACCTTACTTTGTAAGTAAAGAGTCACTCATTTGATTAAATCTTGCTGCGACGTTGGTTCATCAAGCTTTATCCAAAAATCTCCAATTACATGCTAATCTCCCATTAAGAATTAATAATTAACCAAATATCCATATATTTAAGAATTATCTTAAATTATTTAAAATACTACTCATTTTTAATACATATCATACACCTACTATCATGGTCATATGGTACCTTATATATGGCACTAGTCCATAAATACCGGGTATTGTAGCTTGGACCATATTATATTCCAAAATGTCAAACTTTGACAGAACTCATATCTTTCGATTATCTTACCCTCTCACCTTCACGAATTTACTTATCACTTGTTTGAAATAGCGTAATACTTATAATTCCAAAATAATCTCATTCCCAAACGATAAGGTAGTTGTTAGCGTCCACAGGACCTTGTTACTCCTTTTATCATTTCTTCTTTTGAGACTGTATTGATAGTTAGACAGTTATATATCCTAGTTCATAGTTTTAGACGCTCATGACTTAGTGACACCCCGATGTTTGGGGCTCGTTTCAGTATTTTCTATATTAAATTTGGAGTTGATTTAGTTTATGAGAAATTCAAATGTTAGTATTGTTTTATTAAATTCTTATAATCGATTTAGTAGTAATATCTTGAAAAATAGGCTTGCCATGTAACACGATAGGCGCCATCACGACCATGGTTAGATTTTTGATCGTGACAAGAAGCAACCCTACAAGCACAAGGGCATGGAGATAAGTAATTACGAATAATTATAGGCAAGGAAGAATATCAAAAATTCTATCGGTAATACGATGTAATAAGCTCGTAGCTTTACAAGAGTCAGAGGTCTTTCCTAAGTACTACAACGAAAGACTAGGTGAGGAAATAAGGAAAAAGCCTTCAACCTAAGCACAGTGACCTAAAGAGAAAATGGTCTTGTAACAACAGTCTCACAACAGCATTGTATGCACCCCATAAGAAAGTGGCACCTATCGTGGCCAATATGTGTGGGCACTAAGATAAGCCAAGTATTCATGCAACAAGTGGCAGAACGACCAGGAAAAGCAATTGAATGCATTTAAAGAAAGTTGAGAAGGAATAAAAGGAATTATTCGATCAATAATCCATAGATAATTACATTATGAATGCACCTAAGATTTCAGAGTATTATCCATGCTACATATATGTTGACAATCATACAGTCGTAGAAGACTCTGTATAAGTGAAAGGAAGGAATTGAGTCCAGGTCATAGACAAAGGATTGAATTGTTAGAAGATTGTATCATAGATATTTCATAGTGTCTGTTAAAAGCCAAGGTAATACCATGAACCGCATATCGGAAGATAGCTTAAGCCTACATAAAGATTGATCAGAGGGAAGAGGAAACTAAAGAGTTACATCAACTAAGTAAATCAGGAGTTTGAACATTGGACCCAGAAAATTATAGACATCGTGATTGGGAATATAGCAGAATCACTCTTAATATCAGAGGTACAAGAGGGATAGTACAACAGCCATATTCTATAACGGCTCTACGATAAAGCCCAGTTAGAAGAGTGCCAGCCTCATAAGAAGTTAGTATGAATCTCCCACTGGATTGTATATGCACTAGAGGATACAATAGAGCTTCAAGTTGTGGATGTGAATTATACCTATGTGGAAAGGAGGTCATAAATGAGATAGAAGATGTGATGCGATAATTTAAGGTAAGTAAGGTAAAGGTGAACAACGTACGAGGTACTCAAATACAGAACGTTGTGAATAGTCCATACCTCGAATAGAAGGCTAGAAGCACTGGGATTCAGTATCCAGGGATGACAACGGCATCGTCAGTGGAATATTTTCCAGCCTATGGTTTCTAGGTATCGAGAGGTCTAGTTACGAGAGAAAAGAGGAGTTAGAGATGATGTGATGTCTCGCTTGATGTTCCAGAATAACATAAGAAAATCTATGGTGCAAGCAAGTTGAAGGAAGGTTGAAAGTAGTATAAAAAGATATGTGTAGGTCGCAAGCTAAAGTGTGGTAGAGCGACAAGGTTTTAGGAAGACAGGAGTAAGGATAAGAAAAGGCAAGTGAGAAGGTGACGAAAGTGGATAAGCCCTCGGGATTAAGCCCGTGAAAACAAGAGAGATTATGGGTTCTCTAAGTGATAAAAAGCTCAGTATAGACTGAATGAACTCAAGGGAGTCTAAGACTAGTAGCATTTAGAAGAGATGGAATGTTGCCCTAGTAGTAGAATGAGGGTGTAATTTTATTAGATAAAGGATGATGTTTGGGCCTTCGATTGAGTAATGATTTCATGAATTGTACAAGATTAAAATACCCACGTAAGGTAAATCACATTGAGATGATATGAAATACGGTTAAGGATGTATAGTATCGTATCTCCACCAGGTGGATCAGAAAAATCACTTCAAATGTTCCTCGATGCAACATGGGCCTTAGTGATTACGTAAGAAGTTTCATGTTATTAGTGGTAAATTGTAGATCAATATTGAGGTGAATCAACAATGGATGGACAAAAGTCACAAAGTATGAGATAAGATTAGGCCATCAGTCTTAAGATGGACAGTAATGAAGAAGCGTAAAAGGACTCAGATTTCTACCTATAGGATAAGAAACTTGGAGTTTGATAGCAGACCTCAGTAATGATAAATCAAAGTAAGAGTTATGGAATAGTATAACCTACATAGGCGCAGTAAAGTCATACGGATGGATAAACGGATCTACGAAATAAGGTATAGAAATATTCGTGAGTTCAACAAAGTACCAAGCGAAGAACTTCGGTATACCCATAGATGCCCAGAGGGACATCTTATCAAGCTCTGTATATGTTTACAAAGTGAGGCCTAGAGATTGGCTAAAGGCTGGAGGAGAAAGGAGAGAAGAGTTGTATAGGCGCACTTACAAAGTCAGAGTCGTACAGGCTGCATGATAAAAGGTAGCAACAATTACGAGATTGAAGGATTCCGATCACAAGTCGTGGTGTGAGAAAGAGGCCTAAAGGGGAAACGCATTGGCCTTTGGAATTATTCACATAACAATTGCCTAGGTAGCAAAGAGAGTACTAAAGTATTCGGAAGACATAAGTTATGAAAATGATGAGTGCATTAGTCAACATTAGAGGACGAATGTTCCAAAGAGGGAATGATGTTACACCCCATGTTTTCGTACGTGAAAGTACGCCATAAATAAATTGATGGAAGCTCGGAAATGAGATGTTACATCCCGTAAGCTCATAAATACAATTATAAGCATTATGCCATTTCAAACAAGTGATGAGTAAATTCGTGAAGGAGAGAGGGTAAGCAAATCGAAGAAAATGAGTTTCGTCGAAGTTTGGAAATTTGGGATAAAATACGGTCCAAGCTATAATACCCCGTATTTATGGGCTAGTGCCATATAAGGTACCCCATGACCACGATAATAAATATGTATAAAGTGTGTTAAAAGTGAGTAGTATTTTAAGTAATTTGAGATAATTTTTAATTATATGAATAATTGGTTAATTATTGGTTAGTGGAAGATTAATAAGTTAATTAAGGAATTTGTGGATAAGCTTAATTAAGTTATTGGATAAGCTTAATAAAGCCAAAACTGTGGCAGCAAGGCCTTGATTCATTGTGACTCTTTGGTCTTAATAGTAAGGTGGCACGTGTAGGGAAATTTTGGATAAACTAAACCCCAAAGGTGGGGCCCACAAATCGTAAAAGCAAGGGATTATCATATATCTTGTAAGTGAGATACTTACGGGTGAAAGTCTCAAACAAGATTTCATATGACTCTTTTACAAAGTGAGATAGATTGACGTGACTTTGCTTCAGCAAAAATTTCATATGAAATTATATTGCGTAATAGCAATGGAATTTTGCGATTCTAAGGGAGTACGTTGCAATCTTTCTCAAGAATATCATATGGATTTTCCCGTACTTTGATCCGCCATTACGTGTTGTCGCAATTGACGTATGTTAGATGGATTATCAAGAGAATCGGCTCAGGTATGTTAAGGTTAAGCCCTTCCTTCATTTTGGCATGATCTCGTAATTACATATTTTTAATAACGAGGCATAAAGAGAAGTTCATACTCCCGAATTTATGTACATTATCCTTGTCTCATAAGTTACAGTATTCTCCCTTATCGAGACTTTATATTCAACTAAGTATTGTCTTCTTCCAGTGAAGAGAGCGAAGGGTCTCTATATATATACAGTATTACAGTATTGTCACCACCATCGAGCTATAATCGACGGGTAGGCCCCTATTGGGCAACCTCTGATCAGATGGTAAGTTATATACCGAGCCCACTGTGGCCGAGCACCTATGAGCGAGCCCAGTTGGCTGAGATACAGAGCCTAGTATGGCTGAGCGCCTATGAGCGAGCCTACTATGGTAGAGCAGTTACACATACCGAACCTTATAAGGCCGGACAACTATTTTACTTACTATATTGAGAGAGTTAAGTCAGTATCATCAGGTAAGCATATCTTCAGATTATCTTTGACTCCCAGTTACTTTCAGTTATTATATTATCAGTTCAGTTTCAGCTTTTACTTATTCTGTATCCTTACATACTCGGTATATTATTTTGTACTGACGTCCCTTTTTTCGGGGACACTGCATTTCATGCCTGTAGGTCCTGATTGATAGTTGGACAGACCCTCCCAGTAGACAGAGTCAAACATCAGCTTGGTTGGTAAGCTCCACTTCCTCGGAGTTACCAACTCTAGACCTTGGAGTCCATTTTATATATATAGGTTTGATAGGTAGGTCGAGGCCCTGTCCCGACTATGGTACGATTCAGTTATCTCTAGAGCCTTGTAGATGAGTCCTGTATATTTTGTATATCAGTAGATGTTCATGGTGGCTTCATCGGTCTGCACAGTTATATATATCAGCTTTTGGGTATGTTTACCCCACAGATGAGAGATGCATTATTTTTCAGACGGTTCAGAATATGGCCTCATCGGCCTAAGTTGAGGGTTACCCCTCCAGTGTTCATAGTTACAGAGTGATACACTCGGGACGAGTATGGCACCTATCAAAGCAGGTCCGATTGACCTCATATTTTTTACACAAGTGATAAATGACACCACAAACCTACTCCAACTTCCGAAAATCCAATTCGACCCCGATATCAAAAAGTCCACTCCCGGTCAACTTTCCAAAATTTCAACTTTCGCCAATTCATGCCTAATTCTTCTACGGGCCTCCTAATCACAATCCGGACACGCTCCTAACTCTAAAATCACCCAAAGGAGCTAACAGAACCATCAAAATTCAAATTCAAGGTCGTTTACATATAAGTTAACATCCGATGAACTTTTCCAACTTAAGCTTTCAATTAAGAGACTAAGTATCTTAATTCACTCTGAAATCAATCTGGACCCAAACCAACCAACTCGGTAAGTCATATAACAATTTTAGAAGATAAAAGAAGCAGAAAATGGGGGAACAGGGCTACAACTCTCAAAACGACTGGCTGGGTCGTTACATAACTAAGCATGGATTACATAACATAAGTAAGAATTTAATAATAGGGAAAATAGACACTTATTCCGTCAAGAGTATATCTCAAGTTTACTTACTATTAGTTAACAATTTATATTTTTAAGTCAATGAACAATATCAATTATAATTGGTTCCAAAGACCTAACGTGCGCAAATTATGCCGAGGTCGTACGACCCTATCCAACTTAATAATATTTACTATGCACTGCCGAGGGTCGAACGACACGAACCATAGATGCATCTATCTGCTACCGAGGTGTTCGGCCCGCTCCACAAACAGAAAATACTTTAAAGAAACACAAATTCTCAATAACAGTCAAGTGATCCATTCTCAATTTCAAATAAGTGAACTTAACCTTTTTAAATGATTTTATCATATTTCAAATGAATTAAGCAATTATATTAACAAGTAGTGATCGAACATCACAAGTATAACATGATGTGGGTCCTAGACTACTCGGACAATAGCATAATTAGTAGCTACGTACGGACTCTCGTCACCTCGTGCGTACGTAGCCGCCACAAATAGAGGCACATATTAATTAAATTCACCTATGGGGTTAATTCCCTCTTACAAGGTTAGAAAAGAGACTTACATCCCTTTTGGTGAGTACGTAGCCCAACACCAAAACACAAAAATTACATCTCGTACCTTGTTCATAGAATTACACGTTGTCGGTGCACATATAATACCGAGTGTTCACATACGCATATGAGTGAGTGGAAGAAATTCAAGGAGGTACGCTTCAAGCTGAATCAATGTCGCGCGATAAGGAAAGAAAGATGGGAAGTTTTATCCTAAATGTCTTGTATGCACTCGAAGATAAGTATGGACGTCATCATACCGATCTGCAAGACTCTACTAGACACTTGCTCATGACTCGTGAGACCTATGTAACCTAGGACTCTGATACCAACTTGTCATGACCCAAAATCTCACATGTCGTGACGGCGCCTATCACAATACTAGGCAAGTCGATAACCTC